>NC_080379.1:40553927-41153927 GCF_014773155.1 Arachis stenosperma
AATACTAACCTTACTACTTTATGTTATAAAATTTAAAAAGTTTTGAAAATTAAAATGCGAGAATAACTCAAAAAATAAAATATGCCTCGTAATGGAAAAGGTGCTTACCGCTGAAGTAAGCATGGAATGCTGAACATACATGTTAAGGAAGAAGAGTGAAGCGTGGAAGTCTTGATTTTTCGTGTACGTGCATCAACTACAAATACTGTCAGTTTCGTAACTTTTATAGTGAAACTAAGAGTAAACTATCATTTCTACTCACAATAGTTGAAAATACTAATATATCTATTCATAGAAAAAAATTACCATTTGTACCCATAAAATATGGGTTCCATACAATAAAATTATTCAAACACTAAAAAATCATATAAAAATCCCAAATTACCCTTATCATCATACACATAATCTTTTCCCTCCACACTAACCACTCGATCATCCTCATCTGCTCATCACCTTACCACCACCAGTAATCCCATCCGTTGTCGTCCTCCTTCGCCGTGGCCACCCCTCCTTCTCTCCTTTCTTGTCTCGCCCTTGCCGACCAGGAGACCTTCGCACCAGCCCCTGCTTCGCCACCGCCAGCAACCCTAGAGCCGCAGTGCCGTCCTCTCCTCTTTTCACCTAACGTGGCTACCTTCTCTTCAACACTGAACCAGTGCCACCGACGGGCCACCGCACCAGCCGCCACCACCGCGGTCCCTTTTGCAAACCAAAATCGCAAAGAGCTCACTCTCTCTTTCTGTCTCTTTCACCGTCTGTTTTAAACCACCGAACTCTAATTCACTTCTTCTTCTCCGCTTCTTCCCCTTCTTGTTTTCTTGTCAAGAACGAGAGACCTCCGAACCACCATCACATCCTTGCCATTATCACCGTTGATGAGCGGATAATTTATACGCTTTTTGGCATTGTTTTTAGGTAGTTTTTTAGTAAGTTCAAGCTACTTTTAGGGATGTTTTCCTTAGTTTTTATGTTAAATTCACATTTCCGGACTTTACTATGAGTTTGTGTGTTTTTCTGTGATTTCAGGTAAATTCTGACTGAAATTGAGGGATTTGAGCAAAACTCTGAAAAAGGCTGACAAAAGGACTGCTGATGCTGTTGGATTCTGACCTCCCTGCACTCGAAATGGATTTTCTGGAGCTACAGAACTCCAAATGGCGCGCTCTCAACGGCATTGGAAAGTAGACATCCAGGGCTTTCCAGAAATATATAATAGTCCATACTTTATTCGAAGAATGACGACGTAACTTGGCGTTAAACGCCAAGTTCATGCTGCTGTCTGGAGTTAAACGCCAGAAAAAACGTCATGATCGGGTTGAACGCCCAAAACACGTCATAACTCAAAGTTCAACGCCAAGAAATGCCTTAGCCGTGGATTTATCAAGCTCAGCCCAAACACACACCAAGTGGGCCCCGGAAGTGGATTTATGCATCAATTACTTACTCATGTAAAACCCTAGTAGCTAGTCTAGTATATATAGGACCTCTTACTATTGTATTAGACATCTTTGGTCTCAGTTTTGTTTATTCTTCATCTTAGGAGATCATTGATCACGTTTTAGGGGGCTGGCCATTCGGCCATGCCTGAACCTTATGCTTATGTATTTTCAACGGTGGAGTTTCTGCACACCATAGATTAAGAGTGTGGAGCTCTGCTGTACCTCAAGTATTAATGAAGTTCTATTTTCTTTTATTCAAATCTCTTTTTCTTATTTCAAGATATCATTCGTACCCAAGAACATGATGAATGTGATGAGTTAGATAACCCTCATTATTATTCTCACTTATGAACGCGCGTGATTGACAACCACTTCCGTTCTACATGCAAAGAAGCTGAATGTGTATCTCTTAGATTCCCCAACAAATCTTCGTGGTATAAGCTAGATGGATGGCGGCATTTATGAGGATCCGGAAAGTCCAACCTTGTCTGTGGTGTTCGAGTAGGATCCTGGGAATCCGGAAAGTCTCACCTTGTCTGTGGTATCCGAGTAGGATTCCGGTAATGAATGACTGTGACGTGCTTCAAACTTGCAAACCTGCTGGGCGTTAGTGACAGACGCAAAAGAGGATTCTATTCCAGTAGGGGAGGGAACCAAACCGGTGATTGGCCGTATGTGACAGAGTGCGTGAGCATTAGCTTTAATGCGAGGATGGGATGTAGCCATCAACCAGGGTGATGCCTCCAGACTGGTTGCTGTGCGAGTGACAGCCGCATAGGATATTTCCCCGAGAGGATTGAAAGTAGCCACAGTTGATGGTGAACCCCTATACAAAGCTTGCCATGGAAAGGAGTAAGAAGGATTGAGTAGAAGGAATAGGAGAGCAGGCGTCCGTGAGCTCTACAGCACCTCCATTCCGCTTATCTGAAATTCCTACCAATGAATCTACATAAGTATTTCTATCCTTTTTATTACTTATTTTCTATTTTATTATTCCTATCCTCGAACCATAAATAATGTTTAATTCGCCTGACTGAGATCTACAAGGTGACCATAGCTTGCTTCATACCAACAATCTCTGTGGATTCGACCCTTACTCACGTAAGGTTATTACTTGGACGACCCAGTACACTTGCTGGTTAGTTGAACGGAGTTGTGAAGAAAATAAACAGTGTCCTAAGAGTAAACATCCTTTAATCAAAAGAATAAGTGATCACAATTTCGTCCACCAAGTTTTTGGCGCCGTTGCCGGGGATTGTTCGAGTATGGACAACTGACGGTTCATCTTGTTGCTCAGATTAGGTACTTTTCTTTTCAAAAATCTTTTTCAAAAATTTTTCTTTTATTTTTCGTTTTTCAAAACTTTATTTTCGAAAATAATTAATAAAAATACAAAAAAATTAGAAAATCATAAAAATCAAAAATATTTTGTGTTTCTTGTTTGAGTTTTGTGTTAATTTTTAAGTTTGGTGTCTTTTGCATGCTTTTAAAATTTTTTCTTGCATTTTTTTCGAAAATCTCATGCATTCATAGTGTTCTTCATGATCTTCAAGTTGTTCTTGACAAGTCTTCTTGTTTGATCTTGATGATTTCTTGTTTTGTGTCTTTTGTTGTTTTTCTTGTACACTTTTGCATTCATATTTTCCATGCATTAAAGATTTCTAAGTTTGGTGTCTTGCATGTTTTCTTTGCATCAAAAATTTTTCAAAATTATGTTCTTGATGTTCATCATGATCTTCGAAGTGTTCTTGGTGTTCATCTTGACATTCATAGCATTCTTGCATGCATTCATGGTTTTGATCTAAAAATTTCATGCATTGAGTCTTTTTGTTGTTTTTCTCTCTCATAATTAAAAATTCAAAAATAAAAAAAAATTATCTTTTCCTTATTTCCCTCTAAATTTCGAAATTTTGGGATTGACTTGGTCAAAAATTTTCAAAATTAGTTGTTTCTTACAAGTCAAGTCAAAATTTCAATTTTAAAAATCTTATCTGTTCAAAATCTTTTTCATTTTTTTTATTTATTTATTAATTTCGAAAATTTTAAAAATCTTTTTCAAAATATTTTCAAAATCTTTTTCTTATCTTTATATCAAATTTTTGAAAATTAGCTAACAATTAATGTGATTGGTCCAAAAATTTGAAGTTTGTTACTTTCTTGTTAAGAAAGGTTCAATCTTTAAGTTCTAGAATCTTATCTTGTATTTCTTGTTAGTTAAGTAATTTTAAAAATTAAATCTTTTTCAAAATATCTTTTTCTTAAAACTTTTATTTTATTTTTATAATATCTTTTTCAAAAACTTTATCTTTTTCGAATTTGCATTTCAAATCTTTTTCAAGCAATTAACTAACTGTGTGTTTGTTTTTTATCTTTTTCAAAACCACCTAACTACTTTTCCCTCTCTAATTTTCGAAAATATCTCTCTCTTTTTCAAAAAAATTCTTTTTAATTAATTTAATTGTTTCATGTTTTAATTTTAATTACATTTTATCTCTAATTTTCGAAAATCACTAACTCTTTTTCAAAATAATTTTCGAAAATTATCCCTCCCCCATCTTATTCTATTTATTCATTCATATCCTAATATCTCATATCACATCTCTGCCATCCTCACAGTTGTGTTTCTTCCATTACATTACATTCTTTGTCTCCCCCTCTTCTTCTACCCCTTTCTTCTTCTACTAACATAAAGGAATCTCTATACTGTGACATAGAGGTTTCCTTTTCTTTTCTTGTTTTCTTCTCTTTCATATGAGCAGGAACAGGGATAAAGGCACTCTTGTTGAACTTGATCCAGAAACCTTCTTGAAATTTTCGAACAAGAGAAAGAGATGGCCGAAAATAATAATAATAATGCAAGGAAAATGCTTGGTGACTTCACAAAGCCAACGTCCAAGTTTGATGGAAGAAGCATCTCCATTCCTGCCATTGGAGCCAATAACTTTGAGCTTAAGCCTCAACTAGTTGCTTTAATGCAACAAAACTGCAAGTTTTATGGACTTCCATCTGAAGATCCTTACCAGTTTTTAACTGAGTTCTTGCAGATCTGTGACACTGTAAAGACAAATGGAGTTAATCCTGAAGTCTACAGACTCTTGCTTTTCCCTTTTGCTGTAAGAGACAGAGCTAGAGTATGGTTGGATTCACAACCCAAGGATAGCCTGGACTCATGGGATAAGCTTGTCACTGCATTCTAGATAAGTTCTTTCCTCCTCAAAAGCTGAGCAAGCTGAGAGTGGTTTCAAACCTTCAAACAAAAGGATGGTGAATCCCTCTATGAAGCTTGGGAAAGATACAAGCAGTGACCAAGAGATGTCCATCTGACATGTTTTCAGAATGGACCATATTAGATATATTCTATTATGGTCTCTCTGAGTTTTCGAAAATGTCATTGGACCATTCTGCAGGTGGATCTTCACCTGAAGAAAACGCCTGAAGAGGCTCAAGAACTCATTGACATGGTTGCAAACAACCAGTTTATGTACACCTCTGAGAGGAATTCCGTGAACAATGGGGTACCTCAGAAGAAAGGAGTTCTTGAAATTGATGCTCTGAATGCCATATTGGCTCAGAACAAAGTGTTGACTCAACAGGTCAACATGATCTCTCAAAATCTGAATGGATTGCAACATGCATCCAACAGTACTAGAGAGGCAGCTTCTGAAGAAGCTTATGATCCTGAGAACCCTGCCATGGCAGAGGTTAATTACTTAGGTGAACCTTATGGAAACACCTATAACTCATTATGGAGAAATCATCCAAATTTCTCATGGAAGGATCAACAAAAACCTCAACAAGGTTTTAACAATGGTGGACGTAATAGGCTGAATAATAGTAAGCCATATCCATCATCTTCTCAGTAACAGACAGAGAACTCTGAACAAAATAATTCTAATTTAGCCAATATAGTCTCTGATCTGTCAAAGGCCACTTTCAGTTTCATGAATGAAACAAGATCCTCCATTAGGAATTTGGAGGCACAAGTGGGCCAGCTGAGTAAGAAAGTTATTGAAACTTCTCCCAGTATTCTCCCAAGCAATACAGAAGAAAATCCAAAAGGAGAATGCAAGGCCATTGACATAGTCAATATGGCCGAATGCACAAAGGAGGAGGAGGACGAAAATCCTAGTAAGGAAGACCTCCTGGGACGTCCCTCAAGCAAGAAGGAGTTTCCTATTAAGGATCCTGAGGAATCTGAGGCTCACCTAGAGACCATAGAGATTCCTTTAAATCTCCTTCTACCATTCATGAGCTCTGAAGAATATTCATCCTCTGAAGAGAATGAAGATGTGACTGGAGAGCAAGTTGCTCAATACTTAGGAGCTATCATGAAGCTGAATGCCAAGCTGTTTGGTAATGAGACTTGAGAAAGTGAACCTCCCTTGCTCATTAGTGAACTAGATACTTGGATTCAGAGGACTCTACCTCAAAAGAAACAAGATCCTGGCAAATTCTTAATACCTTGCACCATTGGCACCATGAGCTTTGAAAAAGCTCTATGTGATCTGGGGTCAGGGATAAATCTAATGCCACTCTCTGTAATAGAGAAGCTGGGGATCATTGAGGTACAACCTGCCTTGTTCTCATTACAATTGGCAGATAAGTCCATACGACAAGCTTATGGAATAGTAGAGGACGTGCTAGTAAGGGTTGAAGGCCTTTACATCCCTACTGATTTCATAATCCTAGACACTAGGAAGGAAGATGATGAATGCATCATCCTAGGAAGACCTTTCCTAGCCACAGCAGGAGCTGTGATAGATGTCAACAGAGGTGAGTTAGTCCTTCAATTGAATGGGGACTACCTTGTGTTTCAGGCACATGGCCATCCCTCTGTGACAAAAGAGAGTAAGCATGAAGAGCTTCTCTCAGTTCAGAGTCAAGAAGAGCCCACACAGTCAAACTCTAAGTTTGGTGTTGTGAGGCCACAACCAAACTCTAAGTTTGGTGTCCAAACCCCATATCCAAACTCTAAGTTTGGTGTTGGGAATACCACACTAAAGTTGACCTGATCACCTTGTGGCTCCATGAGAGCCACTGTCAAGCTACTGACATTAAAGAAGCGCTTGTTGGGAGGCAACCCAATTTTATTTATCTAATTTTATTTTATTTTGTTTCTTTGTTATTTTTGTGTTTAATTAGGTACATGATCATGAGGAGTCACGAAAAAATCAAAGAAATTAAAAACAGAGTCAAAAACAGAAAAAAAAAATTTTCACCCTGGAGGACGCACGGGCTGGCGTTCAACGCCCAGAAGGTGCATCTGGCCGGCGTTCAACGCCAGAACAGAGCACCATTCTGGCGCTGAACGCCAGAAACAAGCTACTTCCTGGCGCTGAACGCCAGGAATGTGCACAGAAAGGACAAACTGGCGCTGAACGCCAGGAACAAGCATGAAACTGGCGTTCAACGCCATAAACATGCATTACATGGGCGTTGAACGCCCAGAACATGCATCAATGGGCGTTTAAACGCCAGAATGATGCACGAAGGCATTTTACATGCCTATTTGGTGCAGGGATGGAATTCCTTGACACCTCAGGATCTGTGGACCTCACAGGATCCCCATCTACCTCGCCCTCTATCTCTCCATTCATGGTCATCCCTTCTATTTTTTTCATTCACCACTCACTCTTTCCCATAAACCCCACTCACCTTCAAAATTCAAAATTCTTTCCCACCCAATCCCACCCATATAGCCGAATCTATCTCCCCTCACTCTCCTACTTTTTCATTCTTCTTCTTCTCTTCTTTCTTCTCTTGCTCGGGGGCGAGCAATATTTTAAGTTTGGTGTGGTAAAAGCATAGCTTTTTTGCTTTTCCATTACCATTAATGGCACCTAAAGCCAGAGAAAACCTCAAAGGGAAAACAAAAAGCTTCCACCTCTGAGTCATGGGAGATGGAAAGAAAAATATAAGCCGTCATAGCTCAGTGGTATAACATGTGGCTGCAAATCAAGAGATCCCTGAGATACCTCAGGGGATAAGTTGTCCTCCACACAAATATTGGAAGCAACTAAGGATAGGAACACGAAAATTACTAGGAATCATTCAACAGAAGCAAGGAAGAGACATAAAGGAGCTCAAAGAGCACCATTGGACCTTCAAGAAGGCGCCACCCTCACTCAGGTGGATTCATTCCTTGTTCTTTATTTCTTTCTGTTTTTCGGTTTTTAATTATTGTGTTTATCTATGTTTTGTGTCTTCATTTCATGATCATTAGTATGTAACCATGCCTTAAAGCTATGAATAAATTCCATTAGTCCTTCACCTTTCTTAAAAAGAAAAATGTTTTAATTCAAAAGAACAAGAAGTACATAATTTTCGAAATTATTATTGAATTTAGTTTGATTATATTGATGTGGTGACAATGCTTTTTGTTTTCTGAATGAATGAATGAACAGTGCATATGTCTTTTGATCTTGTTGTTTATGAGTGTTAAAATTGTTGGTTCTTGAAAGAATGAGGAACAAAGGGAAATGTTATTGATGATCTGAAAAACATCATGAAATTAATTCTTGAAGCAAGAAAAAGCAGTGAAAAAAAAAAGAGAGAAGGGGCGAAAATTCTAAAGCAAGGATCCAAGGCTTTGAGCATCAATGGATAGGAGGGCCCAAGGAAATTAAATCCGGGGCTAAGCGGCTAAATCAAGCTGTCCCTAACCATGTGCTTGTGTCATGAAGGTCCAAGTGAAAAGCTTGAGACTGAGTGGTTAAAGTCGTGATCCAAAGCAAAAGAGTGTGCTCAAGAGCTCTAGACACCACTAACTGGGGACTTTAACAAAGCTAAGTCACAATCTGAAAAGGTTCACCCAGTTATGTGTCTGTGGCATTTATGTATCCGGTGGTAATACTGGAAAACAAAGTGCTTAGGGCCACGGCCAAGACTCATAAGTAGCTGTGTTCAAGAATCAACATGCTCAACTAAGAAAGTCAATAACACTATCCAAAATTCTAAAGTTCCTAGATATGCCAATCACTCTGAACTTCAAAGGAAAAAGTGAGATGCCAAAACTGTTCAGAGGCAAAAAGCTACAAGTCCCGCTCATTTAATTATAATTAATATTCATTGATATTTCTGAATTTATAGTATATTCTCTTCTTTTTATCCTATTTGATTTTCAGTTGCTTGGGGACAAGCAACAATTTAAGTTTGGTGTTGTGATGAGCGGATAATTTATACGCTTTTTGGCATTGTTTTTAAGTAGTTTTTTAGTAAGTTCAAGCTACTTTTAGGGATGTTTTCCTTAGTTTTTATGTTAAATTCACATTTCTGGATTTTACTATGAGTTTGTGTGTTTTTCTGTGATTTCAGGTAAATTCTGACTGAAATTGAGGGATTTGAGCAAAACTCTGAAAAAGGCTGACAAAAGGACTGCTGATGCTGTTGGATTCTGACCTCCCTGCACTCGAAATGGATTTTCTGGAGCTACAGAACTCCAAATGGCGCGCTCTCAATGGCATTGGAAAGTAGACATCCAGGGCTTTCCAGCAATATATAATAGTCCATACTTTATTCGAAGAATGACGACGTAACTTGGCATTAAACGCCAAGTTCATGCTGCTGTCTGGAGTTAAACGCCAGAAAAACGTCATGATCCGGAGTTGAACGCCCAAAACACGTCATAACTCAAAGTTCAACGCCAAGAAATGCCTTAGCTCGTGGATTTATCAAGCTCAGCCCAAACACACACCAAGTGGGCCCCGGAAGTGGATTTATGCATCAATTACTTACTCATGTAAACCCTAGTAGCTAGTCTAGTATATATAGGACCTCTTACTATTGTATTAGACATCTTTGGTCTCAGTTTTGTTTTATTCTTCATCTTAGGAGATCATTGATCACGTTTTAGGGGGCTGGCCATTCGGCCATGCCTGAACCTTATGCTTATGTATTTTCAACGGTGGAGTTTCTGCACACCATAGATTAAGGGTGTGGAGCTCTGCTGTACCTCAAGTATTAATGAAGTTCTATTTTCTTTTATTCAAATCTCTTTTATTCTTATTCCAAGATATTCATTCGTACCCAAGAACATGATGAATGTGATGAGTTAGATAACCCTCATTATTATTCTCACTTATGAACGCGCGTGATTGACAACCACTTCCGTTCTACATGCAAAGAAGCTTGAATGTGTATCTCTTAGATTCCCCAACAGAATCTTCGTGGTATAAGCTAGATGGATGGCGGCATTTATGAGGATCCGGAAAGTCCAACCTTGTCTGTGGTGTTTCGAGTAGGATCCTGGGAATCCGGAAAGTCTCACCTTGTCTGTGGTATTCCGAGTAGGATTCCGGTAATGAATGACTGTGACGTGCTTCAAACTTGCAACCTGCTGGGCGTTAGTGACAGACGCAAAAGAGGGATTCTATTCCAGTAGGGGAGGGAACCAACCGGTGATTGGCCGTACTGTGACAGAGTGCGTGAGCATTAGCTTTCACTGCGAGGATGGGATGTAGCCATCAACCATGGGTGATGCCTCCAAACTGGTTAGCTGTGCGAGTGACAGCCGCATAGGATATTTCCCCGAGAGGATTGAAAGTAGCCACAGTTGATGGTGAACCCCTATACAAAGCTTGCCATGGAAAGGAGTAAGAAGGATTGAGTAGAAGGAATAGGAGAGCAGGCGTCCGTGAGCTCTACAGCACCTCCATTCCGCTTATCTGAAATTCCTACCAATGAATCTACATAAGTATTTCTATCCTTTTTATTACTTATTTTCTATTTTATTATTCCTATCCTCGAACCCATAAATAATGTTTAATTCGCCTGACTGAGATCTACAAGGTGACTATAGCTTGCTTCATACCAACAATCTCTGTGGATTCGACCCTTACTCACGTAAGGTTATTACTTGGACGACCCAGTACACTTGCTGGTTAGTTGAACGGAGTTGTGAAGAAAATAAACAGTGTCCTAAGAGTAAACATCCTTTAATCAAAAGAATAAGTGATCACAATTTCGTCCACCAACCGTCCACACTTCCAGCCGCCAGAACTGCCGCGAACCACCGTCATCTCCACCATCTGTGACGAACCCAAGTCACCTTCACTGTCCCAGTCATTCTTTCTCTTAGTCCAGACCACCCCTAGCGAGCCACTCACCAGTTTCGCACCTCCTCCACCGAACCCTAACTCAGCCCCTGTTCTCACTCTCTCTTCTACTCTAACGAGCTTCCGGTGACGTCACCATCATCATCAGCTTCTCAGTCGCCGAACCTTCAGAGCAACTACTGTAGCTAACGTCTCTCTCGCCGAAATAGAGCTGAAACAGAACAAGCTCATTCCTGACTCTTAGAGTTTGGCTTAGGTAAGGATTGCTCAATTCGTTCAATTCTCCACATAGTCTATTTGAGTTTGGTAATTAATTTGTTGCAGGGGGCATTAGGTTATAGCACTCTGTTCTGAGTTCAATGAAAAGTTGAAAATGATTATGATAAAGGTAATTTGAGATTTTTATGTGATTTTTTAGTGTTTGAATAATTTTGTTGTATGAAATCCATGTTCAATGGGTACAAATGGTAATTTTTTTTCTATGAATAGATATGTCAGTGTTTTCAACTTTCGTGGGAAGAAATAGTAGTTTACTCATGAAACTAATTTTTAATTAATGTGTTGATCAATTTTTGGACAATACCCCATTTTTGATATTGGGCTGGATCGAATATTTTATTTTTGAACTACTAATTTAGATTGGATGTCAATAACGGATGATTTATTGGACTCATTTTAAAGCCTTATGCTACAAACGCAAAAAATTACCATTTACCGTGTTTAGTAAATAGCTATGCTTAGCTTGCTAGTAACCAATGTTCTGAAAACCGGTTCGAACCGGCCGGTCGAACCGTGAACCGGTCACTGTTACGGTTCGAGCAATAACAAAAACCGCAGTATTTGAAAACCGAACTTAAACCGATGAACCGGCCGGTTACCGGTCGGTCGAACCGAACCGGGACCCGGCCGGTTTTTTAACATTGCACCAACACGGCGCCATTTTATGCTGCTGAGGGAACCCTAATTCCCTTTCTTCTTCGCGAGAGGGCACTTCGCACTTCACAGCCTCCACAGCTCCACTTCCTCCTCCTCGTTCCTCCAGCCTCCACTTCCTCCTCGTTCCTCCAGCCTCCCAAAGAACAGAACACCACCCAGTCACCGCACTCACCGGCCACCGCACTCACCGCACTCACCGCACTCACCACCCAGTTGTCAACTCCAGACTCCAGGAGGCCCTCAACGCAGTCACCGCCATCGCACTCACCCTCACCGCCGTTGCACTCACGCCCTCACCACCGTCGCACTCACGCCCTCACCGCCGTCGCACTCAAGCCCTCAGCCACTTCGCATGTCACCTCCGTCGAGCTCTGCCTCTGAGAAAGCAGTAGAGAAGCGTTGAAGCGTTGAAGCATTGTCCTTCAAGCTCTGAGAGAAAGCAACAGATTTCCTCATTTCCAGGTAATTTTTAATTAGGTTATGAACATGATTTTGTGATGCAATCCGATTCTGATGAAACTGTGCTCTGATGAACTGAAGTCTGAGTCTCTACTCTCTGAAAATTGAAACTGTTATGAGTTCATTTTGTGATTACATTGATTCTGATGAACTGAACTGATGAACTGAACTCTGGGTCTCTACTCTCTGAAGCTGTTTTGAATTTATTTTTTGATTTATTTGATTCTGATGAACTGTGTTCTGATGAACTGAACTCTGAGTAAACTGTTATGAATTTATTTTTTGATTTCATTGATTCTGATGAACTGTGCTATGATGAACTGAACTCTGAGTAAACTGTTATGAATTTATTTTTTGATTTCATTGATTCTGATGACTGAACTCTGAGTAAACTGTTATGAATTTATTTTTTGATTTCATTGATTCTTATCAACTGTGCTCTGATGAACTGAACTCTGAGTCTCTACTCTCTGAAACTGTTATGAATTTATTTTTTGATTTCATTGATTCTGATGAACTGTGCTATGATGAACTGAACTCTGAGTCTCTACTCTCTGAAACTGTTATGAAATAATTTTGGGATTTCATTGATTCTGATGAATTGAATTCTGATTTTGTGAACAAAGAATTTTATTGAACCTGAGATGTTGTACTTGTACTTGTTTGTATACTCTGATTTTGGATTTTGGATGTTGTTTGTTCATTTATTGTGAAATTGAGAGTTGAGATTATTGGGTTGGATTGCTGGTAATATTTAGGTATGGAAGAAAGTATCAACCAAGACCTACCTAGGAATAATAACGCTGAAAATAATTCTGCTTCGAATGAACGTTCTCCTCCTCCCGCGAGTAACGAAAATCAATCACAAACTTGTAGTGTTAGGGGGAAAACTGATCCTGCTTGGAGATACATTGCTTTACAGAATATAAATGGAAAACCGCATTACCAATGCTTATTTTGTCTGAGTACTTTTGGGGGCGGGGGAATTAATAGAATGTAAAAGCATTTGGCGAACTTGGATCATTTTGATGATGCTATGTTGGGTTTGATTGGTTGTTTGAGGACTTTTGAACTTTGAATTTGTATTTGAATGAGATTATAACATTTGGTTTATGTAGTACTTTTAATTTGAATGATATTTTAAAGTTTAGATTAGACTATAATTATATTTTCATGTGCTTATTTACATTTTAATTATTATTTTATTATAAAACGGTTTTTACGGTTCAACCACGGTCAAACCGGTTGAACCTATAAACCAGTGAACCAGTGCCTAGAACGATTCGATGATCGGTTCGGTTTTCAGAACCTTGCTAGTAACACAATCAAAATTTGCTTTTTTTTTTGGACTATATTATGATCTTATTTTAATTTTTTAAATTTTTAAATTAATTAATTAAATATTTTATTTATCAAAATATGTAATTTAGAGTTTTTTTTATCAATTTACATAATATTTTTTATCAATCTCATTTATAATAAAAACAAAATACGTATGTATATATATATATATATATATATCTTATTTACATTGCAGACTAATTTAATTGTTTTAGGAAGTAGAAATGTTTACTGATTTTAATAAGTTTTTATTTATTTTAATTGTGGTGAACAAGTATAGAATTTTTTATTTATTTTATATTTTCTAAAAAGTAGTAGTGTGCCAATGTGAATGTCTCTACTTATTTTGAGAGGATTTAATTTTCAATTCATAATTTATTTTGTTTTAAATTTTGTTGATTTCTATAAATAGTTATTGATTGGATGAATTTAGTTGAAATTTAAAATTTTATTGACTGAAAAAAATAATTTAAATTTTAAAAAAGTAAACCAATATGTTTTTACATCATATTATACATTTATTTAAATTTAAATTAATATAATAAAAATTAATATAATTTGTTACGATTTAGATCGTATCAATTTATATAGTTCATCTAAATTTTAAGTATCAATAGTTTTAAAATTAAAAATCATTAAATATTTATTATTTTGATTAATTATTATTATTATTATTATTATTATTATTATTATTATTATTATTATTATTATTATTATTATTATTATTATCAACAAAGTGTATTAATTAATTACCTTTTAAATAGAGTAAAATGTACTACAAACACTATTTTTTTTGTTGTTTATTAGTCTAATCTCTTTTACAATGAAAACAAAATAGGTATATCAAAAAAAAAAGTTAACATGTATTTCGTTTAGGATAAAAAATGTGATTTTGAGATACATGCATGAATACCTTTTTTCCATTATAAATGAGATAAATAATATTATGTAAATTAATAAATATTTTTTAAATTATATATCTGATAAATAAAATATTTAATTTATTTATTTTAAAAAATCCATAACATTAATATAAGATATCACAATATAGCATAAAACTTAATTAAGTGTTACTAGCAAGCATAGTTATATTCTTATTTTTGGCATTAGCAAGTACTAGTCATGGTGAGTGAGAATTTTTGGTGTTTAAAAACATTTTCAACTATAGTTGAAAAAGGATCAATAAATCATCAACCATTGTGTTTTTTTTTTTGGTGAACTAAACGGGATCTAGGCCCAATCATCAACTAATGTTATTCAGTAACTAACGGTACTTCAAAAATATTCGTAGCCCAATACCAAAAATAGTTATTACCCAACACCAAGAGTTACTCAAAAGTCAAAACATTAATTAATAATTAGCTTTATTATTTATGAAGGTAATGGAATGAAAGGATGTTTGTAGCCGATGCCCCTACGTGTTACTCTCCTCTTTAGACACGCATGAACATGCTATGCTTACTTTAGCAGTCAGCACCATAAAATTTTTCATAATGTAATATTCTAAATAGTAATGTGGAGGACTTCAAATTTCTCTATTTCAAAAGTTTTGATATCTAAGTACCAAAAGATTGCTGGATACAAATATTGAGAAATTCTGATTACTCGTGCGGTCGTGCCCTTATTATGGAAGCAATCGCCATGCAAACTTGAGTTGTGGTTTCTTTTTACCAGCTTTCTTTGTTCAGTTGGAACCAATTTTTTTTTTCAACCAACTGTATTCCCCCTACTGTAATGCACCAGTTCGCCACCAATCTTTTTTCCTACTTTATTTCAATTGGTTTAAATCTCACACTTTTATATTAGACTTAAGAAATTAATTTTCTTTTTTTTGTATTTATTCAATTATTTTAATTTTAAATACATCTTGAACTTGAATTTCAATGAGCTTTCATAAATTAAAAGCCTTATAAATTTATTTATATAAATTAAAATTTCATTATCATTTATTATTCTCGTTATCAACAAAATTTTATAATTTTAATATTAAAATTAGTTATAATAAAATTAATTATATATATATATATATAATTATTTATATTACAATAATATCTTAAACTTGAACTTTAATAAATTTTTACAAAATAAAAGCTTTACTGGTTTATTTATATTAATTAAAATTTTATTCTTATTATTATTTATTATTCTTATTATTAACTAGAGTTTATACTTTTAATATTAGAATTAATTATAATAAAATTAATTTCATTTATTTATATAGTTATTTATTTTATAATTTTAATTCTAAAATTTTTAAAATATTTTATAATATTTATCTATATAGTTTTTTTTGTTTATTATCATATTAATAATAATTATATAATTTTTACCCACAAAAAATCCTTCAAGCTCCGCCATTGTGGATTTGTGGTGAAGCATGGTAAACCAATGTGATGAGTTGAAAAAGAATAAATTAAGGTGTTTACCACGTACCGATATATTTAAAATACGGACAAATAATAACAAGTTATGAAAAATTTATTTTTTATATTAGTATTTAATTTTTTTTTAAATATATATTATATCATCACTTTTATTAATACATTCTTTTAATTAAATTAAAATAAAAATATATTTTTTATTTAATTTTATAAAAAGTTTTAAACATCTTTCTTTTATTTGATTAGACAAAAATACTCTTTTAAATTAATCAAATTTTAGAATTCAATTAATCCTAATTTTATAGTTTCAAATAATTAAAAAACAAAATAAAAATATATTAAAAAAATAAAAAATCAAAATTGTTCTTCATCTGTGTTAAACATATTAAAAAAAACAAAAAACCAAAATTGTTCTTCATCTGGGTTCAGAAAATCTCTCGTTCACGCCTCTGAAGGTTTCAGTATTCTTCATCTTCTTCTCTCCTCTTCCTATCCTCTTTGTTTGTCTCTCTCTGCTCGATCTCTCTCATCTGTCTCACTCTGCGTCGCACACAAGATTTCTCCCTCTCTCCTCTCTTGTCTCGCAATCGAGGTCATCGTCGCGTCATAGAGCATCGCCATCTTGTGCGTTCCAGAAAGCGTCGCCTTCCTCCTAGTTCCAGAGAGTGTTGCCTTCCTCTTGGTTCCGTCTTCGTCGCCGTCTTCTTCATTCTTCATCACAATAGTTTCATTTTTCAGGTACTGCATAGTGTCTTAATGCACATCTAATTTCATTAGAAACAAATCCTTGATTAGCTTTTGATGACAGAAAAATAATTGGGTTGGTAGACCCTCTAATTAGATATATCTTCTAGACTTCTAGTTGGATACTACAAAGTCATATGGTGCACTCTTATGGACAAAAAAAATGAACAAATAAAATTTGCTTTATAAACCGACATAAAATGCATAAAGCTTTCAATCATGTGGACAAGATGGCAGGCCAAACTTGTTAATAGAGATACAAACAAATCAAGCTTATCTACATATTAATTCGATTAAATTTCAGGGACTGTATTGAGGTTGGGATTAAAATGGAACAGTGACCGATGCTTCATTCTATAACTAAAAGAAAATGAAGAGATGAATTCAAAAGCCTTAAATACATCATAAAATAATCCGAATTTTACTAGGTCATAAAGTTAAAATGAGTCCATAAAGATAATATTAAATTTCACAATGGAGAAAATGATAAACTTGTGTATATCAATTGCCTTATTGGACCCTAAAGCTTTCTTCTTTCTCTTATTCCTTTTCTTTTGAGCTCTAAGCCTGTAGTCCTTATTATGAGAGTCTTCATTTACTTCATTGGTACCTCCAGCTTCACTTTGTCCCAAAGAATTTCGGAAATCAGGTTCCACCAACTCTCCTTCTTCAACATCAACCATTTCAACATCATCACCATCATCATAATCATTGTTAATGATATCTAGAATGTTCTCTCCACCTTCCATATCAAACAGATAACCTGCACACAGGATAACCAAACTGTTATTCATTTACTTTATCACAAAGTGTGTACGAAAATTTTTTGTTATTGAAGAATTTGTAAAGCCACATTGATCATATATAACCACAATTAGTTATTTGGAAAGTGTATTTTTGCGCCTTTCTCTTTACATTTCAAACTCAATTTTTTTAAATATGTATTTTTTTAATGGAAGTTCAATGTTTGAGTTCTTTTTTTAAGTCAAACCATTACAAAAAATATGATAACTTTTGTATTGGAGGCTTAACTCTTTTTTTAAACAAAGGTCTTGTGAGTGAGTAGAAAAATTCTGCTTAGCAAATGCAGCCAAATAGTTGGAATTTTTGCAAGGGTGTTTTAATAGTAATCTAGTTTAAATAGCTTTTGTAATTCCAATTGTTTAATAAGAGTAATTAACTGTTGGAATCTCTGTACAAGATCTTGGTTAGCAGCTTGAATCCCAAATGAACTACAACAGTAGATAGATACATCAATCTATGGATCAGAAACTACAATAACTCATAACATTAAGATGGAATTGAAATCTACAAATTATAAGATGGAAGATTACATTTACCTGAAAGAACTATTCTAGAGTGTTGTCAGCTTCACAGGGCAAGACTCCTTTTAGTAGCTTCCATATTAGATAAAAGATCTTTAATGTCTGCCTCCATTCTCCTTTTCATGTTGAAATACTCCAGATGTGCCCGTTCTAATGCTTGAAGTTCTTCGAGTTTCTGCCTACGCATTTTCTCTGTCTCACCCAGTTGCAGCTTCGCAGTTCGCTGAGTATACTCTTTATCAATTTTCTCACTCTTTGCAAGGGCAATACGTTTCAACCCTTCAGCTTTTCTTCTTGCATCATCAACACGTGACTGAAACATTTTAGCCTCTACTTGTTTGATTTTAACTACACTCTCTAATTCATCAAAACAGAAGTCTTTTGGGACAATACTCATTTACAGCTCAAGCGCCAGAGTCCTTTTATCATTTTGATCAAAGCTGGTAAGGATGTTCGCTGGCCTTTCTAACACAGTTTTCTTATCCGAATAAGTAGATTTCAGCCAAGAAGCTTTCTGGCTTGTCCCAGCGACCCTTTTGATTTCCTTACTTTATTCCTTCCCAGATAAGTTTGTAGCCATTGCTAATTTGAAAGAATCCCCATCTGAAATATGGACAACATGTAGGGTAAAAAGATGCAGACACAATTTAGCTTGAAAGCACCAAGAATTTAAACATGAAAAATTAAAATCAAACTTAGAAAATAGCACAATCTGAGATATGAAATAGTATGCTTTATAGGCAATATTGATGCTTTGATTTGAAGATTTCTGCTTTTTGCTTCAGTATTATTGCTCTTTGCCCACTTGAAGATTGTTGATCTTCTTGCTTTATTTATATATAAATAATGTATTTTGATTAGTTTTCTCCCCAGTTTATTGATTATGATCCCCTTGTCTGTTTTGATTTTGCATCTGAAATCAGGAGTAAATATTTAAACTATCAGTCTCTAAAATTTGAACTATTAGTCTCTAGAATTTGAGTTAGGTAATTTAGTATTTTTAATGATGATGTTTAGGATAAAATAAATTTTTATGATACTTATGTAAAATTTTAAAGTTAAAAAATAAAAGAGTTTATTTATCATATTTATGTTTATTATGAATTTTTATTTTAAAATTATTTTATTTTAAATTATTATATAAAATTTTAAAGAATTTAAAAAAATAATTTAAATAATTTTAATCATAAAAAATTGAGTTCATTTTGCCTATTCCATTCTCCTAGCATTTATTTAGTACCTAACATGTTAAAATTTTAAGTTCAGTAATGGAGAATGATGGCAAAGAGTCGTATAAAGATGGTGATCAATTTGAAGATTTAAGTGTTGAGTATGAGTGCAGTTCCGATGAAAGTGATGATATGGTGGATGTAACTGTAGATGAAGCAGAGGCAGATATAATTAATGTTGATGGTTTTGAAAAGTTGATAACTGATTTGACCATTGAAGACATATGGAATTGGTGTTTGATATAGAATCTCAAGTTTGTGAATTTTATGCCAAATATGCCAAGTGCTATGGATTTGTGTCCTGAAAAGACTTGAAGACAGTGGATGCTAATGACAACATTAATACAAGACAATTGGTTTGCAATAAAGCAGGAGAAAGACATTGGAAGCACTTTAACAGGGACAATCAGCAAAGAAAGCATAGGGCAATTACTCGATTAACTGCAGGACGAGGATTCGTTTCATTCGTCACTATAGAATGGGTAAGTGGAAAGTTAGTGTCTTTGAGAGTGAACACAATCATCCATGTGTCCACCTAAGTACAGACATCTTATTGCCGCAAATCGTGGGCTTAATGAGGCCGATAAAACACAAGCAGACAGCTTGCGAGCATTTGGTGTTAAAACTTGCCACATAATAGGTTACATGGTTTTCCAAAAAGGTGGAGATGATAAATTGAGTTTTACCAGCAAAGACTTACATAACCACATTAGTAAGACTAGGCGTGGTAAAATGAAAGACGGTGATGCATTTGTTGCGTTGGCCTATCTGTTGTCTAAGGCAGACAGTGACCCGTTATTTCTAGGAAAGTTCACCTTAAAGGAGGGTAGGTTGGATAATTTGGTGTGGGCTGATGGAGAAAGCGTTATTGATTACGAATGTTTTGGCGATGTACTCGTTTTTGACACCACTTACAAGAAAAATGTCTACAACAAGCCCTTAGTCATATTTTCAGGGACCAACCACCATGGCCAGACAACTATCTTTGGATGTGCTCTGCTCTCAGATGAAAGTTCCGAATCTTTCAAGTGGGCACTGAAGGAATTTTTGGAAATCATGTCAGGAAAACTACCCGGAGGCGTTATGACAGACGGAGACCATGCTATGAGAGAGGCTATCTTAGAAGTATTTCCTGGTATACCACGCCGCCTTTGTGCATGGCATCTCCATCGTAATGCGGTACAGAATATAAAAAACAAGCATTTTTGGGATAATTTTAGTGTATTATATTATGGACAGTTTACCGTACAAATGTTTGAACAGAGATGGAGCGAGATCATATCCAAATACGGACTTGCCGAGAATGAATGGATCCAGAGCATCTATAATGACAAAATGAAGTGGGCTACCGCATATTTGAGGGAGCACTTCTTTGGCCGCATAAGAACTACATCACAGTGTGAGGGAATTCATTCATTATTGAAGAACTATGTTGACAGTAAAATCAGTCTCCTTGAATTCATGCATAAATTTAGTGAAGTGCTAAGGCATTACCGAAACAACCATCTTACTGCTGACTGAGGTTTTGAGAAACAAGATGCTGTTTTGACTACGTGCTTAGAAAGTTTTGAGAAACAAGCTGCTGAACTTTATACTAGAAATATTTTTAAACTTGTGAAAGATGAGATAGAAGCAACAGGTGCCTTAAATGTGACTGAATGCCCAAAGAGTGGAGACATTGTTGAGTACAACACGAGTGAGTATTTTAATCAGCAATGGCAATTTAAAGTATCTTACAATAAAGACAAGGACCTGTTTGCGTGTGAGTGTAGGCTATTTGAGACTCGTGGATTACCGTGCTCACACATCTTTGGGGTCTTGAAGCATCGCAATGCAAAATGCGTCCCTACATCTCTTATCTTGAAAAGATGGACAAGAGATTTAAAGAGTGATTTTATATGCTCAATTGGCGAGTAAGACACCGCTGATGATATAGTGCCCACACTTAGATGCGGTGCAATGGCATCTATTTGTTGGAAGCTTTGTGATATTTCTTCCAAAAATTCAGCCAACTATAGGGAAATATCAGGTGAGTTACTTAAGCTAATTTCGAAGGTACAAAATAAAGGTGATGCACAAGCGAGGCTTTCTCCCATGTCAACGCTAATAGGTGATCCAGCTGTTGTGAAGTGAAAAGGGGCTCCAAGAAAAGTTCCAAAAGGCCAAAAGAGACAAAGATGTTCATATTGTAAGTCAAGCAGGCATTTCATTAGGACATGTCCATTACTTGTCAAGGGAGACTCACCCGCCGAATACTCAAATGTTGAAGATGAACCAATGGTATTAATATAATGCCTTGCTTAATTAGTTACTTTATGCTGACTTATTTTTAGTGTCTTTCGCAGAACTATTAAATAATGCTATATTTTGAGCAAATTTTTAAATTTTTTTAGCAGGTTGAAGAATGTGATGCCAATAAACAGACTCCCTCTCAGAACACAAAATCAAGAGAAAATACACCCGTGCACAATAACAATAATTTTAAAGTAAGCACTTGTCCATGTTATACCATCTATCAAATTTATTGTCATTTCAATTCAAATTTGAAACATTATTCTCATAGTGTTTATATTATTTTTTATTATTTTATTACAAAAAATTCAAGGGTTGTGGAAGCAAGAAGTCTGTATCTAAATTGACAGAGACACCGAAGATTAGAGCAAATGGCAAAAAAAGTCGACAGAATGTAACATTTCGCATATCTAATAAATTATATTAGATAATTCAATAAGGAAAATTAAAGTCTTAATTTGAATTTAAATTATTTTAATCCAATACCATAAGTGCAACTGAGAGATTAAGGGTGAGTGAGGCCAACAATTTGAGAAAAGTCTTACTTGACTCTAGCTTGTCTGACTAGTTTCTTTATTTATTTTTTTTAAATTTTGTATCGTAATTATTTAAAAATTATGATTTATGTTTAGACTGAAGAAATCACTCGAACTCAAGAGACATTAAAAGATAAGACTAACACATCAGGAATAGACGAGACCGAAGTTCCAGATACAGCCACAACCAAGATAACAGGATTGCCACAATATCCTATGCATCATTATCCAGTTGTCCTTCCTTATCAACCTTATGGTGGAGTCCTCCCTATTCCTTTTCATCCTGTTCCAAATGGCATGGCGTACTTCAACCAATATCCTTCTACAAATGAACCAACGAAGAACAATTAAGTGCTGTAAACCAATATCCTTCTACAAATGAACCAATATCCTTTTCATCCTGCTCGTCAATGTATCCAAGAATAGTTAAGTGCTGTGACTGCTGATATGGTCATGCTCTCGACAAATGAACCAGAGAAGAAGAAGAAGACAAAAAGCAAGGGTTTTGAGAATGGTGACACTGTGAACTATGCAATTGTGGTCAGGAAAGTGAAAGGATATTTGAAGAAAGGTGTTGCAGTGAAGGAATTGCAGTCACATATTGCTGCATTTCCTGTATCTGCTCAGGAGAAGATGAATGCACTTCTTGAAGGATTATTTGATGGCGTCGAAAAAGGGTTTGAAAAAGAAGCTTCCAAGAGGAAGAATCACCTTGCTGCTGCAGTTGCTGGAGATGACGAGGGATCGCAGCTGTTATTGCTCAATGTTGTTGAGGAGTTCTGTTACAAGAAAGGTAGCAATGCGTTGAAGGAGGTTGCACTTATTCTGAAAGCCCTCTATGATGTTGATTTGGTGGAGGAAGAGCACATTGTGCCTTGGTATTCAAAGGGACTGAAGGGTGATAAGAAGGACTCTCAGATATGGAAGAATGCTTAACCATTCGTTGATTGGCTTTAGAATGCTGAATCAGAATCGGAGGAAGAATGAGAAAAGTTTGTGCTCAGTTCAGAATATTGAAGATTATGATATCACGTTTACTTACTGTTATTGTCCTCAGTTTGTTGATTTTCTTTACTGTTGTGTCCTTTTATTTTGAATAAAGGGTCTTGTTTTGGCCCCTTGTGTGGTTGAAGTGTTGCTAGAGTTCATGTATGTGTTTGGATTATGCATGATGTTGTGTTCTAAGTACTATGGTTTTAGTTATATATTCACTATAAGGTTTGTTTCTGATTATATGTGCCCGTAGATTACATGAATTTTGTTGGTAAGGAGGATGGTGATGTTGTCGCGACGGAGGGAAAGGCGTTTGGCCGCTTCAACCGTTGAAACTATGTAGCCTATGCTCGGAGTAGCATACAACACTATTCTTTCTTCCATCTTTCTCTTTCTTTCTTTCTTTCTTTCTCTTTCTCACACACACACACTCACTCCTCAACTATCTATATTGTTCATATTTGTTGACTTGACTTTTAGTAGTTGAAAGAAGCCTTATAATCATACATGTTAAATGGTTAGGTGAGTAACAGATTGATTATTAACCGACACAAGAATATGCTTCTTTCTTATAATTACTTTACAAGATGCACTTTGCTAAATTATCCAAAAGGAATCTCAGCTTAACTTGTCACCATTGGATTGGGACACTAAAATATACATCGACTTATATAATCAGTCTTCACTCATAACTTGGCTTTCAAAATGGTAATCAAGAAAATCCATGCCACCTCCTCACTGTTTCTTTGGTGAGGATAACCAAGCTAATGCCCGTTTGCAATTTCCACAGCCAAATGATTTTCTCTCCTATTTTGATTCACTTCCTTTCAATGGTTAATCTCTTTCCTGCAAAATATCAAATGCACCATGAATATCTTCAGCTAAAATAATTCTTATAATTTCGTTTAGTATCACATGAAAAAGGTATTTAAACATTATCCAATTGCAGCAGTGGCCAAGTCTCATACCACTAAATGGAATTAACAACATAGATCAAATGGCATAATAATTACGTTCAAACCACAGAAAGAAAAATTCTCTTATGATCATTTAGATCTCCTCTAGCAAGAAAAAAATATTAAAGAAAGAATATGTATATACTCGGCAACTAAATATGTTTGATCAAACATTCACAAACACACAGGGCAATGAAAAAAGAGCTATAAACCTAAACTCAAGTCTTGACATCTACAGAAATATGCTGCGACACTTCAACATTTTAATTGACTAACATACATAGTTTGCGTAACAAAAATGATCTACAAGTATTTTATGTGCTGAAATGAGAAACCCAGCTTGTGATAGGTAGGAAAATAGAAATTAAAGTATAAACAAGTATTAGATAATAAGTTAACCTGAGACAATGCTGTAGTGCATCATAATGAAGAAGACCAACAATTCTCCGCTTCCTCTCTCTATTGCATCTCCACCGCGTTTAACCACTGGTAATTGCTTAATGCCCTTGGCTTCCATTAACTCCTTGGCCACAGCCAAACTGGTATTGCGATAACAGGTTAGAAGTCCACGCTCTCATCCACGATAGGTCATGCGCCAAGTACAAATAGAGGAAACTAAGCATGTATTTGCCTGTCAAATATTTAATTTGAAATATTATTTGAGACAAGACTAACCAACAGGTATTGTAGACAGTATAACTGGGATTTTTCAAGAATAAATTAGATAGTTGTCAGATATGGCCTGAGAAATCTGAAAAGAGCAATAATGACATTAATGAAGGCATAAAGTTAATGGACAAAAAAAAGGATCATACGTCAGCATTTTGCTGGAGAGTTAACAAGAGAAGGATTATTTTTATTGATTAAAAGCTTTTATCAACCTTAAGATTTTCGAGATGAAGTTCCTCGTCAATTGCTTCGTGATCAACAGCATCACCAACAACAGAGAGTTCTAAACCATCAGCAGCATTTGCTTGTCTCCAGTTACCTTCATTTTCATCAGCAGGTGAAACTGGAGAATATCCTTTAGGTGAGTTTCTTGTATCAGATTTGTTGTCAATTTTCTTCTTCCGGTTTGTCACAGAGGGAACCAATATTGCTAATCCAACAGCCCCCTAGGTACAAAGTTTACAGTAACATAGTACGACAACTGTAATCAATAAGAATTACAATAGGACAAAGTAGTACCCCCTTTATAATAAAAATATTACGTAAAATCAATAAAATATTATGCCATAAAGAAACAATTTTCTTCTGCCTTGCTTTAATATAAGATACAGGGAAACAACCAATGAAAAAATGAGCATGTAAGAATATACCAAACATCTTCTCTTGTTCAGTCAAGGTAAAAGAATGCAGTTTGAAAATTTTTCATTTTGTTAAACATAAGAATAAGAGAACAGCAGAAAATTGCACATGTAACTAACTTGCAAGACATAAAATAAACATTTAAAAGAAAATGGAGTTACTATTGATAGAACCAACTAACCTCTTCAGCTAACATTTCATTGTTTTTCATTGCATTGAGCCAAAAAGCAGGTACTCCTTTTTCTACAAAACCAAATCAAAATGTTATCAGTGAATGAATTGAAATGTTATTTAAAGAAAATGTGTGATCTTGTAATTAGTACCTTCATCCTCTTCAGCACTTGCAGTTTTTTCTCTGCTATTCCTTCAACTTCAGTGACACGATTAACTATCTCAAAGTGTTGCATCCATTAAAAAATGGTTGAGGGATACAGATTCTTTTTCCTTTTTTGGTAAAAGGATTACATAAAATAGAATGTAATCACATAAAACGGCTCTGTAGATCACAGTGTATTAAGACCCACAGGTTCCTATCAAAATGTGAAACAAATGAACATTCTTGCTCTTAGTCCAATCATAAGACTGGTTGTATTTTTCTTTTGTCAATTGGGATTTTGGCTTGTTTGCTTTTATTTAATCCAAATACTCGAATGGGGGTATATGTTCAGTTTACAGTTTTTTATTTTAATTCATTCAGGGGAAACAAGCTATCAGTTGAAGTATATCTTGCAAAAACAAACTGAAATCATGAAGCAATGTACAATATGAAAACTGTAGAGATAAATATAATAGGGGGTGTTTGAGCAAGACAGCAACAAATTGTAAGCCCGATCATATGAAAATTGTAAAATACACAAGTAGTGCATAGAAACATAATAGGGGGTGTTTGAGCAAGCCAGCAACAAATTCAAGGTTCGATGATAATCAGTAATAAATTCAACTCTGATGATTTTTAGCAAAAAAAAAAAATTAAACTCAGTGATTGTTCAGCAAGACAGCAATAAA
This sequence comes from Arachis stenosperma, assembly GCF_014773155.1. Lineage (NCBI taxonomy): Eukaryota > Viridiplantae > Streptophyta > Magnoliopsida > Fabales > Fabaceae > Arachis > Arachis stenosperma. The sequence goes on from NC_080379.1 coordinate 40,579,925, forward strand.
TTCAAGATTCAATCACTAACAAATTAATTGATTACCAATTCAACATCATCTCAAAATACAGGGAGAAGGGAATCTAGGAAAGGAAAAACAGGGAAAGTGATGATGGATGGACTTACCAAGGGCAACTGGGTGACGAAGAGGACCCGACCCCAGAAGAGGACGAGCGACGAAGCAAGTGACGACCCTACGACGGTCCACGATCCACAGCGACTCGCGACTGCGAGTACTTGAAACTAGAAGATGACGAGCGATAACGATCCGATGAGTGCTTCTGTCGCCGGCGAGGAGGAGCCTAGGAAAGGCCGCGAGACGTTGAAACGCCGGCGACGAGAGGAGAGGAGCAACGAGACGCCGGTGAGTGTGAACGAGTAGAGACTCTAGTGAGACCGAGAGAGACTCTAGTGGCAGTGAGAGAGAAGAGAGAATTTGAGTCTCAGAATTGGGAATGAGAGAGACGTTCGTTAAGAGTGTGCTGGTGAGAAACCCAGGAAGATGAAGACATGAAGCTCTGTTCTTTTGTTTTTTTCTCAGTTTTTAAGATGATATTTTTTTTGTATGAACAATTAGAGATGAGGGTTGCGTGAGAACCCAGCAAACAAAGAACAAAGTGATTTTGTTAGTACTTTTTAAAATTATTTAATTTTTTTGGTATGAATAATTGATTAGAATTTATGAAGACAAATATTTTTGTTAAATGTAGTTTTGTTTTTGTTTTTTAGATTATTTAAATTTTAAAATTATAAAATTAAATAATTTAATTAATCTAAAAGAATAATTTTTGTCTAATATATACAAAAAATGGTATTTAAGTCTTTTTATAAAATTAAATCAATAAATATTTTTTATTTTTATTTAATTAAAAGGGTGTTTTAGTAAAAGGGGTGATATAATATATATTTAAAAAAAATAAATGCTGATATAGAAAATAAATTCCACGTAGCTTGTTACTACTTGTCCGTATTTTAAATATATCGGTACGTATGAATTAGTGTTATGTATTTTAAAAATAGGATAAAATAAGATATTAAAAATACGATTTTAAAAATAAAAATCTAATAATTAGTGTTATATATTTTATTTAATAATAAAATAAAATAAATTATAAAAATTTAATTTATTTTATTTTTTTTTTAATGGAAGAAAAATTATAATAGTAAAAAATATAATTATAAAAAATTTACAAAAATAATAAAATAAAAAATAAAAAATAAGTTGTATTTTTAGTTAGTGTCTCTGTATCTTTTCTGTCAAAATAGATACAAAATACATTAATTTAATATTTCTAGACATAATGTTTCTATTCATGTCTCCTCTGCTTCATATGATTTTGTGTTTTTGTGTCATTGTTTCAGTATCTTGTATCTATAAACAAATACAATCTAAGAGCTTGTTTGAAATGCTGAGAATTAAAATTTACTCAAAAGTTAAATTTTTTTCATTGTTTTAAAACAACTAAAAATGAATAATTTGAATTCTTTTAAAAAATTTTATTTTTATTTTACTTTCATTCGTAAATCAAATTAAAAGAGGTCTGATTTTTAAATTAATTCTTACATCATTTAAACTTCATATGTTAAATGTTAAAAATATCTTTATTTATTATAATTAATAAAATAATTTTGTCAAAAACAAAATAGTAAAAAAAAATATTTAATTTATATAAAAATTATTTTAAATTAAAAAGTTAAATTATATTATATTAATATATTAAATAATTTTAAATAGTGAAATTGGATTTTAAATAAAAATATTTTTTTAAAAAAATAATAAATTTTGTTTCACATAATAAATAATTTTTAAACAAACTCTAAAGTAATTGCATGGTAGTTTAGAGTTCGTTTGCAGTTTGTGTTATATGCCTTCAGGATTTGTTTATAATGGAAAAATTAATAGCTAGATCTTAAAGGACCAAATAAAAATATTATATTCTAGTAGTTGAGATTAATTCGGTATATATAATTTGAATTTTTTTAACAAATTATAATAATAATTATTCTTCACGTATAAGTGTTGTACCCATATAAATTATACAAGTTCATATATTCTATTTTACGTCAGACACGTCTTTTCTAGCACGTCGATTTCACGCGCGTTCTAATTTAACAGATTTTTCAATCAACGCTCGCATATTCTTCTTCGTTTACTGCACGTTCTTCTTTTTTCGTTATCATCGTCATCAATACCATCTCCTTCTCCTTCTTTTTTTATTGGAATTTCTTTTCCTCTTTTTTTTCTTCTTCTCCTCCTTATCTCGTTATTGAAGATAATTAATAATTCAAGTTCAGATTATCAATTGAACCAAAACAAAATTGATTATTATTTTAAATCCAATCAAGTAGCTGAGGTGTAGTTCGATTTTAATTAATTTTTTCGTTAGTAGTTTATGATTCTATAGGTGAATAATGTTTCATCGTTGATGGTTTGAATTGAATGTAATGTAAAAGTTCTGCATTGAAGAAAATATTTTGCTGCATTTACAGTAAATTTGGGTGTAACACGAAGATATTTGGGTGTATTCTTTAAGAATTTTCGGTGTATGTGTGCTGATAAATTTTGCATAATTATTCAAAACTCTTCTTCTCCCTCCTCTTCTTCTTTTGCCGCTTCTTCTTCTTGTTTTTCATCATCATCATCATTTTCTTTTTTTTATTCATATTTTTTTTCTTGTTTTATCTTCTCAAGTTCTTCTTGTTTTACTCTTTTAACAAGAATAAAAACAAACAAAAAGAAGAAAAACACATAATAGTACAAAATTACTTGGAAGAGGATGAACTTACATTCGATCAACTAAAAAAAGAAAGAAATAAGAAAAAAAAGAACAAAAAAATGTAGCATTAGAGGAAATATTTTTCTGTATTTGCAGCAAATTTGGGTGTAATAGGAAGATATTTGGGTGTATTGTTTAAGAATTTTCGGTGTATTTATGTTAATAAGTTCTGGATAATTCAAAATTTTTCCTCTTTTTCCTCCTCATCTTCTGCTGCTTCTTTTTCTTTTTTTCATCATCATCACCATCTTCTTCTTCTTTTTTTTTTTTATTCATCTTTTCCTTTTTGTTTTACCTTCTCAAATTTCTTCTTGTTTTACTATCTCACCAACACCACCTCCTCCTCCTCTTCTTTCTCTTTCTTTTTTCATTGGAATTTCTTCTCTTCCTTCCTTTTTCTCCTTCTCCTCCATCATCAGTTATCTCGTTGTTGAAGATAATGAATAATTCAAGTTTAGATTGTCAATTGAACTAGAACAAAATTGATTATTTTGAATCCAATCAAGTGGCTGAGGTGTGGTTCGATTCTAGTTAATGTTTTCGTTAGTAGTTTATGATTCTATAGGTGAATAATGTTTTTGTTTGTGAAAATTGTTGTTCATCGTTGATTCTTTAAATTGAATGTAATGTAAAAGTTCTGCATTAAAGAAAATATTTTTCTGTATTTGGATGTAACACGAAGATATTTGAGTGTATTATTTAAGAATTTTCGGTGTATGTGTGCTAATAAATTTTGCATAATTTAAAACTCTTCTCTCTCATCCTCATCTTCTGCTGCTTCTTCTTCTTCTTTTTCATCATCATCTTCTTTCTTTTTCTTATTCATCTTTTTTTTCTTGTTTTATCTTCTCAAGTTTTTTCTTATTTTACTCTTTTAACAAGAATAAAAATAAAAAATTAAACAAAGGAGAAGAAGAAACACATAATGGTACAAAATTAGTTGGAAGATGATGAACTTACATTCATTCAACAAAAAGAAAGAAAGAAATAAGGAAAAAAAGAAGAACAAAAAAAATGCAGCATTATTAGAGGAAATATTTTTCTATATTTGCAGCAAATTTGGGTGTAACACGAAGATATTTGGATGTATTGTTTAAAAATTTTCGGTGTATGTGTGCTAATAAGTTCTGCATAATTCAAAACTCTTCTTCTTTCTCCTTCTCATCTTCTGCTGCTTCTTCTTCTCCATCTTTTTATTTCATATTCACATAATTGGGAGGAAAAAATCAAATAAATAAAAAATACATAATATTGTAAAATCAATAGAAAGAGAAGGAGGGAAAAAAATGCAGTAACAATAGAGTAATAAAAAAACGACAATAAAGATGAAACACCGAAGAAAAAGGAGAAACGCAAAGAAGAAGGAAAAGAAAAAAGAAGAGAAGGAAGAGAAGGAATGCGAAGCGCGCTATGAAAATCGTTGAATAGTGCCCGTGTTAATACGCTCGTATGGGTGAGCATCTTTTTAGTTAGATTTAGACCAACTTGTATGACTTGTAAATCAAAATAATTTGTATATATAACACTTCTATTATAATAATATATATTAGCTGTTTATCATTTATAAAACTTTAATTTTACTTTTTAACTTGATATTTTTTGTCAATAGTTTTTGTTCTTATCCTATTACTCGCTTTTATTCTCTCTTCTGTACAATGCAACTGGATAATAGAATGAAGCCAACTTGTTCTTTATCTTTACAGCAGAGAACTAAAGCTAATTAATCTCTTCAAGAACTACTTCAGATATAAAAAATAATTTTTTGTCCATAGTTCAAAACTCACAAATATTAAGAACAAGGTAGCTTTCACATATATAGATAAGAAGGTATCTATAATTCAATTTTCACATCAACAATTAAAACAGAAAAAATCAAGAACCAAAATAAACAGTGGCTTTGGTTCGTCAGAGTTGATAGATATCATGAGAGAATGGTTTGGATTGCTATCTTGATGTGGGGTATAAGGGAGTCAATGAAAGTTGATGCATGGACATCATAAATATTTTTTAATATAATTTGTATGGTATTTTGTTGATTTATTAAAGATTTTAGATGAATTATACCTTAGTAAATATTATTTTGAGTTGTTGTGGTCTTTTATTAATTTTAGGTAGCATTCGCATGAAGATTGGATATAATTCATGAAGAAGAAAAGCAAGAAAATTGCCCTTTTTTTTGTTAGTGCTAAACGCTACATCACTTGCGTTTAACGTCGGTCCTTAAAACCCTCACATTCATCTCTGCCTTGTTGGCGCTAAACGCCACATCACCTGCATTTAGCGCCGGAACAAGAACTTCAAACCATTTGTCTCTGTCTTGGTCGCGTTAAACGCCACATCACCAACATTTAGTGCCGGACCTTGGGACGCGTGCAATACCTCTCTAGATGGGTAGTGCTAAATGCCACATCACCGGCGTTTAGTGTCGGTAACGCTAGAAGTAGTGGTCTCTATGTCCGCCAGCACTCAACACGGAAGATCACAATTTAATTTTTAAATCAAATAGAAAATAAGAAAATATATGATTAGGCTTAATTTAAGTTTTGAATCAATTAGGATTTAATATAAAAGGAGAGATTCGAAGCTCTGCGGGCTCCTTCTTCTCTTCTCTTCTTTCGCACTTTTCAGTTTACACTTTTTTACACATTAGGATTTTCTCTGCACCACGAGAAACTAAACATCCAATATTAAGGTTAGAAGCTCTATTTATTTTGATGGATTAATACTATTGTTCTTCTACTTTTGATTAATGCACTGATTTTTATTCAAAAACTGAGTTTCGTTCTTCATCCTAAAGATTAGAGTATATTAAAAAATAACTCTTTTCTAAATTGAATTCCTCTGAATCTTAGGAAAGTTAAAATCACCACTGGCGTATGGCGCGCCACTTTGTGTCTTGGCCTGGAGATGTCCACCTTGAAGCTAGCCTCCTGGGAGTGCGCATTCTTGGCGTGTTGCATGCTCACCCTTGACATGTGGCATGCCAACTTTTTGTTTGCTTTGGACATGGCCATCAAAGGCATGTGGCACGCCCACCTTGTTGGCGTGTTGCATGCCATTTCTTGGCTTGGAGTTGGGGTATCATGGACGGCGTGTGGCACGCCCTTTTTGCTGGCGTGTTGCACTCCCCTTCTCATTTTTTTTTGTGACTTTTGGGGTCTCTAGAAAGTTGACCTAGCGTGCCACGTCTTTGTATTGGAGTGTTGCACCCTATCTTTTTTTATTTGGATATGAGGATGTGTTGCACGTTTAGTGTTCTTTCTCTTAGGAGGTGTTCTTCCTTCATAATATTTTTTGCTTATGCTTTGCTTCTCTTTTTTTATTATTCTCCTGAAATCTTGCACAATTTTTTACACATACCAAAACTCAAAATAATTCTAAAAAATATCGATTAAAGCACAAAAATCTCAATTATAACAAGAAAATCATTAACTTTATTTAAGAAAATAATAAAGAGAACAACTAAAGATGTTCATGCATCAGGGGCATGCTAAGAAGTGAGAGTTTGGCCATATAGGGGAGAAAGGGACAATGCTGAAGGGGAGTGAAAATTGGGAAGACACAAATTAAAGTTAGAATTTGTTATCCATATATATGGGCATGTGAAATTACTAAAAATCTTATGCTAGAAGTAAATCAATGAAACCAATAAAGTAAATTCATAAATTTTGGGATATAGCGAGAGATAGGGCAGGGATCCTCGTTCGGGTCCCTGCACATGCTTCAAGAAAAATTTGGCTTCCATTTTCATCTCTACGAAAAAAATTTTCTGCCTTCAGATCCCCATTCAGGGGAGGTATCCGCGGAAATCCCCACACTTCGGGGAGTTTTGACACCTCTATCCTTAATGGGCCTTAGAGTTCTATAGATCTAAGGTCAGGTAGACCTACATTAGGTTAACCTACTTGACTTGATCGAGGCACGGCAATATTAGGGAGACAATATCTAAAGTTATCTTATATAGTATAATCTATAATTTTATACAGATAATATTCGTAATTATGTATTTATTATGAGCAAACTACCAAAAAACGCACTCGAATAATTTTGTCGCTGACAAAAATGCACCTGAATTTTGTTATCGACAAAAATGTTCTCAAATAATTTAGAAACGCAACAAAAATGGCCAAAAAGAATATTATTTTTTTGTAAGTGACAAACGACTTTTGTATTTGACAAATCGCTTATGCAGTTGATCCAAAATTTTATAGGAATATTTAGATAACTATTTAAAAATACACACAAAAAAATTGGATAAAAATTTAATCTCTAAATTTTTTATTTTTTAAAAATATTATTGATTGTTAACAAAAATATCACAAAAAAATATATACTTAGTGAAAAATCACCAAATTTTAAGAATAAAAAAATCTCATTTTATCTAATTATGCTTGCAAAAAGTCGTATCAAAATTCAGTCTCTAAAATATTTTTTGAGAATATATATGTTAATGTTTTGGTATTGTTGTCACATTTTTAAATTATTTAAAAATATTTTTGTTAATAATTAAATTTGAGTACATTTTTTTACAATATAAAATTATTCGGATACATTTGTGATACTTTATTCTTTTACACTTAAATAAAATAATTATGAACTATTTAATAATTTTTATTATTTCTCAAATATTATTGTAAAACAATATAACAAAGATAACCGTTAGATATTGATTACTTTAGATGAATATCGATGTCCAAACTTGTATATAAATTTATGGAAAGTCACTCTTATTTTAAGAATTTAGGGACACGCATTAAAGGAATTGAAGCACATTCATAGAGCTTAATTCTTCCAAGAATTCTACCATTTATTTACTTCAGCAATCAGTAAGATATAAAGGGTAATTTTAATGTATTAAAATTTGTATATTTTTTACATAATTATTCAATCACATGTATTCTTTTAAATAACTATTTATCTTTTAATTTATCTAATAGTATAAACTTTTTTTAATCGTAATTTTTTAATTTAAATTTATTTATTTTATACATTTTATTACATGATAAATAACTTATTAAGACATTTTATTTTTTTGTAATTTAATTATTAATTATTAAATTTATAAAATTACTTTCTTTTTTATATTTTTATATTATTTAAAAAATTTAGTTATACATATATTAATATATAATATAAATTTTTTATATTTTTATTTAACAGTGTTATATTTTATATAAATTAATTATTTTGGATAAAATATAATTGATAAGACACATTATTTATATGAAATAGTAATTTAAATAATCAACAGAAAAAAATGATCTTAACATATAAAAAATGAGAATATAAATTTTAAAACATCATGAAACAAAAAAAAATGGTGAATTATAATGTACAGAGCAATAAATCATACAAACTTAAAAATATATTTTTTTTTGTTCATACACTAATATACTATACAACGGATGGCTTGAGTGATGTAATAATATTATAATAATGTAAGAAAAAGAAAATAAACTTTGTAATTATTAAAGTATAGTTAGAGACTATTATTTTTGTTACAGAATAGTAAAAGCGGAAATTTTGGAAATTAAAAGATTACCTGTGTTAAAGTTCTTTCTAGTATAGTATTAAATAAAAATTATTGCAGAACATCGTTTATACTATATGTACTGTACCTTATAAATCAAAACTACTATTCTATATCTCGGCCATATCAGCCACGTTAAACAAGTAAGCAACGGATAGTTACGTCATGATAACAATCACCAAGAATCTCAATGTAAGCCGAGATCCACTCCAACAGATCATCAAGTGGAATCAGCCTACAAATCTATAAAACGACAACTGCTAAATCAAATCAGCAAGGCAACACCTGAATAGCCCAATACACATATTTTATGCTTACACTCGAATATTGATAATTACTTTCTACTAACTTGAGCGTCGGAGTTCTTTTTGCAGGTATCCCGCTCGGCTCGTGTTCAAGCAAGGCGATTCCCGCTGCAGGACAGGCCACCTCTCCTAGTAACATTTGGAATCCGACCTATAGCACGGAGACGTGTATCCTTGCCGGAACATTTGGCGCCCACCGTGGGGCCAGAGCGCCTCACTTCGTTTTTGATTATTTTTTCGAGCTAACAGCACTGTATTGGCCCCGTATCTTCTCTTCCTTCTTTTTTCAGGAACCATGACGGACCGCTCGGCAACACCCTCGACCAATCCAAACAATGCCGACCTATTAGCTGTAAACGCCACCTTGCTAGCGGAAAACCAGCGAATGGCCGAGCTGCTGGAGGCCATACAGAACAACGACGAGCAAAAGACCAACAAGAAAGTGAATACTGACCAACACGAGGAACATCAGTCGGAATCAAACGCGAAGACGGGAGAAACCAATCCCAAAACGACGAGATGACGAACAAACCCCTTTTCAGCAGAAATAATGAGTTTTAAAATGCCCACAGGCTTTACACTTCCAATGACTTTAACGTCGTACAAGGGGATCGGAGATCCTAAAATTCATGTTACAAAATTTGAATCAATGATGTTTCTCAATAGCGACTCCGATCCCATCTTGTGCCGGTCTTTCCCTACCTTTTTAGATGGAGTTGCTTTATTATGGTTTTCTAACTTACTTGCAGGATTAATAACAAGCTTTGACGAGTTCGCTAAATTATTCATAAACCACTTCGCAGCATCTAAAATTTACGTACGAGATTCGGACTACCTCAGCACGATCAAACAAGGACAACAAGAAAGCTTAAAGGAGTACATGATGCGATTTATAGAGGCTGCTATGCAAATCCCCGACCTTAACCCTAAAGTACAGCTGTACGCCATCAAAAGTGGTTTCCGCCCTGGAAAATTCCAAGAGGCAATAGCAGTAGCAAAACCGAAAATGATGGAGGAATTCCGAGAAAAAGCCCAAGGCCAGATTGAAATCGAAGAGCTCAGGGAAGCCCAAAGAAGCGAAAAGCCAACCAAAAAAGAAGAAGAAAGGCCTCACCGGCCCACAAGCAAAGACCTCAGAAAGCCATTCAAATTAGCACCGAAATTCGACACATATACAAAATTCAACACAAGAAGAGAAGATATAATCAAAGAAATTCTGCACAACAAATTGATCAAACCGCCAGTCCGGGCAAGATCGTATCAAGATCAGAAATACGTAGATAAAAGCAAGCACTGCGCTTTTCACCAAAAGTTTGGCCATACAACAGATGAGTGCATCGTGGAAAAAGATCTACTGGAGAGATTGGCCAGGCAAGGGCTCCTAGACAAATATGTCTCAACAAGAAAGCAACGGGAAGCAGAAAGAGAAAGCAGACATAAACAAGTCGAAACACCCCCATCCAAAGGGATTATTAACTACATCTCAGGAGGCTTTGTTGGAGGTGGGACTACTACCTCGGCAAGAAAAAGAAGTTACCGAGCAATGATGGCAATGGAAGGGTCTCGGCCAGAACGACAAACATCAATTTCGACCTCTCGCATCAACTTCAGCATGGCCGACTTTAAATCAACCTGCCCGAATTTAGATGATCCAGTTGTTATCTCGACTCACATGGGAGAATTAACAGTAAAAAAGGTCCTACTCGACCCAGGAAGCAGTGCCGACGTCCTGTTCTATTCAACCTTCAAAAAGATGCACTTTAGTGACAACGTGTTACAGCCGTCACCCGGAAAATTGGTAGGGTTCTCCGGGAAAAAGGTATCGATATCTGGGTATATTTGGCTAAGAACGACAATTGGAGAACCTCCAAATAACAAAATACTTGATATCCAATTTCTAGTAGTTGACTGTCCCAGCCCTTATAATATCATTCTAGGGCGTCCATCATTAAATGCCTTTGGAGTCATTGTTTCAACTGTTCATCTTTGTGTGAAATTTCCCTTGTAGGACAACGTCGTAGGGACGGTATACGCCGACCACAAGGAAGCAAGACAATGCTACAATGCAAGCCTCAAAGCAGTAAAAAAGGAGGAAACACCTCGGATTCACACGGTGTACAATTCCGAGGATATACCAACTCTGGCTGAATTGGACCCCCGAAGTGACAACAGTCGTCCCATACCCACGGACGACCTTGAGAAGGTAAAATTAGGTCAAGATCAACAATTTACTAACATAGGATCCGCATTCATTGCAGGACATAAGGCCGACCTTGTCACAATACTACAGACAAACGCCGATCTTTTTGCATGGACACCGGCAGACATGCCCGGTATCAACCCTAACTTCATCTGCCACAAGCTGGCCGTCAACCCCAACGCCCGACCTATACGACAAAAGAAGAGAAACCTGGGAGACGAAAGAAGAAAAGCAGCAGAGGTAGAAACCAAAAAACTATTGGAAGCAGGGTTTATCCGAGAACTTCGATTCTCGGCATGGTTAGCAAACGTCGTAATGGCGCGAAAAAGCTCAGGAAAGTGGCGCATGTGCGTGGTCTTCACCGACTTAAACAAAGCATGCCCTAAGGTTGGCTACCCACTCCCCAACATAGACAGATTGGTGGATGACACCTCGGGTTTTCCAATGCTCAGCTTGATGGATGCCTATTCAGGCTATAATCAAATTCTCATGCATCCAGAAGACGAAGAAAAAATGGCATTCGTCACAGATCAAGGAAATTTCTGCTACAAGGTCATGCCCTTCTGGTTAAAGAACGCAGGGGCAACATATCAACGGCTAATGGACAAAGTCTTCAAAAATCATATTGGAAGAAATATTGAAATATACGTAGATGACATGGTCATAAAGTCGACCTTTGAGGAATAGCACAAGCACGACCTGAACGAGATATTCGAACAACTCAAAAAACATAATATGAGATTGAATCCAGAAAGTGCGCGTTCGGAGTCAAGGGGGTGAATTCCTCGGCTTCTTACTAACAAACAGAGGGATAGAGGCAAACTCCGACAAATGTCTTGCAGTAATCAACATGCAGTCTCCTCGGAGCAAGAAGGAAGTCCAACAACTCACAGGTCGGTTAGCGGCTCTTTCTCGCTTCTTGCCAGCAGCAGCAGAAAAGTCATATCACTTCTTTAATACCTTAAAGAAGTCGAATCAATTTACTTGGACAGAGGAATGTGAAGAAGCCTTCACAAAATTCAAAAACACCTTAGGGTCGCCGCCTATATTGAAAAAGCCAGAGCAAGGTAAACCTCTGCACCTATTCCTTTCAATTTCGACTAACACAATCAGTTCAGTACTTGTAACAGATAATAAATAACAACACCCGGTATACTTCATAAGTAAGGTCCTACAGGGTGCTGAAACAAGATACCCGATGATAGAAAAATTGGCATTTGGACTAATTATCACAGCTCGGAGACAGCGGCACTACTTTCAGGAATACCGAATTATAGTTCGGACCAATCAACCGCTCCGACAAGTCTTAGCTAAACCTGACCTAGCCGGAAGGCTGACAAAGTGGTCGGTCGAACTCTCAGAATTCGACATCACTTATCAATCCAGAGGATCCCCAAAGGCCCAAGCCCTGGCCAATTTCATCTCAGAATTTACAAATGAAGAAGAAGAACCAAAACCATGGGAGTTGTACGTAGATGGAACGTCCAATGACAATGAATGTGGTGCAGGAATACTACTAAAAGACAAACATGGAGTATATGCAGAGTAGTCAATCAAATTCCAGTTCCAAACAACAAATAACCAAGCCGAATATGAGGCATTACTGGCAGGACTTAAGCTTGCAAAAGAAATCCAAGTGCCGAGCTTACAGGTATATTGCGACTCTTTACTCGTAGTTCAACAGGTAACAGGTAATTTCCAAACTAAAGATCCTCTCTTAGAAAAATATCTATATATTGCTAAAAACATGATAAAAACTTTCAAACATTTGAAATAACACATATACCACGAGAACAAAACTGTAGAGCCGATATACTATCAAAACTAGTAACATACAGAGAAGACCAACAACCAGAAAATTTGGTACAACTCACACTAACAAAAGCTAGCCTAGATATGCAATATGTTTTAAATTTGTCACAGGGAGAAGATTGGCGAACTCCAATAATACATTACCTGAAGACGGGGGGTCATACCGGAAGCTGATCCGAGGTCTTTCAGAAGGAAAGCAACCCAGTTTATCTTAATTGGGGACGACCTATACAAACGTGGTTTCTCCCGACCACTACTCAAATGCCTTGCATAAGATGATACCAGAATAACAGTAGACGAAGTTCACGAAGGCATCTGTGGACACCATATCGGAAGCAGAAGCCTGACAGCAAAAATCTTATGTGTAGGGTATTATTGGCCGACTTTAAGATCGGACTGCATAAACAAGGTCAGAAAATGCGAATCATGTCAGAAATGCTCACCATTAATACACAGTCCAGCAGAAGCATTACACGTAACTGATGTCAGCTGGCCGTTCCACAAATGGGGCATGGACATTCTCGGACCGTTCCCCATATCACCAGGACAGGTAAAGTTCCTTTTGGTAGCCGTCGATTATTTCACAAAGTGGATAGAAGCACAGCCACTCGCAAAAATAACCTCGGACAAGGTACAAAAGTTTATTTGGAAATTTATCATTTGTAGATATGGTTTACCAAGAGAAATTGTTTCCGATAACGGTAGGCAATTTACCGATAAAAAAATCACTACTTTCTTAACTAGCATGAACATCAGACACCATTTTTTCTCTGTTGAGCACCCACAGACTAATGGGCTCGCAGAGGCCGCTAATAAAGTAATTTTATAGGCTCTTAAGAAGAAATTGACCGAGGCCAAAGGCCGCTGGGCTGAGCTCATACCAGAAATATTGTGGAGCTATAACACAACTCCACAGTCCACAACAAAAGAGAGCCCTTTCCGTTTAGTGTATGGAGCTGAATGCATGATCCCTTTAGAGCTTGGCCAAGGCTCACCGCGAACCGAACATTTCAATGAGGACACTAACAAACAAGCTCGGCACACTGAGCTTGATGTCATTGACGAAGAACGCCACCTAACAGAGCTAAGGCAAAGATCGATGCAATTAGCCATGAAACGTCAGTACGACAAGAAAGTCAGACGAAGAACACTCGAGGAAGGAGACCTAGTTCTCAGACAACTAGAAGACATCCGAAAACCACCAGGCCACGGAAAATTAGCACAAACATGGGAAGGACCTTTCCGAATCGCTAAAGTAGTCGGAAAAGGAGCCTATTGCTTAGAAACATTGAACGGAACCACCATGCCAAACACATGGAACATCTCGTCACTCAAGTACTATTATAGTTGATTACACCACTGTAATAAGTAGGGTGGCCAGGTACTCTTTTTCCTAACCACGAGGTTTTTCCCTAAGGAGGGTTTACTCGGGTAGGTTTTAACGAGGCCGACCATCCTACAAACCTCAAATATGAGGAACAATTTCAAATATCATACAATCATTATACCATCCACTTATATTTCCACATAAAACTATGAATCAACAAACATCAAAGTTGAATTCATAAAACATGTACCAAAACAAACCCGAGACATAAGCTCGGAACAACAGTCAATAAGGTCGGAAATCAAAACCGACATCAGTATTTACAAAATACAAAACAAAAATTCCATCTACTTTATAATACAGACATTCAAAGAGGGGGTGGAACATTTTCATCATGGTCCTCACCAGCCTCGTCCTAAACAAGCTTTCCATTGATAACAATTTTCGTCACATCAAGCTGACGAATATCGAACTCAGGGGAAAATACCGAAAACTAAGAAACAGCTCGGTTGAATCCCGAGGTAAACATCTCAATACCTTGATCCTCAAGCTCATGAATACGAACAGTCATTTCTCCTTTGGTCTTATCATTCTCTCTCGGCTTGAAGGGATATGATCTGATCCTGAAGATGAGTAACTTCTAGTTCTTTCTCGTTCAACTTCGAAGCAACATTAGTGGCGGCATCCTCCTTCTCCTTCATCTTAGCAACCAAGTCAACGATAACTCCCTCCTTCTCCTTAACCAAATGCTCCAAAGTAGCAAACTTGTCAGCATCAACCTGCTCGGCTCTGAGCAGCTCAGTCGTACGACCAACACACAATAAACGAGCAGCAACAACCTAGCAATAACAAACGTTACAAAAAAAGAGGAAAAAAGAGAGAAGAAAAGAAAACAGAGGCCAAAGAGAGTTTACTTGAACATATTTTCCTAAAGCTTCCAAACCAGCACGACAAGTGAGCATCATATCCCCAGGATATTGCGATGCCCTGTCAGAAAGCTCAGCCAGGGGAAATTGATTACTCCACAAGGAATGAGCATTCGCCCCAGGAATGAAGCCATGAAGCTTGCGCTGACGGTCACAGATGATGAGACCTCGGCAGCAGCCTTACACCCCGCAGAAATCACTTCTAACGAATCATCAGGCACATCCCTTTTCCTCTTTGAAGACACTGGCTGCGCAGCTGAAAAAGCAGCACCATCCTCACCAGCCTTGGGAAGCACAGAAGCACCCACACCTTTCTTCTTTTTCCTATCAAGGAAAGATTGAAGCCGAGATGAAGTCAGATGCGGAAGACGTCCTCCTGCGAACAAACACAAAACAAGGCAAGATAAATCCTTAAAACCAGACTAACACTAAAAATACACACGTTTATTACCTATATAATTCCGCAACCCCTCCCCATCATTATCTTTCTCAAAACCCAACATCTCAGAGATTGAAAGGCATTCACCAGCAGCAAAATTCTTTACTAAAAAGTCAATAACCAAGTCCTCCTCATCAGTCCTATAAGCCTCAAGAATTTGCATAGGCTCGGAACACTAGTAAAGAGGGTATCTCTCTATCAACTCGTCATCAAGATAGAACGGGTATTCTGTTTCTACAGAACGGACTTTCACGAATAAGGATTTAAAGTTTTTGAAAGAATATTTGTAAAGAAGAAATAAAGATCGCTCGGGAAAACTGCTCAAACAAATCCATAAATCCTTCCGAACCCCCTTACATTGAAACAAAGAAAAGAAAACTCCAAGAGATGGGGGATATTCAAGAAAAGCCATCAAGCACTGATACGCTTTTAGAAATGCCCAAGAATTTGGGTGAAGTTGGGAAGGAGCACAGTTGAGTTGGGTCAATACGTCACATTCAAAAGAGGTAAAGGAAAACCTAACATGCAGTTCAGAGAAGCAAGGGGTATACATATAGAAATAACCCCAATCCCCTCTGCGCTCACAAATCCTATCCTCACTCGAGCAGGGGAGAAGTTCGACAGCAACATTGGAAGCATCCTTAGTCAACTTCATAGAACGAAACTCCTGGAGAGAATCAGAACTACAGTACGAAGAGGCACGGGTCTTAACGTCATCATGGACCCAGTGATAAAGGTCATCTTTTTTAACCTCAACAACTTTATGCTTCTCCCTCAATTTTTCTGTTTCCATTACAGACTAAAAGTATGACAAGATACAGAGAAAGAGTAGAAGATGGAAGAAGCGAAAGATCTAACCTTTAGAAGTCATTTTGTAAACCAGAGTAAAAAGGAATGATTTTTCGAAGAAACCCCAGGAGACAGAAACAACCTATTACAACCCACTAACTAAGTGGGAAAACAAAAACGAAAACAGCTGAAACACTAGGGGTCAAAACCGGTTCAGTTTCAGTCATTAAGTGAAATAATAGCAGCACGTTTTTCTAAAGACATGGGAAAACACCACTCTTAAATCAATCATTCAATAATCTTTTTTCAAAACACGTTTTACATCTCAGGCTCAAAACACGCGCAATGTTGAGCTTGGGGGCTGGCAAGACTAAAACAAAAAAACTGAGATATAAGTCGTCTTAAAAGCTCAACTTGCTAAAAACAATACCCAAGCAAGTCAAGCTTGAGAGCTATGTACTGTACCCTATAAATCGGAACTACCACCCTATATCTCGGCCACATCAGCCACGTTAAACAAGCAAGCAACGGATAGTCACGTCACGATAACAATCACCAAAAATCTCGATGTAAGCTGAGATCCACTCTAACAGATCATCAAGTGGAATCAGCCTACAGATCTATAAAACGGCAACTGCTAAATCAAATTAGCTAGGCAACACATGAATACCCCAATACACACATTTTATGCTTACACTCGAATATTGATAATTACTCTCCACTAACTTGAGCGTCGGAGTCTTTTTTGCAGGTACCCCACTCGGCTCGTGTTCAAGCAAGGCGTTTCCCGCTGCAGGACAGGCCACCTCTCCCAGTAACATTTGAAATCCGACCTATAGCGCGGAGACGTGTATCCTTGCCGGAACACTATATATAAAATAAAATAATTTTAGATATAAATTAAGAATAATTTCTTAAAAATAACAGTTAAGACATTGTTTTTAATTAAATTTATTCGCACAACTTAAAAAGAATAATTGACACAAATAATACTAATTTAATATTACCTGAATTTATTTTATTTTTAACAAGCAATTAGCATGCAAAAATAATATTCTTAATTTTTTGATAATTTTGCTTTAAATAAATTGGACAAATTACTTTAATAACCCAAATACTTTTGCGCTGGCTGAGGTTAACTGGATGAGCTATGTGCACCCGCCTCCGAACTCCTTGTACTTGCTCTAGTACTTGCGATGATCCGATTTTAATACCTTGTGCTCAATACCACGGTGAATATTATAAATTTTTACGCTGAACACGACTTTCTCTTTATCCTGAAAGTGCTGACTGACCTGAAATTCAGATACACCTCCTGTATTTTGCGTGTCTCTTACCCCGAAGCCAATATGCATGAAATTAGAGCAGACTGGATGTCCTTTGGAGTGGGAATTCCTATTCAAACTTCTAGAATTGGATGCCACATCAACAAGCTTCGCCAACAGTTTCGAGTCTTCACCTCGAAAAACTGACGGCAACAATGAAACAACACCTAAAAATCTTCGTCACTACTAATAACAAATGAATCATACTTGACATTTTATGGCTGAAAATTGTATTTAAATTGAATGATAAAAATTGGGCTATCTAATTTTATTAAGTTGTTTGAAATCTTGTATTAAAAATTTAATTGCTGGATATATAAATTTGAAAAATTATTTGAAGTAAAATTAAAACTATCCTTCATCAGTGAAGACAATATAATTTTAATGAAAAAAATATAATTCATATACTTTGACTAAGTTATATATCATGTTAGAATAGTTTCAGTTAATTAATAAAAATTAAATATAAATGTAATAATATCTTAATTTTATCTAACATGTTTAATTATTTCCATGTAAGAATGAAAAGAAAGCAAACTAATAAAATGTTATTACACTTTTTTTTCTTATACAACGACCATGATTTTCTCGGTTTGAATTATTAACTCAAGTTTATTTTCTTTTTTTTTTTAATGTAATATACTAATAAATTAAATAAATTATAATTATATGACGGTAAAATAATACATATTTAACCATTTAAACAATAATAACACATTTTTTGATTTTTTCTTTTGTCTTTATTCATAACTTTTTAAATGATAATTATAAAGAAATAATATTCGTATGATATATAAAAAAATTGTTAAAGATTTATTTATAAGTATATATTAAAAAAATAATTATAACATGTATTTTTAATTTGTTATAAACATCTGCAAATAGTTGTACCATATTATAATTACAGTTTTTGCATTTATATTAGAACCCTCTCTAACAAAAGAAAAAAGACACATGTCATTAATTTTAACCACACAAAAATATCTATATAGAATCTATATGAAGTGAATCTTTATACTAGTGTGACTCTCCTTTAAAAATAATACATCATTATTGCAAAAAGAGAGGCCCAGCCCAATATCATTAAGGGGCCCATACACATGGTATTCCCGTTGACAATAACACCGCTCGGCTACAAATGAAGGATGCAAGAAAGGAAAACCCACTACAGCAGAGCCTGCTCCCTCGTGGGAGACACCAGGGACAAGTGTCATCCATAGAACCATCTCTGTACGTCTATAAAATGTTGCATCTTTACAGTAGAATTCACCTTTCGGTGATAATTCATCTTCGATCTTGTGCTTTTACCGTACTTGTTTCTTTAAGATCTTTTGGTTCTTGACGTGATCAAGAAGTGGTGAAAATTCGCTTGCATAAAACCCTTCAAATTCTCTTATGTAATTCATCTTCGATCTTGTGTTTTTACCGTACTTGTTTATGTTGTTGTTGTTAGAAAAGATTGGACTCAAACAGTCCCCTCTACTTTGATATTGTTTCTTCTTCCTAAGTTTTTCTTTTGTTTTTTTTTTTTTTTTTTTTTTCTGAGGATAAAATTTTGTAGATACTATTTTTGACGTGTATGTTAATGACAGTGTTATTTCTTATTTTTATATATTGCTTATTTTCACTCAATTTCTTAAGAATTCCTCGTTTTAATTTAAGTAGACACAAGATTGGAATTGAACACTATACCACGCACAATTTTGGGACACAAGATTTTGTTATATATTATTTGCTCTGCAACAATTTCAATTTAGTTTCTTATTTTCCATCCAATTCTTAGCCTTCTTTTTTTTATATAAAAAAAAATTCATGATGCAGAGTTAGTTACATGGGTCGTGGAAAAACAGAATTGAAGTGCCTCTCAACTGAGAAAGATCGGAAAGGCAGATTCAAGACAAGAATCAAGGGACTAGAGAGCAAAATGAAGAAATTTTCTGACAAATGCCAAGGATCCGAAGCATGCTTGATAGTTTATGAAGAAGGTAGCAACGCTGCACCAATGATTTGGCCAAAAGATTCTACAAAAGTCAGGTCCTTAATTAAAAAGTATGAATCTCAAAAGAATGTGAAGCCTCCTAAGATCTTTGATCTCCAAGACTTCTTTGAGCACAAGAAGACCTCGGTTGAAGCCGAAACTTTGAAAGCGCGAAAATGCATCTACAGCGTCAAGTATCCCACTTCTGACTTGAATATCAAGAGCTTAGATTTGGAACAACTGAGGATGTTCATTGGTATATTGGATAACAAGATTGGTGCGTGTGCTGAAAGGATTAACATGCTTAAAAATAGTCAAAAAGTTGAAAGTAACTTCAATTTTGGACACAATGTTGATCGGTACAACTCTCAGATTCAACCTATGATGCCACTTAGTTATGATACGGGTTCTAGTTCCCAAATGGGTCTCCTCAGTCCAAATCCTATGGAATTGATGGGAAGTAATTATGGACTGGTGAATTGTGCTAATCAGTTTGAAGATTATGTGTATAGTGTTATACAAAACGGTGCTTTAGTAAACTCAACAAAAGTGAAGGAGCCAGAGCCTATGGTTCATTATGACACAAATGTGATGGAGGACACTACTAGCAAGAAAGATGAAGAAGTCCGTTTGGTTTGTACTGAGAAGACAATTGATAAAGTAAATTCCACAAATCAAGTTAGTGAGGCTTTGGATTGGGAAAGTCAATTTGCTGAGGCTGAGGCATGGGCTAGTGACTTTGGTGAGTTTGAGAATTGGATGAATCAACAAAGTGAGCATTCGGATTGGACAAACCTGAGTGAATTTGTATGTTGACGTTGTTTATTTTGATGATGTTAATTTGGTTGGTGGCTAGTATGGTTGGATTTTTTTGGGTTTCTTATCTGATTGATTTTAATTTCAAAGTTAGGCTCCTTTTTGCGTATTTTACAATTAAAAAAAATGTCTTAGTTTCTTTGTTATTAAATAAGAACAATTAAAATTCAATTGATCTAATTTAGAATTATCATCACTTGGAGTCATAGCAATTTATTGAATATAAAAAAAATATATTGGCACACAGATCAATTTATTAGGGAAGCATTACAAATTTACAATATAATTGAATCGGATCATATTTAAATATAAACTAAAAGCATTACAAAATGAAATATCGTATTAGTTTATTTCATATTCTATTGAACATACATGTAAATATGTAACTGTATTTTTTTTTAAAGCCAGCCATAGAAAACACGCATAATTTTTGTTGGCCAAAAATTTTGCGAAACACAATTTTATATATATATATATGTTGGAAACAAGAGATTAAATTAGAAAAATGATTTGTGTATTATTGAATGTATTTAAGTTGTCTCAAACGATACAATATAAAGGATATTTATAGGTGCTAAGAGAATTGTAATAATAAAAACGTAATATCTTATAATAAATATTCAGATATGCTAAATAATGCTAATTGATCCTAATTATATTTTAACATCCCACTCAAACTCAAGTGATAACTTGAATTTGAAACTTATTTAAAACAACAAAATAAAAATAAAAAAACTACATAAACTGATAGAACGGGTGTAGACGGAACTGCCAGAAAGAAGCGCAGAAGAAACTGCCTCTTGTCTGAAGAAAGCGCAAACGGAACTGGTAGAAGGAAGCACAGACGGAACTGCCACTGTTTGAAGAAAGCGCAGATAGAAATGCCGGAAGAAAAACAGAACTGTTGTAAGAAAACGCAGACGAAATTATCGAAAGAAAATACAAACAGAACTTGCACAAGAAAACGCAGACGGAACTACAAAAAAAAACGCAAACGAAACTACCACAAAATAATGTAGACGGAACTGCCACAAGAGAACGCGAACGGAACTGCCACGAAGGAACGCAGACGAAACTGCGATGAAGAAACGCAGACGGAACTACAGTCGAAAGAGAGCGAAAACTATATGACTTCTCCATGAGAATAGGTAAACAGCGGATGATGACATTGGTGTTTGATCATTCAACTCGGAAAGATACAAGACAGAGAAAATAGGCTAGTCGTGAGGTGAAAAAGTATAAAAGAAGTGACAAAAGACAAGAAAAATGGAATGGAGGAAAAGTGTGAAAAATACGGTGATTTCATCAAAAGAAAAACAAAATATCTTCTCCAAGGAGGATATCATGACTCTGATACTATGTTGGAAACAAGAGACTAAACTGAAGAAAGAATTTGTGTATTATTGAGTGTATTCAAGTTGTCTCGAACGATACAATATAAAAGGATATTTATATGTGCTAAGAGAATCGTAATAATAAAAACGTAATATCCTATAATAAATATTTAGATATGCTAAATAATGCTAATTAATTTTAATTGATCCTAATTATATTCTAACAATATATATGAGGATTGTGATTAAATTTGGTTATATGTACATGTTTGATTAAAAAAAAAAAAAGTATTTCCAGTTTTTTAAAAAGAGGAGTAATAGGGGCTAGCAACTTTGGTATTTTGTAACCATCAATTGGCCATCAATAGTATTTTTAATGGTATGAGATTAAATCTAATGTTGTAGATAATTCAATTTTCTTTTGATGGTTAAATGCTTACCAACTTTTTAAAAAATTGCTGCCCCCTAGACTTTCCCTTATAAAAAAAATAGCGATACGATTTCGAGGCAAAAGCTCCTATTTTATTATTAAGTATATGAAAGTCGTCGTAATATTTCTCATTATCAGAATGGCGCAGTTGGAAGCGTGACTTTCTGATAGGAAAGGTGTTACACTAGCGAAGGAACGGCTACTATGCCGTTCTGTGGATCCAACAGCGACGGTGGTCTCCAATACCACCGTCACCTCATTCTTCTTCTTTTATTTGTTAATCTAGTTTTCTTCTCTATGACCATCGCTGTCGTCGCTACCCTCTTTTCCTTCTTTCATCGTGCTTTCTTTTTTTATTGTCATTTTTTTCTTCTCTACATCGTCGGAAGAAATCTTTTTCTTAGTGGTACTAACTACTCTTTCTACCAAGATTTGTTGATGCTCTATCTCTCATCTTCTCTTCGCGTTTAACAACTTTTTGTCTTCTCTTTTTGTAATTTTTTGTATGACAAATTTAAATTAACATATATATACAAGAATAAGAATACAGCTAAAAAATAATTTTAAATTTGAATTTGAATTAAACTCTCGTTCAACACTTATGTATTATATAAAATACATTATTTATTAATCAATTAATCTATACACTTGTTAAACATTGAATTTATTATTATTTTCTTATTATATATTACATTATTACTAGATGTGAAGGTAATCAACGCATCACTTACAGCACATCATTATCATCCATTAAAAAATTATAAAAATATTATATGTAAACTAAAAATAAAATAAAAACATGAATTAGTGTAGGTTGTGAACAGTTAAAATTTGATTCCTGATTATAGGATTAAAAATAGCATTTTCTTTTTTAAAAATTCTGATCGAGACAAAATTTCATAGAGCTTAAATGACTCCGAAGCATCCTATGCCTAGCTCTTTTATTATTATTTTTTCCCCCTTAACTTTGACCACTTATTTTAATCGTTTAATTTTAGTATAAAATATAAAAATATTTGACTATTTTAATATTTTATATTGTTATTGTAATAGTACAAAATGTTAATAATGTTATAAAAAAATTTTAATTATAAAGAGACAAAAAATCATTAATATTTTATAAAAAATATTATTTTAATTATAAAAAACAAAACATCAATAATGTTTAGTTGTTTTGACAAAATATTACTAATATTTTGATAAAATGTCATTGATGTTTTGTAAAAATTCACTGATACTTGATATATTTAGTCGTTTTTAGATTTTTTTTCATTAACTTTTTTAGATTTTAATCAATATTCTTATTTTTTTAGTGAAATTTTAATATTAATAAAGTATTATTATGTTTTAAAGAATTTTTAATCTCAAAGTAATCAAGAATTAAATTTTTCTTAACAAAAAAACATAAATACAGTCTAAAAAAAATTCAGCCAGACCCAAAACATCCAAACTAGGCACCCAAAACATTACAACGGGCGCCCAGCATCTAACTACCGGTGCCCAGTGCCCTTCATTGGCTCCCGGCACCCTATCATCGATGCCCAGTGACCCCTCACCAACTTCCAGCGTTCCTTGGCTCCTTGAGGCAAAAATGAACCAACGCCCAAATTTAAGAAGTAGTACCCGACGCTCCAAGCTCCAAACTCTCAAGATGCAATATTTGTCAAGGCCCAATTCCAACATTCACTTTTAAAAAGTATTAATCTCATTTAAAGATTCAAGATTCAAGTGATTAGTTAGCATTTAATTTTTTTAGAAAGATAAAATTTAGTTGTTAAAATTTATTTCTAGATTAGATTTGAATTATTGCTTTAAGATTTGATTTGAATTTAAGTAGGTAGTTATCTTATCATTCCTAAAGATAAGATTAGTGTTTGTTTTTTAATTTGAATCATATTTAGAATTTAGTATATAAATAAGTGAACAAAGTTTATAAGAAATCATCTTTAATGTTCGAATCTTTGATCTCGGAGTCTTAGGCCATTTTCTTTTCTTCATGAGTAACTAAAGTTTCTCCTCTGGTGAAGGTTAGGAACTCTGTTTAGTTTATGAATTTATAATGTGAGTGTTTTTTTTATTTCAATTCATGCTTTTCTATTTTTTAACATTGAGTTTCGTTCTTCATCACTAATAGTTAGAAGTATTGAAAAATATTTTAATTTTGTCTTGAATTCTATTATTACTTTAAAAAAAATTAATTTTGAAATTAGTTTGAAACTCATCTCATAATCTTCAACTATTTAGAACTAGTCTTGAATACGTAACATATAATTCAACTAGGGATAGTTGTTGGATATTGTATAGCTTAAAATCAAAATCGTTCTTCACCTTTTCTCTTAATTAGATGACCAAGGGATTGGTGATTAATTGGGTTAAAAGAAATTAAATTACCAAGGGATTAGAATTTGATTATAAATGATTTGCTGTAAAAGATTTTTGCATGAGTTAAAATAAGAAAACATAAGCATTGTTCTTCCAAGAATCAAACATCTCTGGAGCCTTTAACATCCTCATTCATTGATTTTCTTCCAACTACATAAAGTGATCTCTTATTTTCTTCTTCCTTATTCTTGCTTCTAAATTCAAGATCCACAATTCTCTTGGAAATATTTAATTGATCTAATTAGATATTTAATTAGATATTTCTTGTCTCAATCCGTTAATTTTTGTGGGAACGATATTCACTTATCGTGGTATTATTTGAACGATTTGGTACACTTGTCAATACTCGAGCACATTGACTTTTCGCTCATCAAGTTTTTGGCACCGTTGCCGCGGATTAATTGAGATTGACAACATATGCCTGATTAAATTACTAACTTAGATCTTGTTTTATTTTATTTTATTTTATTTTATTTTAGTTTCTTTTATTTTTTTATTCTGTTAAATTCTTCTTTTTCTCTATTCTTCTTTATTCCATACGGTGTGTTTGATTTTTTTTAGTTTGTGTGTGTAAGGAACAATGGAATCGAATGTCATGGATACAATCCTAGCATTCAAGAAACTCTTATTTCAACAAATCTCCTTACTCGCAAAACAAGTTGAATAAAGGTACTTTATTACGTGTGACTTGCGTGGAGGAGCACATAAGAATAAAAGGTGTATGTGAGCTATTTCAATCCACCATTGAACAAGTAAACTATATAAAATATTTTTCAAGTCTAAGAGATAACGCATATTCTTTTGGATGGAGGAATCACCCTAATTTTAGTTGAGAGAATCAAGAACAAGGATACTTTAACGCTCCATATCAACAACAAGTAAATTCAATGCAATCCTAAAATCTTTAGGAACTATCACTCCTTAAATTTACTATGAAAAAGCTATCTCAACCGCTCTTGAATTTGCTGTGGAGAGACTATCTTAGTCCACTGCTGAATTTGTTCAACAAACTCAAGACTTTATGTAAGAAAGAAGAACAAACTTCACAAAATCAAGAAATCTCTCTCAAAAATTTAAAAATACAAGTGGAACACATTGCCCAACAATTGACAGAAAAACAAAAATATTCTATCCCAAATAAAATAATACCGAATTCCATAGAAGAATGCAAAAAAAAATCAATATAGGGGTCCATATCTCAATGAGACAGAAAAAAGCACAAAAGATGAATTGATTGAGTCATTGATTTAAAAATTTCTTGATAAAAGAGTCCATAAAAATTATCCACGTCACTCAAGATTTGAAAAAGGGAAGAGTTAAAAGATGAGTTTTCAATAGAGAAGACACCATTAAATAACACCAACGAGAGAGAAGGACTACTACAAGTATTAAGAGAACATAAGATTGTTATTGGATGGACAATCAGTGATATGAAAAGAGTAATTTTCACCATATGCATGCATAAAATTTTACTGGAGAAAGATTTTAAACCTGTGGTGCAAGCACAAAGAATGCTTAATCCAACAATGAAGAAAGTTGCTTACAAAGAGATAATAAAGTTGTGGAAGGTAATTCAATCAGTGAGTATATTTTTCTTCTCTTTTCTATTAGAGTCTTTTTTTTAAATTAATTAGAAAGAAAAAAAAGTAATTTTTGCATGCATGATCATCTTTGTTTTCTTTTCTTTTTATAACTACCACTATGTTATTTGTCTTTCTCCTACTATTTTATTTGTTATCTTCCCACTATTTTTTATATATTCTCATACCACTTAAAATATTTAAACTTAGAAATTTTACAAATCTCTAAGTTTAGTGTTAGTAGTTAAAGAAAAAATAAAGGTTTTCGAATGATAGAAGAACACATGAAGAAAGTCCAGAAACAAAAAACAAGGATGATAGTGATGATGAGTAAAATTTGATAATTTTATTTTATTTTAGTGGTTAGTTTTTACTTCATTTTATTTTTCTTTTATTTTGTTTTTATTTTTATTTTTTTTTCCTTTTTTTATGCATCATGTTTCTTTTTTAGTTTTTTTTTTTATTATTTTCTTTGTTTTTTTTTTAAGTGCTTACTACTTGCACCTGTTCTCAAAGCACTTCACTAATGTAAAGGAAGTAGCTCTTAAATGAAAAATTGAATATTTAAGAAATTCAATGAAAATGTGGTGATCATTAGTAGTATAATTTTATTCCATGGATTTAAAGTGTTTGAATGGATCTTGAAAAAAACAGGGGACAAAATCTCCAGAAATAAAAGTTTAGAGACATATTATGAGATTTCGACATTCAAATTCTTTGAAGCAGTTAAAAAAAATTGAAAAGATTGAAAAATCAAAGTTATAAGGCTCTAAGCACCAATAACTAGAGTCCAGTTATATGACTGTGATGCTTGTATTTCAAAGAGAGAATTGGGTCAATAAATACGAGGCGTGCCTTATCACTTGATAACTTGTGCCAACTAGTTCGGGATTATCGATTGAAATCCCACATTAAAGAGTTGTCTTGAAACAAAACATTTAGAGTCTAAAAAGACTCTAGATATCAATGTTTGGATGAACAAATTCTGAGTTATGTGCTTATGGTGTGATTGTGTCAAAGAGAGGCTTAGGTAATTAGATTCGAAGAGTACTTTATCACCCATTAACTTGAGCTAACTGACCTAGAATTATCGATCGAAATCTCACTAAGAGCTGTCTTGAGACAAAGTACTTAGAGTCAAGGACTTCAAACATCTTTCCCAAATTGAATTGTCAAGCAAACTGCTTCAAGAATCATACAATTCTAAAATAATTCTCATGATACAATTCGAAATTTAGTTATTAAAGATTCTTGATTCATAAGTATGCAAGACGCATTAAAAATAAGAGAAGTCCATTAATAATCAGAGAGATAATTGCAAGCCCCACTTTTATCTGAACTTGAATTTATATAAATTCTCTAATTCTTTTCACTAAGATAATTTCTGTTTACTTTTCTTTTTGCTCTAGGACAATCTAAATTTTAAGTTTGATGTTGTGATGCCTAGGCATCTTTAGTAATTTTTAGGTTTTTTTATTAGTTTTCTTAGATTTTAATCAAAATTTTTATGTTTTCTAATGAAAATTCAATACTAATCAAGTATTTAGGTAGCATTTGGTGGAGAGACAGAGATTGAAAAACTGAGACTGAGAGACTGAGATTAAGAGACAGAGATAGAAATAAATCTCAGTATTCTGTTTGGTGCAAAGTGGGAGACAAAAATTGAAATAAGAATGAAACTCTAATTTAATTTGTACAAAAGGTAAAATTGGAATTAATTAATTGAAATGAGAGTATTTTAGGTATAAAATGTTATTAAAATTTCAATCTTCGTCTCTAAAAATTTCAGTCCCCTGTGTCTTCACTTTTTAGAGGTAATGAAATATTAAAATTTTAGGGACAGAGACAGAAATTTTAGTACCAGTCTTTAAGCTAACAAACATGATACTGAGTCTCAATCTCACAGTCTCTATCCCAGTACCTCAAAACAAATGCTACCTTAGAGTTGTTTTAGTATGATTGTATTCTCACGAGTTTTTGTTCTCAAACTAATCAAGAATTAAAGCTTTTTTAACAAGAAAATACAAATACAATCCAAAGGAACCCTATCTAGACCCAAAACATCAAAACTGGGCACCCAAAACATCACAACGAGCACCCAGCGTCCAATCACCGGTGCCCAGCGCCTCTCACCGACACCCGGCACCCAATCACTGATGCCCAGCGGCCCCTCGCCAACGCCCGGCGTTCCTTGGCCCTCTGGAGGCAAAAATGGGCCAATGCCCAAACTCAAGAAGTAGCGCATGGCGCTCCAAACTCCAAACTCTTAAGATGCAACACTTGCCAAGGCGCAATTTTAATATACACTCTTAGGAAGTCTTAATCTCATCCGAAGATTCAAGATTCAAGTGATTAGTTAGATTTAATTCTTTCTAGAAAGATAAGATTTGGTTGTTAGGATTTATTTCTAGATTAGATTTAAATTATTACTTTATGATTTTATTTAAATTTAAGTAGATAGTTATCTTACCATTCCTAAAAATAAGATTAGTGTTAGTTTTTAAATTTGAATCCTAGTTAAAACTTAGGATATAAATAAGTGAATAAGGTTTACAAGAAATCATTTTTGATCTTAGAGTCTTAGATTATTTTTTTTCTATCATGAGTAACTAAACCTTCTCCTCTATTAAAGGTTAGAAGCTTTGTTTGGTTTATGAATTTATAATGTAAGTTCTTTCTTTATTTTAATACATGTTTTTCTAATTTTTTAAGATTGAATTTCATTCTTCATCACTAATGGTAAGAAATATTAGAAAATATTCTAATTCTATCTTAGATTCTCTTATTATTTTGAAAAAAATCGATTTCGAAATTAACTTAAAACTCATATCATAATCTTCAACTATTTAGAACTAATCTTGAATACGTTACATATAATTCAACTAGGGATAGTTTTTGGATATTGTGTGGCTTAAAATTGAAACCGTTCTTCACCTCTTCTCATAAATAGTTGACTAAGGGATTGACAATTAATTGGGTTAGGAGAAATTAAATTATCAAGATATTGAAATTTTATTATAAATGATTTGTTTTGAAAAGATTTTTTGCATGAGTTAAAATAAGAAAGCATAGGCATTGTTCTTCTAAGAATCAAACATCTCCGAGACTCCGAGGCCTTCAACATCCTCATTCATTAATTTTCTTCCAACTTCATAAAACATTCTCTCATTCTCTTTTTTTCTGTTCTTGTTTCTAATTCAAGATCAACAATCCTCTAGCCGAAGTTTGATTAATCTAATTAGAGATTTAATTAGATATTTCTTGCCTCAATCTATTAATTCTCGTGGGAATGATATCCACTTACCGTGGTATTACTTGAATAATTTAGTACACTTGCCAATATCTAAGCACATTGATTTTTCACTCATCACCCACAGTATTAGAATACTCACCACCATTGTCACATGAGCCGCTGTAAGTAATGCTTCATCCAAAAGACATTAGGTATCTGATGAGCTAAAATTGATAGCTCGGATATTGGCAAGTGCACCAAATTGCTCCAAGTAATACCACGATGAGTGGATATCGTTTCCAAGAGGATTTACGGATTGAAATAAGCAATGTTTTGAATCTCTAATTAGATCAATCAAACCTTGGTAAGAGGATTGTGGATTTTGAAGTAGAAGCAAAGAATAGTGAATAAATTGTTGATTGTAAATGAGAGAAAGCTTAGAAACTTTGGAGAAGTAATCAGGGAATGGGTTGTTAAAGGTTTCGGAGGTGTTTAATTCTTAGAAAAAATAATACTTGTGTTTTTCTACTTTAATTGATGCAAAAATCTTTTCACAGTAAATCATTAATAATCAAATTCCAATTCCTTGACAATTTAATTTTTCTCAATTTAATTAATTGTTCATTTCGTGGTCAACTAATTAAGAGAAGAGGTTAACCATGTTTTCAATTTTAAATGCACACAACTTTCAAAATACTATTCCTAGTCAAGTTAAAAACCATACGAAGAGTTTTAAGCTAATTTCGATATTAAATTTTTCAAAGTAATAATATAGTCCAAGATAGAATTAGAATATTTTCCAATAATTCTAACTATTAAAGATGAAGAACGAAACTCAATCTTGAAAAAGTAAAAAATTATGAATCAAAATAAAGAAAATATTTTCATTACTAATATATAAAATCAAACAGAGCTCCTAACCTTTAACAAGAGGAGGTTTAGTTACTCATGGTAGGAAAGAAAACAACTTAAAACTAAAGAGTTCTTTGATCCGCAGATTCCAAAATAATCTCTGTGAACCTTATTCACTTATTTATATTCTAGCTTTCTAATTAATTGAAATTCGGAAACTAATCTTATCTTCCGAAGAGTAAGATAACAACTTATTCAAATTCAAATTTAATATAATCTAATCTAAATCCTAACAACCAAATCTTATCTTTCTAGAAGAAGTTGATACTAACTAATCAATTAAATCTTGTATCCTGAGTTGATTTTAGAGCTTCTTGAGAATGGATTATGATCTTGGTGTTGCACTCCATGGATTGGCGTTGGACTTTGAAGAATATTGGTCACTAGGAGTTGAAATTTCACTCAGAGTTGGGCTCCGAATTTGGGCGTTGGGCGCCCGGTACCTTGAAGATTTGGGTGGCGTGGGGCACCACTTCCTGGAGTTGGGCGCCAGCTCAATCTGGCTCACCCAGGGCACGAAGGCACCACGGTTAGAAGGCATGGAGTTAGCCACCCATTTTGAATGCTGGGTGTCGGTTCTTTGGAATTGGGCATCTGGTTCTAGCACTGGGCTCCCTTCTGCTAGCTTTGGACTTGGCCTCTTGAAGCCTGCGCCAACCTTGTGTTTTCTTTCCTGAAAATGCTCTTGTGTTTTCTTATAAATTTCATTCTGGTTTGATTTAAACATGGCCTGAAAACACAATCATTCTAAAACAACTCCAAACATATGATTAGTCATAAAAACTTCACTAAACATAAAAGAATTTTGATTTAAATCTATGAAAACTAATTAAAAAGAAACCTAAAAACAACTCAAGATGCCTAGGCATCAGTATCTAAACTTCAATAAGCATATACCTAATTCTTTCAATCAATGTTCTATTCATCCTTTCTACCAAACCATTTAACAAAAGTGTTTTAGGAGGTGTCCTTTCATACTTATGCCTTGCTACTTGCAATACTCACTACCATTGTCAGTGAAAAACATTTCAACTTTTTACCTGTTTGCTTCTCAACTAAAGCTTGGATTTGTTTGAACTTTTTTAAAATTTGGTTCTTTGTCTTCAAAGCATAAGTCCAAAAATTTCTTAAGTGATCATTAGTAAAAGTAATAAAGTAAATAGTTCCATTAAAAGACCGTACTTTTAAAGGACTACAAATATCAGAGTGCACCAATTTCAAGAAATTTGATTTTTTTTAAAGTTGATTCTTCTTGAAAGATAATCTTCTTCGTTTGCCAATCATGCAATGATAACATTTCTCCAATTCTACATTATTCAAACAGAAAAGAACATCCTTTCGAGCCAAACAATTAAGTCATTTTTTATTGATATGACCAAGTCTTCTATGTCACAAACTACACACTTTTTTCTTTCGACCGCGTTCGTACTATTTTTTGCAATCATAGCATGCATCACATACAAATTTGAATTACCTTTTTTCGAGCCACCACCTTGTTGACATTAGTGAGTTTCTATTGTCCAAAGCCAAAAATGTTTACAAAGCCTTCATTATCAAGCTTTTTAACTGAAACCAAATTTAAGTGAACATCTAGAGCATGTCTAACATCTTTGAGTAGAAATTTCATTTTCATATTAGTCTCAAGACAAACATCTTCTATATCAATCACCTTGGCCAAGCCATCATTATCCATATTGAGCACTCCAAAATTGCCTGCAGAATAAAAAGTAAAAAACTCCTACTTTGGTGTAACATACATTAAGGCGCCACTATCAATTACCTACCTGAACTCATCATTAGAAACAATATTAACCTTATACTCATAATCAACAATGCTAACAATGAAAAGATCATCTGAAACAGTAGATACACGATCATTACCATTATTTTTCTTCTTTTCTTACTTATCTTTATTCTCCTTTTTTCAAAGAAAGTAATATTTTTGGACATGACATATTTTATGACAATAATGGCACAATATTTTTGTATCTTGACTTAGACTTACTTATACTTTTACCTCTACCCCTTTAAACTTTGCTCTGATTTCTCTCTATTTTTAGTTAATAACATTTCAAACTGTGATAAAGAACTTTGCATCTTCTTTCTGGTCTCTTTATTTAAAATGTCATGTTTAACAAGTTTTATGATCACTTTACTATTCGGAGCAGAATTAGGAAGAGATATACAAAATGTCTTTCAATAATTTGATAGAATATTTAGCAACCACAAACCTTGAACTCCATCTTCAAACTTAATTTCCATGCTTGACAAACTGATTAAGAATCCCGTAATTAAAATTCATTCAAGTGATCTAATGCTAGTGATCCTTTCTTATATCTCAAATTCATCAGTATTTTTAACAAGTACAATTTATTATTTCTAGACTTAAAAGCATACAAGGATTTAATTTGATTCTGCTAAACCTTAGCATGAGTCTCATTAGCAATGTGATTATAACTATTATCATCCATCCATCGCCTAATAAAACCATAAATTTATTGATGCTCAACCTCCAATTTTTTATCTGTTTTATACCCTAGCTTCTGTGTAGCAAACATGGATAAATATAGATTTTTGACAAACAACAAATCTTTTATTTTGTCGTTCCATATATGGTAATTAGTGTCATTCAAGCTTCTCATACTAACAAAATTATTTGTCTCTATTTTTCAACCAAGTTATAACCAAATGCCTAAAACTAAGTTCTGATGTTCAATGATAGGAATAAAAAATATAATTTTCTACTTACAAGAATTAGAAGGGCAATAACACCCATTCACAAATAAATGCAGCATCAAATTAACACACCAATGCATTAAAAAAAAGCACAAAAAACCAAAAAAATAGAGATAAGAATACACAAAAATTTTTAACCTGAAAACCTCCTCAAAATGTAAAGTAAAAGTTACGAGTCACCAAGATAAAAAAAAATAACTTCACTGTGATCAAGACATGGTACAAGAAAGTTATAAATCACTTAAAATGTACACACAAAAAGCCAAATAACTCAAGTATCAAATTTTATAAAACAAGAACTAAAAATATGAAAATACCTCAAAATAGAGTTGTAATAAACCATTATTTTACGGTTTATTTTGTATTGAATTGAGTGGATTTTATCAATTATTCTTACACTTATTCATATAAATTGCAAGGTTTTATAAATCCTTCCGAATTTGTGCTATGTTTAAAAAGATGCTTCTTTGGCATTAAAATTACTAATTTTTAATTCTTTTTTATTACCATCGATGCCGTGATACGTGCGTTAAGTGATTTCAGGTTTTCTTGGGCAGAAATGGCGTAGAAGATAGAAAGAAAGCATGCAAAAGTGAAAGAAACACAAGAAATTGAAGTTTTGAGAAGCTGGCCTTGACGCGCACGCGTGGATGACGCGTACGCGTGACCAGGAATTCGTTTAGCAACGCGTACGCGTGGTTGATGTGTACGCGTGACGAGCGTCACGTGCCTCAGTTACGAGAAAACGCTGGAGCAATTTCTGGGCTGTTTTTGGCCCAAAGCCCGAAAATAAAGATTAGAGGCTGCAGAGTGGAACGAATCAGGGGATCGATCATTCACTTTTCATTCATTCACAATTTTTAGGTTAAGATGTAGGTTTCTAGAGAGAGAGACTTTCTCCTCTCTCTAGGTTTTAGGGTTTTTTTAGTTTTATTTCTTCTCTAATTCAGATTTCCATCTTTCTTTAATTTAGTTTCTCTTCTACATTCTATTATTCTAGCATCTTAGTTTATCTTCTCTTGTTGATTTTTTTATTTTTCCAATTTAGTTTATGAACTCTTCATGTTAGATTCAATTTCCGTTTAATGCAATTTGAGGTATTTCATGTTTATTGCTTCTTTCTTCATTCGTTGTTATTGATTCCTTGCAATTGTTGTTCTTAGATTTTACATTCTCTTATTACTTTTCTATACTTTTATTTTGTACCTTCCAAGTGTTTGATAAAATGCTTGGGTAGATTTTAATTTAGATTTTTATGTTCTTGACTTGAATTGATTATTTAGAGACTCTTGAGTTATCAAAAGTCCTTTGTTGATTGGTGATTGAAGATTGCCAGTTAGCTTGAACTTCACTAAAGCTAGTCTCTCACTATGAGTTGACTAGGACTTGTGAACTTAAGTCGATTGTATGCACTTGACCTTCCTCCATTGGTTAGAGGTTAACTAAGTGAAAGCAATTTACATTCACGATCACAATTGGCGATGATAATGAGGATAGGACTTCTAATTCTCTTTCCTTGCTAAGCACTTTCTTGATTATTAGTTTAATGTCTTGCCATTTTACTTTCTTGTTTCTTATTACAAAATCCAAAAATATACTTCTTCATAACCAATAATAAATACACCTCTCTGCGATTTCTTGAGAGACGATCCGAGGTTTAAATACTTCAGTTAATTTTATTGGGTTTGCGTAAGTGACAAACAATTTAAACATTGACCGAGGATAATTTTTTGGTTTAGAACTATACTTGCAACGCGACATTTTTGTGAAATTCTTTACCGACAATTTTTCTCCGTCAAGTTTTTGGCGCCATTGCTGGGGAGTTGCAAATGTGTGCCTTATTATTGGTTATTGTGAATATTGTGAATATGTTTTCCTTTTGTTTCTTTGTTAGTTGTTGCTAGTTTTAGGATTTTGTTTACTCATTTATTATTAGTTTATGTTTTTATTTTCTCTTGTTACTATGAATTCTCACCCCTTTGGCTATAAGTTTGGTTACAATAGTGTTGTAGGGAATGGAAGCTACAATGAGAACATGCATCAAGGATGGAACAATCAAAGGTGGAAAGAACATCAAGCTTATGATCAACCATTTTGGCAACAACCTCCTCCATGCACTATGAGCAAGAGCCATTCCATGATTCATACCAAGACAATGGATATGGTGGACCTCCTTGGGACTATCAACAACCACCACCATATGCCTATAAACTCCCTCTTCAACATAGTTTTGAAGCACCATACTCACAAGACCCCTACAATCAAACACTTCCATATGACCCTAACCCATATCAACCATACCAACCACCTTATGAGCCATATGAACCATGCATAGAACCATCACAATTTCAACCCAATTACTCCCTAGAACCACCTCAATATACACCATCCCCATATCCTTATCAAGACAAACTACCTTTCTATCATGAACCCTTCTTCCCAAGCAATGAACCTTCATATCCACTCTAGTCTCCAATGGATGACACCCTTGGTCTCATTCTTCAAGGGCAAAGAGAGATACAACGGACGATACTAGAGTTCATAGCTACCTTGACCGAGGTAGTAGATAATTTAGCCTCCCTGTGCTTCGACACTTAAAGTACCCCCATGGCCGCATGTAGAGAATCTAATGAGGAGAATAGCATGAAGGAGAAATTAGAAACTCCGATGGGAAATGAGAAATATGGCTTTGTATTGGAACAATTGGAGGAAGCCGTAATTGTTGAAGAGAAAGAAGTGGTCGAAGATTTAGGAGATGCTGAACCTCCATGGGAATCTAGAGTTGTAGAGTATTCCTCCAGAAAGCTTGAAATTAATGTCGGGGAGGGTAGTGCACAACCTCCAAGGCATATTTTCTATAAAGAATTAGACGGAATAGATCAAGAGGCAAGTTCCCTCGGTGATGATGATCATGAATCAAGCTATCCTATTAATGAATTTGTATCCACAAGTGAACCCCTTGAGTTTGAAGAACCTTCTCCCGATGAGATTGAAAGAAACATTGAGGTAGATTTCTCTCAACCTCATATTTATGATTTGAGTGACGGAGAAGAGTTGGATGAATTTGGTGGGAAAGAGCTTGAAAGTGAAAAATATTTTCAAAAGGTGGAAGTCCTTTTAGCAAGGTTGGACGGGAGTTGAATATGCGTTGTCAAGATCGTTGAAGACTTCTCTGCCTAGGTTGCCATCTACACCTTTATTTGAGTGGGTAAAACTTATCTCTATTAGCTTTATTGTCCCACTTGAGTATGGTAAGTTTGAAACAGATGGTAATGATGAGCGGATAATTTATACGCTTTTTGGCATTATTATTAGGTAGTTTTTAGTAGGATCTAGCTACTTTTAGGGATGTTTTTATTAGTTTTTATGCAAAATTTACATTTCTAGACTTTATTATGAGATTGTGTGTTTTTCTGTGATTTCAGGTATTTTCTGGCTGAAATTGAGGGACCTGAGCAAAAATCTGATAGGAGGCTGAAAAAAGACTACAGATGTTGTTGGATTCAGACCTCTCTGCACTCGAAATAAATTTTCTGGAGCTACAAAACTCCAAATGGCGCGCTCTCAATTGCGTTGAAAAGTAGACATCCAGGGATTTCTATCAATATATAATAGTCCATACTTTATTCGGGTTTAGATGATGCAAACTGGTGTTCAACACCAGTTCCATGCTGCATTCTGGAGTAAAACGCCAAAAACACGTCACAAACCAGAGTTAAACGCCAAAAACACGTTACAACTTGGCGTTTAACCCCAAGAGAAGCCTCTGCACATGTAAAGCTCAAGCTCAGTCCAAGCACACACCAAGTGGGCCCCGGAAGTGGATTTCTACATCAATTACTTATCTCTGTAACCCTAGTAGCTAATTTAGTATAAATAGGAATTTTTACTATTGTATTTTCATCTTTGGATTATCTTTTGATCCTTTGATCATGTTTTGGGGGTTGGCCATTCGGCCATGCCCAGACCACTATCACTTATGTATTTTCAACGGTGGAGTTTCTACACACCATAGATTAAGGTGTGGAGCTCTGCTGTACCTTGAGAATTAATGCAAAGTACTACTATTTTTCTATTCAACTCTTGTTTATTTCTATTCTAAGATATCCATTCGCACCCAAGAACCTGATGAATGTGATGATTATGTGACGCTCATCACCATTCTCACTTATGAACGTGTGCCTGACAACCACTTTCGTTCTACATGCAAATAAGCTTGAATGAATACCTCTTGGATTCCTTAATCAGAATCTTCGTGGTATAAGCTAGAATCCATTGGCAGCATTCTTGAGAATCCGAAAAGTCTAAACCTTGTCTGTGGTATTCCGAGTAGTATTCAGGGATTGAATGATTGTGACGAGCTTCAAACTCACGACTGTGGGGCGTGGTGACAGGCGCAAAAGGATAGTAAATCCTATTCCTGCATGATCGAGAACCGATAGATGATTAGTCGTGCGATGACAGTGCACCTGGACCATTTTCACTGAGAGGACGGACGGTAGCCATTGACAACGGTGATCCCCCAACATACAGCTTGCCATGGAAAGGAGTAAGAATGATTGGATGAAAGCAGTAGAAAAGCAGAGATTCAGAAGGAACACAATATCTTCATGCGTTATCTGAAATTCCCACCAATGAATTACATAAGTATCTCTATCTTTATTTTATGCTTTATTTATCTTTATATTTGAAAACCATTATAACCATTAGAATACGCCTGACTGAGATTTACAAGATGACCATAGCTTGCTGATGAGCGGATAATTTATACGCTTTTTGGCATTATTTTTAGTATGTTTTTAGTATGTTTTAGTTAGTTTTTAGTATATTTTTATTAGTTTTTAGTTAAAATTCACTTTTTTGGACTATACTATGATTTTGTGTATTTTTCTGTAATTTCAGGTATTTTCTGACTGAAATTGAGGGACCTGAGCAAAAATCTGATTCAGAGACTGAAAAGGATTGCAAATGCTGTTGGATTCTGACCTCCCTGCACTCAAAGTAGATTTTCTGGAGCTACAGAGACCCAATTGGCGCGCTCTCAACGGCGTTGGAAAGTAGACATCCTGGGCTTTCCAGCAATGTATAATAGTCCATACTTTGCCCAAGATTTGATGGCCCAAACCGGCGTTCCAAATCAGCTCAAGAATGCCCAGCGTTAAACGCCGGAACTGGCACAAGAATGGGAGTTAAACGCCCAAACTGGCACAAAAGCTGGCGTTTAACTCCAAGAAGAGTCTCTACACGAAAATGCTTCAATGCTCAGCCCAAGCACACACCAAGTGGGCCCGGAAGTGGATTTTTCTGTCATTTACTCATTTCTGTAAACCTTAGGCTACTAGTTCTTTATAAATAAGATCTTTTGCTATTGTATTTTCATCGGGGTAGCTATCTTTAGTCTTATGCTATCTTAGATCATTGGGAGGCTGGCCATTCGGCCATGCCTAGACCTTGTTCTTATGTATTTTCAACGGTGGAATTTCTACACACCATAGATTAAGGTGTGGAGCTCTGCTATACCTCGAGTATTAATGCAATTACTATTGTTCTTCTATTCAATTCAACTTGTTCTTATTCCAAGATATTCATTCGCACTCAAGAACTTGATGAATGCGATGATTATGTGACGCTCATCATCATTCTCACTTATGAACGCGTGCCTGACAACCACTCCCGTTCTACAAGCAAACAAGGCTTGAATGTTTATCTCTTGGATTCTTTAATCGGAATCTTCGTGGTATAAGCTAGAATTGATGGCGGCATTCAAGAGAATCCGGAAGGTCTAAACCTTGTCTGTGGTATTCTGAGTAGGATTCAATGATTGAATGACTGTGACGAGCTTCAAACTCCTGAAGGTTGGGCGTTAGTGACAGACGCAAAAGAATCAATGGATTCTATTCCAACCTGATTGAGAACCGACAGATGATTAGCCGTGCCGTGACAGGGTGCGTTAAACATTTTCACTGAGAGGACGGGATTGTAGCCACTGACAACGGTGATGCCCAACATACAGCTTGCCATGGAAAGGAGTAAGAAGGATTGGATGAAGACAGTAGGAAAGCAGAGAGACGGAAGGGACAAAGCATCTCCATTCGCTTATCTAAAGTTCTCACCAATAAATTACATAAGTATCTCTATCTTTACTTTATGCTTTATTCATATATCCTCCATAACCATTTGAGTCTGCCTGACTAAGATTTACAAGGTGACCATAGCTTGCTTCATACCAACAATCTCCGTGGGATCGACCCTTACTCGCGTAAGGTTTATTACTTGGACGACCCAGTGCACTTGCTGGTTAGTTGTGCGAAGTTGTGTTTATACCATGGTAGTGAGCACCAAGTTTTTGGATTCATTACCGGGGATTAATTGAGTTGTGAAAAGAATGAATCACAATTTCGTGCACTAAGTTTTTGGCGCCGTTGCCGGGGAATTAAATGTCCTAACTACGGTTTTGCATTTTTTCCTTGCAATAACAGTGCCAAGTTTTGATCCGGCAACAACACCATGTTTTTGGCGCCGTTGCCGGGGATTGTTTCGAGTATGGACAACTGACGGTTCATCTTGTTGCTTAGATTAGGTATTTTTCTTCAGAGTTCTTAAGAATGAATTCTAGTGTTTCAAGGTGATGTTCTTATCATCACCAAAGCTGATTGATTATCATCAATTTAGCTCTTGAATGCAATGTCCTGCTGAAGCTTGGCTAGCCATGTCTAATTTCTTTAGACTGAAGCTTTAGACTAACATTGCATGATTCCTGGAATTCTCATTAAGAATTTTGATATCTTTATTTTCTTTTCCACTTAATTTTCGAAAAATAAAAAAAAAATACAAAATCATAAAAACCAAAAATATTTCTTGTTTGAGTCTAGTGTCTCATTTTAAGTTTGGTGTCAATTGCAAGTTTCTGTTCTTCTTGCATTTTTCGAATTCATGCATGTGTCTTCATTAATCTTCAAGTTGTTCTTGATGATTTCCTTGCTCTGATCTTTAAATTCTCTTGACTTGAGTGTTTTGTTGTTTCTCATATGCATTCTCATTTGTTTGTGTCAGTAGTATACAAACTACTAAGTTTGGTGTCTTGCATGCATTGTTATTTGATTTTAGTTGCATTTTGATTATTCCTCATTATTAAAAATCCAAAAATATTTTTAATTTGTGTCTTTTCAAGTCAATAATACAGAGAATTGAAGATTCAGAATATACAGCAGAGGAATTACACAGAAAAAGGCTGGGCGTTCAAAATGCCCAGTGAAGAAGGCAGACTGGCATTTAAACGCCAGCCAGGGTGCCTGGCTGGGCGTTTAACGCCCAAAAGGGTAGTGCTTTGGGCGTTAAACGCCAGAATGTGCACCATTCTGGGCGTTTAACGCCAGGATAGCACAAGAGGGAAGATTTTGTTTTCAAATCAATTTTTTTCAAGTTTTCAAAATCTTTTCAAAATCAAATCTTTTTCAAATCATATCTTTTCAATCATATGTTTTCAAAATCAGTTTCTTTCCATTTTCAAAAATACTTGCTATCAATTAATGATTTGATTCAACATTTCAAGTATGTTGCCTTTTCTGTTGAGAAAGGTTTAATGTTTGAATCATATCTTTTCTTGTTAGCCAAGTCATTAATTTTTTAAAAAAATCAAATCTTTTTAAATTGTTTTTCAAATCATATATTTTCAATCATATCTTTTTAAAACCATAACTTTTCAATCATATCTTTTTAATCACATCTTTTTCAAAATAGTTTTCAATCATATCCTTTTGATTTCTAATTTCAAAATCTTTTTCAAAAATCACTTGATTTCTTTTCCACTCTTAGTTTTCGAAAATCAATTAGTATTTTTCAAAATATTTTTAAAATTTTTTTACTTAATTTTCGAAAATTTCTTCCCCTCTTCCCACATCCTTCTATTTTTGGACTAACACTATTCCTCAATGAACAATTCGAACTCCATTTCTTTTGATAAGTTCGAATTCTTCTACCTCTCCTTCTATTTTTCTTTTCCTCTGACACCTCAAGGAATCTCTATACTGTGACATAGAGGATTCCATATTTTCTTGTTCTCTTCTCTTTCATATGAGCAGGAGCAAAGACAAAAGCATTCTTGTTGAGGCTGACCCTGAACCTGAAAGGACCTTGAAGCGAAAGCTAAGAGAAGCTAAGGCACAACTCTCTGTAGAGGACCTAACAGAAATCTTCAAAGAAGAAGAACCCATGGCAGCCGAAAACAACAACAATGCCAACAATGCAAGGAAGGTGCTGGGTGACTTTACTGCACCTACTCCCGACTTCTATGGGAGAAGCATCTCTATCCCTGCCATTGGAGCAAACAACTTTGAGCTTAAGCCTCAATTAGTTTCTCTAATGCAACAGAATTGCAAGTTCCATGGACTTCCATTGGAAGATCCTCATCAGTTTTTAGCTGAATTCTTGCAAATCTGTGACACTGTCAAGACTAATGGGGTTGACCCTGAGGTCTACAGACTTATGCTATTCCCTTTTGCTGTAAGAGACAGAGCTAGGATATGGTTGGACTTACAACCTAAAGAAAGCCTGGACTCTTGGGAAAAGCTAGTCAATGCCTTCTTGGCAAAGTTCTTTCCACCTCAAAAATTGAGTAAGCTTAGAGTGGAAGTCCAAACCTTCAGATAGAAGGAAGGAGAATCCCTCTATGAAGCTTGGGAAAGATACAAACAATTGATCAGAAAGTGTCCCTCTGACATGCTTTCTGAATGGAGCATCATAGGCATCTTCTATGATGGTCTGTCTGAACTGTCCAAGATGTCATTGGACAGCTCTGCTGGAGGATCTCTTCATCTGAAGAAGACGCCTACAAAAGCTCAAGAGCTCATTGAAATGGTTGCAAATAACCAATTCATGTACACTTCTGAAAGGAATCCTGTGAACAATGGGACAAATCAGAAGAAAGGAGTTCTTGAGATTGACACTCTGAATGCCATATTGGCTCAGAACAAAATATTGACTCAGCAAGTCAATTTGATTTTTCAAAGTCTGTCTGGAATGCAAAATTCACCAAGCAGTACTAAGGATGCTTCATCTAAAGAAGAAGCTTATGATCCTGAGAACCCTTCAATAGAAGAGGTGAATTACCTGGGAGAACCCTATGGAAACACCTATAATTCTTCATGGAGAAATCATCTAAATCTCTCATGGAAGGATCAACAGAGACCTCAACAAGGTTTCAACAACAATAATGGTGGAAGAAACAGGTTTAGCAATGGCAAGCCTTTTCCATCATCTTCTCAGCAACAGACAGAGAATTCTAAGCAGAACCACTCTGACTTAGCAACCATGGTCTCTGATCTAATCAAAACCACTCAAAGTTTCATGACTGAAACAAGGTCCTCCATTAGGAATTTGGAGGCACAAGTGGGACAGCTGAGCAAGAAAATTACTGAACTCCCTCCTAGAAAATCCAAAAGGAGAATGCAAGGCCATCAACATGGCCGAATTTGGAGAGGAGGAAGAGGCAGTGAACGCCACTGAGGAAGACCTCAATGGACGTCCACTGGCCTCCAACGAGTTCCCTAATGAGGAACTATGGGAATCTTAGGCTCACATTGAGACCATAGAGATTCCAATGGATTTACTTCTTCCATTCATGAGCTCTGATGAGTATTCTTCCTCTGAAGAGGATGAATATGTCACTGAAGAGCAAGTTGCTAAATACCTTGGAGCAATCATGAAGCTAAATGACAAGTTATTTGGTAATGAGACTTGGGAGAATGAACCTCCTTTGCTCACCAAAGAACTGGATGACTTGTCTAGGCAGAGATTACCTCAAAAGAGACAAGATCCTGGGAAGTTTTCAATACCTTGTACCATAGGCACCATGACCTTTAAGAAGGCTCTGTGTGACTTAGGGTCAAGCATAAACCTCATGCCTCTATCTGTAATGGAGAAGCTAGGGATCTTTGAGGTACAAGCTGCAAGAATCTCACTAGAGATGGCAGACAATTCAAGAAAACAAGCTTATGGACTTGTAAAGGATGTTCTGGTAAAGATTGAAGACCATTACATCCCTGCTGATTTCATAGTCCTAGAGACTGGGAAGTGCATGGATGAATCCATCATCCTTGGCAGACCCTTCCTAGCCACAGGAAAGGCTGTGATTGATGTGGATAGAGGAGAATTGATCATTCAATTGAATGAAGAATCTTTTGTGTTTAAGGCTCAAGGATATCCCTCTGTCACCATGGAGAGGAAGCATGAAGAGCTTCTCTCAAAACAGAGTCAAACAGAGCCCCCACAGTCAAACTCTACGTTTGGTGTTGGGAGGCCCCAATCAAATTCTAAGTTTGGTGTTGAACCCCCACATTCAAACTCTAAGTTGGGTGTTGGGAGGTTCCAACATTTTTCTGAGTATCTGTGAGGCTCATTGAGAGTCCTCTGTCAAGCTACTGATATTAAAGAAGCGCTTGTTGGGAGGCAACCCAATGTTATATTTAATCTATTTTCCTTTGTTATTTTATGTTTTCTGTAGGTTGATGATCATGAGAAGTCACAAAATCAATTGAAAAAAGCAAAAACAGAATGAAAAAACAGAAAGAAAAATAGCACACCCTGGAGGAAGACCTTGCTGGCGTTTAAACGCCAGTAAGGGCAGCAAATGGGCGTTTAACGCCCAGTCTGGCACCATTCTGGGCGTTTAACGCCAGAAAGGGGCACCAGACTGGCGTTAAACGCCAGGAAAGGGCAAGAAGTTGGCGTTAAACGCCAGAAATGGGCACCAGCCCGGCGTTTAACGCCAGAATTGGCACAAAGAGCAATTTTGCTCGCCATTTGGTGCAGGGATGACTTTTCCTTGACACCTCAGGATCTTTGGATCCCACAGGATCCCCACCTACCCTACCACCCTCTCTCTTCTTCAACATCTCTTCCCCAAAAAACCCCTCACCTATCAAATCCCATCTTTCTCTTCACTACTCACATCCATCCTTCATAAAATCTCACCTACCTCACCATTCAAATTTAAACCACTTTTCCTCCCAAACCCACCCTCCCATAGCCGAACCCTACCCCTCTCTTCACCCTATATAAACCCATCTTCACTCCTTCATTTTCACACAACCTAAACACTACTTCTCCCCCTTTTGGCCGAACCACAAAGCCACCTCCATCTCCTCTATTTCTTCTTCTTCTACTTTCTTCTTTCATCTTTTGCTCGACGATGAGCAAACCTTTTAAGTTTGGTGTGGTAAAAGCATTGCTTCTTATTTTTCCATAACCATTTATGGCATCCAAGGCCGGAGAAACCTCTAGAAAGAGGAAAGGGAAGGCAAAAGCTTCCACCTCCAAGTCATGGGAGATGGAGAGATTCATCTCAAGGGTGCATCAAGACCACTTCTATGAAGTTGTGGCCTTGAAGAAGGTGATCCCCGAGGCCCCTTTCAAACTCAAAAAGAGTGAATATCCGGAGATCCGACATGAGATCCGAAGGAGAGGTTGGGAAGTTCTTACCAACCCTATTCAACAAGTCGGAATCTTGATGGTTCAAGAGTTCTATGCCAATGCATGGATCACCAAGAACCATGATCAAAGTGTGAACCCGGACCCTAAGAATTGGCTTACAATGGTTCGGGGGAAATACTTAGATTTTAGTCCGGAAAATGTAAGGTTGGCATTCAACTTGCCCATGATGCAAGGAGATGAACACCCTTACACTAGAAGGGTCAATTTTGATCAAAGGTTGGACCAAGTCCTCACAGTCATTTGTGAAGAGGGCGCCCAATGGAAGAGAGATTCAAAAGGGAAGCCGGTTCAATTGAGAAGGCATGACCTCAAACCCGTGGCTAGGGGATGGTTGGAGTTTATCCAACGCTCAAT
The DNA here is from genome assembly GCF_014773155.1 of Arachis stenosperma. Taxonomy (NCBI): domain Eukaryota; kingdom Viridiplantae; phylum Streptophyta; class Magnoliopsida; order Fabales; family Fabaceae; genus Arachis; species Arachis stenosperma. Next base: position 40,624,589 of record NC_080379.1, read on the forward strand.
CATTCCCACTAGCAACCGGTCCGAAGTTACTCTAGACCGGGCCATCATGATTCATAGCATTATGATTGGAGAAGAAGTAGAAGTTCATGAGGTTATAGCCCAAGAACTTTATAAGGTGGTGGACAAGTCCTCTACCTTAGCAAGGTTAGCCTTTCCTCATCTCATTTGTCACATCTGTTATTCAGTTGGAGTTGACATAGAGGGAGACATCCCCATTGATGAGGACAAGCCCATCACTAAGAAAAGGATGGAGCAAACAAGAGATCCCACTCATCATGAAATCCCTGAGATGCCTCAAGGGATGCACTTTCCTCTACAAAACTATTGGGAGCAAATCAACACCTCCCTAGGAGAATTGAGTTCCAACATGGGACAACTAAGGGTGGAGCACCAAGAACATTCTATTCTCCTCCATGAAATTAGAGAAGATCAAAGAATCATGAGAGAGGAGCAACAAAGGCAAGGAAGAGACATTGAGGAGCTCAAGCACTCCATAAGATCTTCAAGAGGAAGAACAAGCCGCCATCACTAAGGTGGACCCGTTCTTTAATCTCCTTGTCCTTCATTTTCCTGTTTTTCGAATTTTATGCTTATGTTTATCCATGTTTGTGTCTCGTTACATGATCATTAGTGTCTTAGTGTCTATGCCTTCAAGTTATGAATGTCCTATGAATCCATCACCTTTCTTGAATGAAAAATGTTCTTAATTGAAAAAGAGAAGAATTGCATGAATTTGAAATTTTATAACAGATTAATTATTTTGATGTGGTGGCAATACTTTTGTTTTCTGAATGTATGCTTAAACAGTGCAGATGTCTTTTGAATTTGTTGTTCATGAATGTTGGCTCTTGAAAGAATGATGAAAAAGGAGACATGTTACTGAGGATCTGAAAAATCATAAAAATGATTCTTGAAGCAAGAAAAAGCAGTGAGTACAAAAAAAAAAGAAACGAAAAAAAAGGGGAGAAAAGAAAATGAAAAAAAAAAAAGAGAAAAAGAAAGAAATAAAGTTGTGATCCAAGGAAAAAAGAGTGTGCTTAAGAACCCTGGACACCTCTAATTGGGGACTCTAGCAAAGCTGAGTCACAATCTGAAAAGGTTCACCCAATTATGTGTCTGTGGCATGTATGTATCTGGTGGTAATACTGGAAGACAGAGTGCTTTGGGCCACGGCCAAGACTCATAAAGTAGCTGTGTTCAAGAATCATCATACTTAACTAGGAGAATCAATGACACTATCTGGATTCTGAGTTCCTAAAGAAGCCAATCATTCTGAATTTCAAAGGATAGAGTGAGATGCCAAAACTGTTCAGAGGCAAAAAGCTAAAAGCCCCGCTCATCTAATTAATACTGATCTTCATAGATATTTTTTGGAATTCATTGCATATTCTCTTCTCTTTATCTTATTTGATTTTCAGTTGCTTGGGGACAAGCAACAATTTAAGTTTGGTGTTGTGATGAGCGGATAATTTATACGCTTTTTGGCATTGTTTTTAGTATGTTTTTAGTATGTTTTAGTTAGTTTTTGTATATTTTTATTAGTTTTTAGTTAAAATTCACTTTTCTGGACTTTACTATGAGTTTGTGTGTTTTTCTGTGATTTCAGGTATTTTCTGGCGGAAATTGAGGGACCTGAGCAAAAATCTGATTCAGAGACCGAAAAGGACTGCAGATGCTGTTGGATTCTGACCTCCCTGCACTCGAAGTGGATTTTCTAGAGCTACATAAGCCCAATTGGCGCGCTCTCAATGGCGTTGAAAAGTAGACATCCTGGGCTTTCCAGCAATGTATAATAGTCCATACTTTGCCTAAGATTTGGTGGCCCAAACCGTCGTTCAAAATCATCTCAAGAATGCCCGGCGTTAAACGCCGGAACTGGCACAAGAATGGGAGTTAAACGTCCAAACTGGCACAAAAGCTGGCGTTTAACTCCAAGAAGAGTCTCTACACGAAAATGCTTCAATGCTCAGCCCAAGCACACACCAAGTGGGCCCGGAAGTGGATTTTTCTGTCATTTACTCATTTCTGTAAACCTTAGGCTACTAGTTCTTTATAAATAAGAACTTTTGCTATTGTATTTTCATCGGGGTAGCTATCTTTAGTCTTATGCTATCTTAGATCATTGGTAGGCTGGCCATTCGACCATGCCTAGACCTTGTTCTTATGTATTTTCAACGGTGGAGTTTCTACACACCATAGATTAAGGTGTGGAGCTCTGCTGTACCTCGAGTATTAATGCAATTACTATTGTTCTTCTATTCAATTCAGCTTGTTCTTATTCCAAGATATTCATTCGCACTCAAGAACTTGATGAATGTGATGATTATGTGACGCTCATCATCATTCTCACTTATGAACGCGTGCTTGACAACCACTCCCGTTCTACAAGCAAACAAGGCTTGAATGTTTATCTCTTGGATTCTTTAATCAGAATTTTCGTGGTATAAGCTAGAATTGATGGCGGCATTCAAGAGAATCCAGAAGGTCTAAACCTTGTCTGTGGTATTCTGAGTAGGATTCAATGATTGAATGACTGTGACGAGCTTCAAACTCCTGAAGGTTGGGCGTTAGTGACAGACGCAAAAGAATCAATGGATTCTATTCCAACCTGATTGAGAACCGACAGATGATTAGCCGTGCCGTGACAGGGTGCGTTAAACATTTTCACTGAGAGGACGGGATTGTAGCCACTGACAACGGTGATGCCCAACATACAGCTTGCCATGGAAAGGAGTAAGAAGGATTGGATGAAGACAGTAGGAAAGCAGAGAGACGGAAGGGACAAAGCATCTCCATTCGCTTATCTGAAGTTCTCACCAATAAATTACATAAGTATCTCTATCTTTACTTTATGCTTTATTCATATATCCTCCATAACCATTTGAGTCTGCCTGACTAAGATTTACAAGGTGACCATAGCTTGCTTCATACCAACAATCTCCGTGGGATCGACCCTTACTCGCGTAAGGTTTATTACTTGGACGACCCAGTGCACTTGCTGGTTAGTTGTGCGAAGTTGTGTTTATACCATGGTAGTGAGCACCAAGTTTTTGGATTCATTACCGGGGATTAATTGAGTTGTGAAAAGAATGAATCACAATTTCGTGCACCACTTGCTTCATACCAACAATCTCCGTGGGATCGACCCTTACTCACGTAAGGTTTATTACTTGGACGACCCAGTGCACTTGCTGGTTAGTTGTGCGAAGTTGTGAAGAAGGTGTGTGAACCACAGTATTGTGCACCAAGTTTTTGGAGCCATTGCTAGGAGTTGTTCGAGTTGTGAAAAGTTGATGTTGACTGAGAAGAGCTAGTCCTTCAATTGAATGGGGACTACCTTGTGTTTAAAGCTCAAGGATCTTCCTCTGCAACCATGGAGAGGAAGCATGAAAAGCTTCTCTCAATACAGAGTCAAACAAAGCCCCCACAATCAAACTCTAAGTTTGGTGTTGGGAGGCCACAACCAAACTCTAAGTTTGGTGTTGAACCCCCACATTCAAACTCTAAGTTTGGTATTGGGAGGTCCCAACAATGCTCTCAACATCTGTGAAGCTCCATGAGAGCTCACTGTTAAGCTATTGACATTAAAGAAGTGCTTATTGGGAGGCAACCCAATTTTTATTTATCTATATTTCTATTGTTCTTTTATGTTTTATTATGTTTATGACCATGTGGAGTCACAAAACAATTGCAAAAATTAAAAATAGAATAAAAAAAGCAGAAGAAAAAGCACACTCTGGAGGAAGAGCTGTCTGGTGTTTAAACGCCAGAAACAAGCATCTGTCTAGCGTTTAACGCCAGAAACAAGCACCAAGCTGGTGTTTAATGCCAGAAACAAGCATTAGGCTGGCGTTAAATGCCAGAAATATGCTACATTTGGGCATTTAATGCCAGAAACAAGCTGCAATCTGGCGTTAAATGCCAGGATTGCATACAGAGGGCGTTTTACATGCCTAAAAGATGCAGGGATGAGAAATCCTTGACACCTCAAGATCTGTGGACCCCACAGGATCTGTGGACCCTACAGGATCCCCACCTACCCCACTTCTCTCTTCTTCACACAATCCAATAACACTATACCCTTCACCAATCACCTTAATTTCTTTTCCCCATTACCCCTTCACCAATTACATCCATTCACTCTTCCCCATAAACCTCACCTACCTTCAAATTCAAAATCTCTTTCCCACCCAAACCGAAACCCCTATCCCTCCACTATATAAACCCTTCCATCCTTTTTCATTTTCATACAACACTACCCTCTCTTCTCCCTCTTGGCCGAAACCCATACTCATTTATCTCAAAAGCCCATCAAGACCACTTATATGAATTTGTGGCCAAGAAAAAGGTGATCCCTGAGGTCCCTTTTAAGCTCAAAAAGGGCGAATATCCAGAGATCCGACAAGAGATTAGAAGAAGAGGATGGGAAGTTCTCTCCAATCCCATTCAACAAGTCGGAATCTTAACGGTAAAAGAGTTCTATGTAAACGCATGGATCACTATGAACCATGATCAAAGCATGAACCCAAACCCAAGGAATTGGCTTACAATGGTTCGGGAGAAATGCTTAGATTTCAGTCCGGAGAACGTAAGGTTGGCGTTCAACTTGCCTATGATGCAAGAAGACGCACGCCCCTACACTAGAAGGGTCAACTTTGATCAAAGGTTGGACCAAGTCCTCATGGACATATGTGTGGAAGGAGCTCAATGGAAAAGAGACTCAAAAGTTAAGCCGGTTCAATTGAGAAGACTGGACCTTAAGCCTGTGGCTAGAGGATGGTTGGAGTTCATCCAATGCTCCATCATCCCCACTAGCAACTGATCCGAAGTAACTGTGGATCGGGCCATCGTGATCCATAGCATCATGATTAGAGAGGAAGTAGAAGTTCATGAAGTCATCTCTCTAGAACTCTACAAAGTAGCCGAAAAGCCCTCCACCTTGGCAAGGCTAGCTTTTCCTCATCTCATTTGCCATCTATGCAACTTAGCTGGAGTTGTCATAGAAGGAGACATCCTCATTAAAAAGGACAAGCCCATCACTAAGAAGAGGATGGAGCAAACAAGAGAGCCCATTCATAGATCTCAAGAGACGCATGAGGAAGCTCATCATCAAGAAATCCCTGAGATGCCTCAAGGGATGCATTTTCCTCCAAACAACTATTGGGAACAACTCAACACTTCTCTAAAAGGATTGAGTCATAACATGAATCAATTAAGGGTGGAACACCAAGAGCACTCCATCATTCTCAATGAGATTAGAGAAGATCAAAGAGCTATGAGGGAGGACCAACAAAGGCAAGAAAGAGACATAGAGGAGCTCAAGAACACCATTGGTCCTTCAAGAAGAAGGCGCCACCCTCACTAAGATGGACTCATTCCTTAACTTCATTGTTCTTATCTCTCTGTTTTTCAGTTTTATGCTATATGTTTGTCTATGTTTTGAGTCTGTACTACATGATCATTAGTATTTAGTAACTATGTCTTAAGGCTATGAATAATTCCATGAATCCTTCACCTTTCTTAAATGAAAAATTTTTTTAATACAAAAGAACAAGAAGTACATGAGTTTCGAATTCATCCTTGAAATTAGTTTAATTATATTGATGTGGTGATAATACTTTCTGTTTTCTGAATGAATGCTTGAACAATGCATATTTTTTATCTTGTTGTTTATGAATGTTAAAATTGTTGGCTCTTGAAAGAATGATGAAAAAGAGAAATGTTATTGATGATCTGAAAAATCAAAAAACTTATTCTTGAAGCAAGAAAAAGCAGTGAAGAACAAATCTTGCAATAAAAAAAGTGGCGAAAAAAATTTTAAAGAAAGAAAAATAAAAAGCAAGCAGAAAAAGCCAATAGCCCTTAAAACCAAAAGGCAAGGGTAAAAAGGATCCAAGGCTTTGAGCATCAATGGATAGGAGGGCCCAAGGAAATAAAATCCAGGCCTAAGCGGCTAAATCAAGCTGTCCCTAACCATGTGCTTGTGTCATGAAGGTCCAAGTGAAAAGCTTGAGACTGAGTGGTTAAAGTCGTGATCCAAAGCAAAAAGAGTGAGCTTAAGAGCTCTGGACACCTCTAACTGGGGACTTTAGCAACGCTGAGTCATAATCTAAAAAGGTTCACCCAGTCATGTGTCTGTGGCATTTATGTATCCGGTGGTAATACTAGAAAACAAAGTACTTAGGGCTACGGCCAAGACTCATAAAAGTAGCTGTGTTCAAGAATCAACATACTTAACTAGGAGAATCAATAACACTATCTGAACTCTGAGTTCCTATGGATGCCAATCATTCTAAACTTCTAAGGATAAAGTGAGATGCCAAAACTGTTCAGAAGCAAAAAGCTACAAGTCCCGCTCATCTAATTAGAACTAATATTCATTGATATTTTGGGATTTATAGTATATTTTCTTCTTTTTATCCTATTTTATTTTTAGTTGCTTAGGGACAAGCAACAATTTAAGTTTGGTGTTGTGATGAACGGATAATTTATACGCTTTTTGGCATTGCTTTTAGGTAGTTTTTAGTAGGATCTAGCTACTTTTAGGGATGTTTTTATTAGTTTTTATGCAAAATTCACATTTCTAGACTTTACTATGAGTTTGTGTATTTTTCTGTGATTTCAGGTATTTTCTGGCTGAAATTGTGGGACCTGAGCAAAAATTTGATAGGAGGCTGAAAAAGGACTACAGATGCTGTTGGATTTTGACCTCCCTGCACTCGAAATGAATTTTCTGGAGCTACAGAACTCCAAATGATGCACTCTCAATTGCGTTAGAAAGTAGACATCCAGGGATTTCCAGCAATATATAATAGTTTATACTTTATTTGAGTTTAGATGATGCAAACTGGCGTTTAACGCCAGTTCCATGCTGCATTCCGGAGTAAAACGCCAGAAACACGTCACAAACCAGAGTTAAACACCAAAAACACGTTACAACTTAGCGTTTAACCCCAAGAGAAGCCTCTGCACGTGTAAAGCTCAAGCTTAGCCCAAGCACACACCAAGTGGGCCCCGGAAGTGGATTTCTACATCAATTACTTATCTCTGTAACCCTAGTAGCTAGTTTAGTATAAATAGGACTTTTTACTATTGTATTTTCATCTTTGGATTATCTTTTGATCCTTTGATCACGTTTTGGGGGTTGGCCATTCGGCCATGCCCGAACCACTATCACTTATGTATTTTCAACGGTGGAGTTTCTACACACCATAGATTAAGGTGTGGAGCTCTGCTGTACTTCGAGAATTAATGCAAAGTACTACTGTTTTTCTATTCAACTCTTGTTTATTTCTATTCTAAGATATCTATCCGCACCCAAGAACCTGATGAATGTGATGATTATGTGACACTCACCACCATTCTCACTTATGAACGTGTGCCTGACAACCACTTTCGTTTTGCATGCAAATAAGCTTGAATGAATATCTCTTGGATTCCTTAATCAGAATCTTCGTGGTATAAGCTAGAATCCATTGGCAGTATTCTTGAGAATCCGGAAAGTCTAAACCTTGTCTGTGGTATTTCGAGTAGGATTCAGGGATTGAATGACTGTGACGAGCTTCAAACTCGCGATTGTAGGGCGTGGTGACAGACGCAAAAGGATAGTAAATCCTATTCCTGCATGATCGAGAACCGACAGATGATTAGTCTTGTGGTGACAGCGCATCTGGACCATTTTCACTGAGAGGACAGACGGTAGCCATTGACAACAGTGATCCCCCAACATACAGCTTGCCATGAAAAGGAGTAAGAATGATTGGATGAAAGTAGTAGGAAAGCAGAGATTTAGAAGGAACACAGTATCTTCATGCGCTTATCTGAAATTCTCACCAATGAATTACATAAGTATCTCTATCTTTATTTTATGCTTTATTTATCTTTATATTTGAAAACCATTATAACCATTAGAATCTGCCTGACTGAGATTTACAAGATGACCATAGCTTGCTTCATACCAACAATCTCCATGGGATCGACCCTTACTTACGTAAGGTTTATTACTTGGACGACCCAGTGTACTTGCTGATTAGTTGTGCGAAGTTGTGAAGAAGGTGTGTGAACCATAGTATTGTGCACCAAGTTTTTGGAGCCATTGCTAGAAGTTGTTCAAGTTGTGAAAAGTATGAGTCACAAATTTGCCTATCAGTTAACTTAGGAGGTTTTGTGGAATGAAGTGTAAGAGAAGAATGTTTAGTGGTTGGAGTTGCAAATCAAGACTCATCAATGTTGAGATTTCAAGAGCTAGATGCAAGGGTTGGACTGGTGATCAATTGGTTGGATCTAAGAGAAGAGTTTGGTACTTCATTGAGAACTCGGATTGCTTGCCACCCGGTTGGAACAATGATGATTCACTTAAAGACGGGTGTAGAAACAAGATTTGGGATCCCTGCATACAAGAGGATCAACTTTAGGAGCTCAAAACTTGTGAAGAACTTCATCAAGGCTTGGTGAATTCACTTGGAAATGTAGGAGCTTATTGGAAGTCCAAGCATTGGTGGAAGTTTTAAGATGAGTTCAAACACAATCCACCATGACAAGGAGTTCACCAAATGTCCAACTTAAGAATTTTAACTAAAAGTACTAGGTGGGAGACACCCCACCATGGTAAATTCTTCCTATTTTCTCTTTTATTTATATTGGTAATAAGTTGAACTTTCAATTTTAGTTGGATTTTTTTGGTTTTCACCTGTTTAATAATGTTTGGCATTAATTTGATAGCTTGTTGGTTCAAAAAAATGTGTGTCCCATGCGTGTGCATGGCCGACGCGCACGCGTCATATTGAATGTTGCAACCTCTAGTACAAAAACTAGAGAGTTGTGATGGAACTGGGCAGCTTTCGTACGTCTGGCACGAAAAGTAGTCACTAAACAATTGATTGGTGATTGAAGATTGCCGGTTAGCTTGAACTTCATTAAAGCTAGTCTCTCACTATGAGTTGACTAGGACTTGTGAACTCAAGTTGATTGTATGAACTTGACCTTCCTCCATTGGTTATAGGTTAACTAAGTGAAAGCAATTTACATTCACCATCACAATTGACGATGATAATGAGGATAGGACTTCTAAACGAACAAATTTTCCTCCGTCAAGCTGCTGCTGCATGGCTAATATCTCTAACTATAGATTTCTTATTGAAGATCTGAACGGTAAAAATAAAGAACCAAGTGTCCAAAACACAATTTCCAAATTTTAGCTCGATCTAAGGTTAACAAATTTCCAGCAACCGATTTACAAACACAGCTTTGTCTCTATGCAAAAATGACTTTCTCTCTTCTCTTATCTCAAAGTGTTTGTTATTTTTGCTTAATGAAACCTCTTTTTATCAATTCTAACTCATCTTAGCCACTTCACTTTCAACCAAGAGAAACTATAGGTTTAGATACCAATAATTTGGCCTTTTCTCCACATAGGAAAAAAACTCGAAATCCAACATTAGTCTTATTCAAGAAATTATTTAAAATTACCTTATTTTTATCTCTTTTTGTCATATATCTTTTAGGATTGCTGAAAGTCACCTAGGTCAATCGAGGGCCAATCAATGGTCGACTAGTGGTTGGTTTGGATAGGATAGGATAAGATAGTAGATCGTGGTCGATCGGTCAGTACGTTAAGGTTTATAGGTCATTGTTAGTCAACAGTTGTTGGAGTTAATCGGTGTCATACGATAAGTGGTACATGTCTTTAAATAATTTAGGACTAACTTATAGACTAATAGGATTAGCCATCTAATTTAAAAGTTTTTTCGAGTTAAGGTCAACAAATTTTTTGAAGAATTTGGACTGGAGAATGGTTAGTGCTTCAGAATGTCAATTTAGCTAGGACCAATTTTATACTTTGTTTGAATAAAAGATGGAAAATAGAAGAAATGAAAATGAGAAGAAAGAAAATGAGAGGAAAGAAAATGAAAAAAATGAATGAAAATAAAATAGAGAATTTTTTTGTTTGGATTGAAAAAAAAAAGTGAGAAAAGAGAAAATTATAATGGAATAAAATTACATTAACATTTTTACATCTTTTATTTTTTTTATTAATCAAAGGGTGAATTAGTAATTTTGTCAATGTTTGCACATCTTATCTTTTTTTTCATCTCATCTTTGAGAAAAAAAATTTTGATGGATCCCACATTATTTTTTTCTTTTCTATTCAATTTTTTCTTCTCATCCAAACAACAACAAAAAATCAATTTTTTATTCTTTTTCTTTCTTCACATTTTCTTTTTCTTCGTATTCTCTTAATCCAAACAATGTGTTAGAGTCTAGGACAAATTCACATTTCTATATGTGAATGTTGTAACACCTTACCATACAAAGTCTTATGCTTAAGTCATAAAACAGAGTTGGCAAGGTATTACGACCTCTAAAATAAATTTAGTACGTATAGTAGTGTGAAAAATGTCTATAACTAGGAGTCTTTGAAGAAAAAGGGGGTAAAACAAAATTGTAAATTGAAAAGTGCAACATTTCAATTAATAGCATAACGTAACGGACAAGGATAAGCTAAAATGAGAATATATACAAAAGATGCCAAAAACATGAATATCAAAACTCAAGATCCGGCTGCGAAGATAACCGGTCCAAGCATAAAAGTATATACATATATATAAAGTAAGGAACCCAAAGAAAGACCCAAAGGACAAAAACAAAGCCTGTTCTCCAAGACAACCTCTAAGAGGAGTCAACACAGTATGTATTAGTTAGTGGAGATAATAAGTATCTAAGCAAAAACATAAAACCAAAATAAAGTCTCGAGAGCCAAGGATCTTCGCTAATCCAGAAGCCTCCAGCATGCCTCAGCAAGAAGCCTCACGACCAGCATCTGAAAATCACAAAATCCGCATGGGTGAGAACTGGAGGTTCTCAGTATGGTAACAGTGCCCACATATCTAACATGTAATGTCCTGGGAAAGCCGAAGGCAATCCTATAACTTCCAACAGATAAATCAAAGTTTATAACAAACTAAACCATAAATGGCAACTGACTAAAGATCTTCAGTCTAACTAATATTTCCCTTTCTAAATCCTTCAGATCTCCCAACCACCAGCAGTAATATAATATAGCAAACACAATTATATCAGACAAGGAGATATACAAATAGGGAATAAATGCAACATTTAGACAATTAGCAAGTAATATGCAGTCAATTAAGCCATTCCAAATAATTCACATAATATGCATATGATGCATGCCTGTCCTAATAGCTGATGAGTCTCATCTGTCGGTTATAAAGCCAACCCGACAAGTCCTGGTAGCTAACCATTGGACTGTCCCTCTGTCGTGCATTCCCAACTCGAGTTATACTCAACATAATTCATAATACATTTCCAACATCCTCACTGGTGTATATTCACCGGGGCGAGCTCATCTGAAACTTTCACAGTGTCCGGCCACACTTACGACATAGGGTTAGCAGAGTATCAAGTCTCCACTTGGAGCACATGATGGCTAGCCACTACTTTCTCCCAGGGAAACTCATATCTCAGATAGTGGAAGTGCAACATTCACATTTCATTCAATAAACATATATGCAATCATACTCAGCCATAATTCATTAATGGATCCACCGTAATTCAGCAATAACTCAGCCATCCAGCTCGTAATTCAATCCATAACCAGCCAATTTATTAACAAATACAGCCCTTCGGCTCATGGCACATAAAGCACTTCCACCGCCATCCTCTGTATCTCATACAATCATCTTTGATCATCATTGATTATTAATTCTCCCCTTTCTTCATTCACAAGTTACCACATTCCCTAGCTCATTTCTCAATGATAGACATCTCATAAGGATTTATGACATAAGGGGTGAAATCGGAGGCTTAGAAGTATGAAATTTGGCTTTGAAAACTTAAAAATCAACCTTGGGGTGAAAACTGGGTGACGCGTGTGCGTCGCCCATGCGCACGCATGGAAAGCCAAAAGTACAGCGACGCGTATGCATCACCCACGCGCACGCGTGGATGGGAGAAAAGCCAAGTGACGCCTGCGCATCAGCCACGCATACGCGTGGGCGCGTTTTTGTTCCCCACGCACAAAGCTAGTGCAATTCTCGCACAACTCTCAAGAATTTGGCTGAGCAATTGGATCAGCACATCGAGGCGTGCGCGTCGGCCACGCTTACGTGTGGGAGTGCGTTCTGCCAAAAATTTTACTAAGTTAAAAGTTGCATAATTCACAGTTTAAAATCCCAATCTTCCGACGGGCATAACTTCTCCGTTCAAATCATTTTTCTCCCGTTTATCAAACGTCATAAACATCCCGTATCCAATTTCATTTCTAAACAAGTTTGGCACAAATCGAGGATCTAGAGTCCAAGTTATGCTCCGTCAAAGTATGCCCAAAAATCACATTTTCATACAAAACCACAAAGTGCTATTTTTAAAACAAACCAATTCCAACCCTTTTTAAAATCAACCAAAACATACCAAAAATCAACTCAAGCCTCCTCAACTCATACATTCATATTTTTACCAAATTCACATACCACAATCCCACTGTTTTAACCCAACTCAATCAAATAACATAATTTCAAACACATTATCATGTCATATATTCTCCCTCATCCCAATTTCCATTAACACCATTTCCAATCAACCATCATTACATAAAATTGATGAGTGGATAATTTATATGCTTTTTGGCATTATTTTTAGGTAGTTTTTAGTATGTTTTAGTTACTTTTTATTATATTTTTATTAGTTTTTATGCAAAAATAATATTTCTGGACTTTACTATAAGTTTGTGTGTTTTTCTTTAATTTCAGGTATTTTCTGACTGAAATTGAGGGACCTGAGCAAAAATCTTATTCAGAGGCTGAGAAAGGACTGCAGATGCTGTTGGATTCTGACCCTCCTGCACTCGAAGTGGAGTTTTTCGAGCTACAGAAGCCCAATTGGCACGCTCTCAATTGCTTTGGAAAGCAGACATCTTGGGCTTTCCAACAATGTATAATAGTCCATACTTTTCCTGAGATTTGGGCTTCCCAGGATGTCTACTTTCCAACGCCGTTGAGAGTGCGCCAATTAGACTTCTATAGCTCCAGAAAATCCACTTCGAGTGCAGGGAGGTCAGAATCCAACAGCATCTGCAGTCATTTTCAGCCTCTGAATCAGATTTTTGCCCAGGTCCTTCAATTTCAGCCAGAAAATACCTGAAATCACAGAAAAACACACAAACTCATAGTAAAGTCCAGAAAAGTGAATTTTAACTAAAAACTAATAAAAATATACTAAAAACTAACTAAAACATACTAAAAACATACTAAAAACAATGCCAAAAAGCGTATAAATTATCCGCTCATCACAACACCAAACTTAAATTGTTGCTTGCCCTCAAGCAACTGAAAATCAAATAAGATAAAAAGAAGAGAATATGCAATGAACTCCAAAAACATCTATAAAGATCAGTATTAATTAGATGAGCGGGGCTTTTAGCTTTTTGCCTCTGAATAGTTTTGGCATCTCACTCTATCCTTTGAAATTCAGAATGATTGGCTTCTATAGGAACTCAGAATCTAGATAGTGTTATTGATTCTCCTAGTTAAGTATGATGATTCTTGAACACAGCTACTTTATGAGTCTTGGCCGTGGCCCAAAGCACTCGGTCTTCCAGTATTACCACCGGATACATACATGCCACAGACACATAATTGGGTGAACCTTTTCAGATTGTGACTCAGCTTTGCTAGAGTCCCCACTTAGAGGTGTCCAGGGTTCTTAAGCACACTCTTTTTGCCTTGGATCACAACTTTATTTTTTTTCTTTTTCTTTTTCCCCCTTTTTTCTCGTTTTTTTGTTCCTCTTTTTTTTGTATTTACTACTTTTTCTTGCTTCAAGAATCATTTTTATAATTTTTCAGATCCTCAGTAACATGTCTCCTTTTTTCATCATTCTTTCAAGAGCCAACATTCATGAACAACAAATTCGAAAGACATATGCACTGTTTAAGCATACATTCAGAAAACAAAAGTATTGCCACCACATCAAAATAATTAATCTGTTATAAAATTTAAAATTCATGCAATTCTTCTCTTTTTCAATTAAGAACATTTTTCATTTAAGAAAGGTGATGGATTCATAGGACATTCATAACTTTAAGGCATAGACACTAAGACACTAATGATCACAAGACACAAACATAGGTAAACATAAGCATAATTTTCGAAAAACAGGAAAATAAGGAACAAGGAGATTAAAGAACGGGTCCACCTTAGTGATGGCGGCTTGTTCTTCCTCTTGAAGATCTTATAGAGTGCTTGACCTCCTCAATGTCTCTTCTTTGCCTTTGTTGCTCCTCTCTCATGATTCTTTGATCTTCTCTTATTTCATGGAGGAGGATGGAATGTTCTTGGTGCTCCACCCTTAGTTGTCCCATGTTGGAACTCAATTCTCCTAGGGAGGTGTTGATTTGCTCCCAATAGTTTTGTGGAGAAAAGTGCATCCCTTGAGGTATCTCAGGGATTTCATGATGAGTGGGATCTCTTGTTTGCTCCATCCTTTTCTTAGTAATGGGCTTGTCCTCATCAATGAGGATGTTTCCCTTTATGTCAACTCCAACTGAATAACAGAGGTGACAAATGAGATGAGGAAAGGCTAACCTTGCCAAGGTAGAGGACTTGTCCGCCACCTTATAAAGTTCTTGGGCTATAACCTCATGAACTTCTACTTCTTCTCCAATCATGATGGCCCGGTCTATAGTAACTTCGGACCAGTTGCTAGTGGGAATGATTGAGCGTTGTATAAACTCCAACCATCCCCTAGCCACGGGCTTGAGGTCATGCCTTCTTAGTTGAACCGGCTTCCCTCTTGAATCTCTCTTCCATTGGGCGCCCTCTTCACAAATGTCTGTGAGGACTTGGTCCAACCTTTGATCAAAGTTGACCCTTCTAGTGTAAGGGTGTTCATCTCCTTGCATCATGGGCAAGTTGAATGCCAACCTTACATTTTCCGGACTAAAATCTAAGCATTTCCCCCGAACCATTGTAAGCCAATTCTTTGGGTTCGGGTTCACACTTTGATCATGGCTCTTGGTGATCTATGCATTGGCATAGAACTCTTGAACCATTAAGATTCCGACTTGTTGAATGGGGTTGGTAAGAACTTCCCAACCTCTTCTTCGGATCTCATGTCGGATCTTCAGATATTCACTCTTTTTGAGTTTGAAAGGGACCTCCGGGATCACCTTCTTCAAGGCCACAACTTCATAGAAGTGGTCTTGATGCACCTTTGAGATGAATCTCTCCATCTCCCATGACTCAGAGGTCGAAGCTTTTGCCTTTCCTTTCCTCTTTCTAGAGGTTTCTCCGGCCTTAGATGCCATAAATGGTTATGGAAAAACAAAAAGCAATGCTTTTACCACACCAAACTTAAAAGGTTTGCTCGTCCTCGAGCAAAAGAAGAAAGAAGATAGTAGAAGAAGAAGAAATAGAGGAGATGGAGATGGCTTTGTGGTTCGGCCAAAGGGGGAGAAGTAGTGTTTAGGTTGTGTAAAAATGAAGTAGTGAAGATGGGTTTATATAGGGATGGAGAGAGGGGTAGGGTTCGGTTATGAATGGGTGGGTTTGGAAGGGAAAGTAGTTTGAATTTGAATGGTGAGGTAGGTGGGGTTTTATGAAGGATGGATGTGAGTAGTGAAGAGAAAGATGGAATTTGATAGGTGAGGGGTTTTTGGGGAAGAGGTGTTGAGGTGATTGGTGAATGGGTGAAGAAGAAGAGAGAGGGTGGTGGGGATCCTGTGGGATCCACAGATCCTGAGGTGTCAAGGAAAATTCATCCCTGCACCAAGTGGCGAGCAAAAATGCCCTTTATGCCAATTCTGGCGTTAAACGCGGGGCTGGTGCCCATTTCTGGCGTTTAACGCCAACTTCTTGCCCTTTCCTGGCATTTAACGCCAGTCTGGTGCCCCTTTCTGGCGTTAAACGCCCAGAATGGTGCCAGACTGGGCGTTAAACACCCATCTGCTGCCCTTACTGTCGTTTAAACGCCAGCAAGGTCTTCCTCCAGCGTGTGCTGTTTTTCTTTCTGTTTTTCATTCTGTTTATGTTTTTTCAATTGATTTTGTGACTTCCTATGATCATCAACCTACAAAAAACATAAAATAACAAAGGAAAACTATATAAATATAACATTGGATTGCCTCCCAACAAGCGCTTCTTTAATGTCAGTAGCTTGACAGAGGGCTCTCATGGAGCCTCACAGATACTCAGAGCAATGTTGGAACCTCCCAACACCAAACTTAGAGTTTGAATGTGGGGGTTCAACACCAAACTTAGAATTTGGTTGTGGCCTCCTAACACCAAACTTAGAGTTTGACTGTGGGGGCTCTGTTTGGCTCTGTTTTGAGAGAAGCTCTTCATGCTTCCTCTCCATGGTAACAGAGGAATATCCTTGAGCCTTAAACACAAAGGATTCTTCATTCACTTGAATGATCAGTTCTCCTCTGTCAACATCAATCACAGCCTTTGCTGTGGCTAGGAAGGGTCTGCCAAGGATGATGGATTCATCTATACACTTCCCAATCTCTAGGACTATGAAATCAGCATGGATGTAATGGTCTTCAATCTTTACCAGAACATCCTCTACAAGTCCATAAGCTTGTTTTCTTGAATTGTCTGTCATCTCTAGTGATATTCTTGCAGCTTGCACCTCAAAGATCCCTAGCTTCTCCATTACAGAGAGAGGCATGAGGTTTATACTTGACCCTAAGTCACACAGATCCTTCTTAAAGGTCATGGTGCCTATGGTACAAGGTATTGAGAACTTCCCAGGGTCCTGTCTCTTTTGAGGTAATTCCTGCCTAGACAAGTCATCCAGTTCTTTGGTGAGCAAATGGGGTTCATCCTCCCAAGTCTCATTACCAAATAACTTGTCATTTAGCTTCATGATTGCTCCAAGGTATTTAGCAACTTACTCTTCAGTGACATATTTGTCCTCTTCAGAGGAAGAATACTCATCAGAGCTCATGAATGGCAGAAGTAAATCCAATGGAATCTCTATGGTCTTATTTTGAGCCTCAGATTTCCATGGTTCCTCATTAGGGAACTCATTGGAGGCCAGTGGACGTCCATTGAGGTCTTCCTCAGTGGCGTTCACTGCCTCTTCCTCCTCTCCAAGTTCGGCCATGTAGGTCATGTTGATGGCCTTGCACTCTCCTTTTGGATTCTCTTCTGTATTGCTTGGAAGAGTACTAGGAGGGAGTTCAGTAACTTTCTTACTCAGCTGACCCACTTGTGCCTCCAAGTTTCTAATGGAGGACCTTGTTTCAGTCATGAAACTTTGAGTGGTTTTAATTAGATCAGAGACCATGGTTGCTAAGTCAGAGTGGCTCTGCTTAGAATTCTCTATCTGTTGCTGAGAAGATGATGGAAAAGGCTTGCCATTGCTAAACCTGTTTCTTCCACCATTATTATTGTTGAAACCTTGTTGAGGTCTCTATTGATCCTTCCATGAGAGATTTGGATGATTTCTCCATGAAGAATTATAGGTGTTTCCATAGGGTTCTCCCATGTAATTCACCTCTTCCATTGAAGGGTTCTCAGTATCATAAGCTTCTTCTTCAGATGAAGCGTCCTTAGTACTGCCTGGTGCATTTTGCATTCCAGACAGACTTTGAGAAATCAAATTAACTTGCTGAGTCAATATTTTATTCTGAGCCAATATGGCATTCAGAGTATCAATCTCAAGAACTCCTTTCTTCTGATTCGTCCCATTATTCACAGGATTCCTTTCAGAAGTGTACATGAATTGGTTATTTGCAACCATTTCAATGAGTTCTTGAGCTTCTGTAGGCGTCTTCTTCAGATGAAGAGATCCTCCAGCAGAGCTATCCAATGACATCTTGGACAGTTCAGACAGACCATCATAGAAAATACCTATGATGCTCCATTCAGAAAGCATGTCAGAGGGACACTTTCTGATCAATTGTTTGTATCTTTTCTAAGCTTCATAGAGGGATTCTCCTTCCTTCTGTCTGAAGATTTGGACTTCCACTCTAAGCTTACTCAATTTTTGAGGTGGAAAGAACTTTGCCAAAAGGCATTGACTAGCTTTTCCCAAGAGTTCAGGCTTTCTTTAGGTTGTGAATCCAACCATATCCTAGCTCTGTTTCTTACAGCAAAAGGGAATAGCATAAGTCTGTAGACCTCAGGGTTAACCCCATTAGTCTTGACAGTGTCACAGATTTGCAAGAATTCAACTAAAAACTGATGATCGAGGATCTTCCAATGGAAGTCCATGGAACTTGCAATTCTGTTGCATTAGAGAAACTAATTGAGGCTTAAGCTCAAAGTTGTTTGCTCCAATGGCAGGGATAGAGATGCTTCTCCCATAGAAGTCGGGAGTAGGTGCAGTAAATTCACCCAGCACCTTCCTTGCATTGTTGGCATTGTTGTTATTTTCGGCTGCCATGGGTTCTTCTTCTTTGAAGATTTCTGTTAGGTCCTCTACAGAGAGTTGTGCCTTAGCTTCTCTTAGCTTCGCTTCAAGGTCCTTTCAGGTTCAGCGTCAGCCTCAACAAGAATGCTTTTGTCTTTGCTCCTGCTCATATGAAAGAGAAGAAAACAAGAAAATATGGAATTCTCTATGTCACAGTATAGAGATTCCTTGAGGTATCAGAGGAAAAGAAAAATAGAAGGAAGAGGTAGAAAATTCGAACTTATCAATGAAAGATGGAGTTCAAATTGTGCATTGAGGAGGAGTGTTAGTCCATAAATAGAAGGATGTGAGAAGAGGGGAAGAAATTTTTGAAAATAAAGTAAAAGATTTTTAAAAACATTTTGAAAAATAGTAATTGATTTTCGAAAACCAAGAGTGGAAAAGAAATCAAGTGTTTTTTTTTTGAAAAAGATTTTGAAATTAGAGATTAAAAAGATATGATTGAAAAGTTATGATTTTAAAAAGATGTGATTGAGAAAATATGATTTGAAAAACAATTAAAAAAAAGATTTGATTTTGAAAATTAATGACTTGGCTAACAAGGAAAGATATGATTCAAACATTAAACCTTTCTCAACAGAAAAGGCAACATACTTGAAATGTTGAATCAAATCATTAATTGTTAGCAAGTATCTTTGAAAATGGAAAGAAATGGATTTTGAAAACATATGATTGAAAATATATGATTTGAAAAAGATTTGATTTGAAAAAATTTTGAAAATTTGAAAAAAAATTTGAGTTAAAAACAAAATATTCCCTCTTGTGCCATCCTGGCGTTAAACGCCCAGAATGGTATCCATTCTGGCGTTTAACGCCCAAAACACTACCCTTTTGGGCGTTAAGCGCCCAACCAGGTACCCTGGCTGACGTTTAAACGCCAGTTTTCCTTCTTCACTGGGCGTTTTGAACGCCCAGCTTTTTCTGTGTAATTTCTCTGCTGAATGTTCTGAATCTTCAATTCTCTGTATTATTGACTTGAAAAGACACAAATTAAAAAAAATTTTTGGATTTTTAATAATGAGGAATAATCAAAATGCAACTAAGATCAAAGAACAATGCATGCAAGACACCAAACTTAGCAGTTTGTATACTATTGACACTAACAAAATGAGAATGCATATGAAAAACAACAAAACACTCAATTCAAGAGAATTCAAAGATCAGAGCAAGGAAATCAGCAAGAACATCTTGAAGATCACTTAAGACACATGAATGAATTCAAGAAGAACATAAACATGCAATTGACACCAAACTTAACATGAGACTCTAGACTCAACAAGAAACATACAATATTTTTGGTTTTTATGATTTTGTAATTTTTTTGGATTTTTCGAAAATTAAGTGGAAAAGAAAATAAAGGTATCAAAATTCTTAATGAGAATTCCAGGAATCATGCAATGTTAGTCTAAAGCTTTAGTCTAAAGAAATTAGACATGGCTAGCCAAGTTTTAGCAGGACATTGCATTCAAGAGCTAAATTGATGAGAATCAATTAGCTTTGGTGATGATAAGAACATCACCTTGAAACACTAGAATTCATTCTTAAGAACTCTGAAGAAAAATACCTAATCTAAGCAACAAGATAAACCGTCAGTTGTCCAAACTCAACAATCCCCGGCAACGGCGCCAAAAAATTGGTGCACGAAATTGTGATTCATTCTTTTCACAACTCAAACAGTCCCCGGTAATGGCTCCAAATACTTGGTGCTCAATACCATGGTCTAAACATAATTTCACAACTTCGCACAACTAACCAACAAGTGCACTGGGTCGTCCAAGTAATAAACCTTACGCGAGTAAGGGACGATCCCACGGAGATTGTTGGTATGAAGCAAGCTATGGTCACCTTGTAAATCTCAGTCAGGCAGATTCAAATGGTTATGAATGATATATGAATAAAGC
Source organism: Arachis stenosperma (assembly GCF_014773155.1). NCBI lineage: Eukaryota > Viridiplantae > Streptophyta > Magnoliopsida > Fabales > Fabaceae > Arachis > Arachis stenosperma. Next base: position 40,644,925 of record NC_080379.1, read on the forward strand.
ATAAAGATAGAGATACTTATGTAATTCATTGGTGAGAATTTCAGATAAGCGTATAGAGATGCTTTGTCCCTTCCGTCTCTCTGCTTTCCTACTGTCTTCATCCAATCCTTCTTACTCCTTTCCATGCCAAGCTGTATGTTGGGCATCACCGTTGTCAGTGGCTACAGTCCCGTCCTCTCAGTGAAAATGTTCAACGCACCCTGTCACGGCACGGCTAATCATCTGTCGGTTCTCAATCAGGTTAGAATAGAATCCATTGATTCTTTTGCGTCTGTCACTAACGCCCAGCCTTCAGGAGTTTGAAGCTCGTCACAGTCATTCAATCATTGAATCCTACTCAGAATACCACAGACAAGGTTTAGACCTTTCGGATTCTCTTGAATGCCGCCATCAATTCTAGCTTATACCACAAAGATTCTGATTAAGGAATCCAAGAGATAAACATTCAAGCCTTGTTTGCTTGTAGAACGGGAGTGGTTGTCAGGCACGCGTTCATAAGTGAGAATGATGATGAGCGTCATATAATCATCACATTCATCATGTTCTTGGGTACGAATGAATATCTTAGAATAAGAACAAGCTGAATTGAATAGAAGAACAATAGTAATTGCATTAATACTCGAGGTACAGCAGAGCTCCACACCTTAATCTATGGTGTGTAGAAACTCCACCGTTGAAAATACATAAGAACAAGGTCTAGGCATGGCCGAATGGCCAGCCTCCCAATGATCTAAGATAGTATAAAACTCATCAAAGATAGCTACCCAGATGATCTAAGAACTAGACATCCAAAGATGAAAATATAATAGCAAAAGGTCCTATTTGTAGAGAACTAGTAGTCTAGGGTTTACAGAAATGAGTAAATGACATAAAAATCCACTTCCAGGCCCACTTGGTGTGTGCTTGGGCTGAACATTGAAGCATTTTCGTGTAGAGACTTCTCTTGGAGTTAAACGCCATCTTTTGTGCCAGTTTGAGCGTTTAACTCCCATTCTTGTGCCAGTTCCGGCGTTTAACGCCGGGCAGTTTTGAGCTGATTTGGAACGCCAGTTTGGGCCATCAAATCTTGGGCAAAGTATGGACTATTATACATTGCTAGAAAGCCCAGGATGTATACTTTCCAACGCCGTTGAGAGCGCGCCAATTGGGCTTCTGTAGCTCCAGAAAATTCACTTGGAGTGCAAGGAGGTCAGAATCCAACAGCATCTGCAGTCCTTTTCAGCCTCTGAATCAGATTTTTGCTCAGGTCCCTCAATTTCAGCCAGAAAATACCTGAAATCACAGAAAAATACACAAACTCATAGTAAAGTCCAGAAAAGTGAATTTTAACTAAAAACTAATAAAAATATACTAAAAACTAACTAAAACATACTAAAAACATACTAAAAATAATGCCAAAAAGCGTATAAATTATCCGCTCATCAATGACCACATAATATATCTCAACCATTCAACAGCATCGACAATTAAATCCCTATCTTAGGACCTCTATCCTAAGTTTTCACACCACATCTTCTTAATATACTAAAATTGGATTTTCCCCCAACTACTAAAGGTGACGTGTCAATTTCTCATGCTTCCGTTTTCCCTCCAAAACGAATAATTTTTTTTCTATTCTAAATTATTTTATTGTAATTATATTATAATTAATACTAAATGAATAATATATAATTATACTAATTTAGCAACATATCTTCATTATAATTATATCAAATCAATATTTAATACACTATTAAATTACTTATCAATTAAAAATATTTTTAATAATTTTAATGATAATAATAATATCAATAATAGTAATAATAATAATAAAAAATCTTTGTTACCCGATTCACGTATATCAAATAAGTTTTCTAAATTATTTTATAAAAAATATCTTTAATATTATTATTTTGTATTTAATATTTAATGAATAATATATAATTATACTAATTTAAAAACATATCTTCATTATAATTGTATCAAATCAAAATTTAATGCACTATTAAACTATTTATCAATTATCAATTAAAAATATTTTTATTCATTTTAATGATAATAATAATATCAATAATAGTAATACTAATAATAAAAAATCTTTGTTACCCATGATATGATGAAATTAATATATAATTATACTAATTTAGGAACATATATTCATTATAATTGTATCAAATCAATAGTTAATGTATTATTAAAAAATTACCTTAATAATAGGTAATTTACATATTTATTTTTGTTTTACTAAAGTCTATATATAGTGTTTTCCTGTGGTACATGAATCTAAATTTGAGAGTCAATTCATAATTTTATATTTAGTGTTTTTTTTTTTACTACTTCATAGAATAAGAATGTATTTTTTATTTTTTTTATTGAAGTTGATCCTTTTAAGGTATAATTTATAATTTTTTATAATATTTTTCATATACTCATTTTATTATATTATTCTTTTGATAAATTTTTATTTGTTGTTATTCTAAGTTATTCTTATTGTCTAATGTTCCATTTCGATTGTCTTTTGCCACAATCATTTACAATGTATCACATCCATGAAATACCTCATTAAGTTATCTTCACTGATTCGGGTTTCAACTACATGAATGTAAGCGTTCAAAGAAGAGGCAATAGTCTCTACTTTACCGAAGGATGGTTGGATCTACTCACCTATTATGACCAACCCAATGGAATGTGGTTAAAGTTAGATTTCTTAGGAGGAGCTCGATTTTTGATTGAGGAATTGCATACACGGAACTTTATAGGGCAAGTTCAAGTTCCATCCCCTCCGTGCTTTTTACGTCTGCCCGAAAATCTTCGAAGTGGAGCACATAATGAAATTGAATTCCCTCAGTTTCAGTTCAATTTTGCTAAATTCGTGACAAATTCAAATATGCAATTTTAACGATTGGTAATATATTTAAATTTTCTTAGTTTAAGCTGTTCATTATTAGAATAATTTTTTAACATATTTTGATTTTTTTCAGAAATTAACAGCTTTCTTTTGCATGCATGCAATGTCATTGAGGGGAATAAGAGTTAGTTTGGTTTCTCAGTGTGGCAATTCTATACCTTGCCGCATTGCATGGATAGCGGATGATGAAGCTTATCTAACAAGAGGATGGTCTGATTTTGCACGAATTCTAAATATTGAAACTTACGATGTTATTTCAGTTGGTTGTCGTTACAAGAATGATTCTATACTATACGTGACTAAGGACTAGAATAGGTTCAATATTGTTTAGGTAATTTGGTTTTACTATTAGTATTTGATTAAATTATAATTATAGAATTTTAAATTATTGCCTCAATTTATATATTACGATTATTTTTTGTGGATGTGTATTTTTAAATAATTTAATAAAATGAAGTAGTGTCAGATATTATTAAGTTTATTTTTATCCTTTATTTTTTTATTTCTATTTTCATTATATTTGACTAAAAATAAACCTACACATATATTAAATCGTTGACCTAAAGACAATTTATTTACCAATAAAAATAGATTTTATTTATAATTGGAATAAAATTTATTTGCCAATAATCGGTGGATAAAATTGAAATTACACCCATGTCATATAATTATAATTGATTAATTGATATAAAATAAAATTATACCCGTGCTATGAGTAATAATCTAAATAATTATATCTTAACAAAATATAATTTGAAATAATTTATAAACAATTATCTTAACAAAAATAATTATTTAATAATTGATTTAAAAATCAATGCAAAAAAATTATTAATAATAGTATTATTAACTGGGTAAATAATATCATTCAAATTATTACTTGATATATAAATAATATATAGAAATCTATTGAGTAAATCAATGATTTTATACCTTAATAATTTGACAATTATTATTCAATTAACCAGTTAATTGAATTAGTAATAACAATTTCCAGTTTCAAATTTTGTATATTAAGTAGTTATTAAAAATTGGGTAATAACAATTTACACAGGAAAATCATTGATAAATTCAATTAACCATATAGAAGATAATATACTAACAGTTTTAGTATATTATTTATGACAAGCAAAATTATTTCCTCAAATTTTCTATTAAAATTAAAATTAGTAATAGTTTAAAAAAAGGTTTATTAATAAAATTACTAATAGTCACAGGATATATGTTTTATATATATTATTTAAAAAATATAATGAAACATGAATAATGAAGGAGTATATTATTTCTTCGACTAGCTAATTAATGCAAAATTGGGTACCTTTTTTATTCGATTGAGGTCATATTCTGTTTGATGAAAGTTTCAATCACCTTAATTAAATCATATTTTTGTGCCTTAATTTATACAGATAGTAATATGTTACATATTATTTGGTATATCTAAGTAGTTATTTTCCATAGCGGAGATGTAAAAAATCATATTAAGGTTTATTGCTAAATAATTAGTGGATGAATAATAGTAGATTATATTATTTTGGAAAAGTATTTTCATTATAATTATATCAAATCAATATTTAATTATAATAAAATATCTTAATTATAATTATATCATAGAATTATAATAATTACGATAGTTATGTTATATATTTTAATCATTTATGTACATAAATAAAATAGAAATCAATCAAATCAAATTATCACGGTAAATAATATGTTGTATATTATTACGGAAAATAATCCGTAGATAAAATTAAAATTACACCCGTGTTATATAATTATAATTGATTAATTAATATAAAATAAAATTATACCCGTATCATGAGTAATAATCTAAATAATTATATCTTAAATAAAATATAATTTGAAATAATTTATAAACAATTACCTTAACAAAAATAATTACTTAATAATTGATTTAAAAATTCATGCAAAAAATAATTTTTAATAATAGTATTATTACCTGGGTAAATAATATAATTTCAAATTATTACTTGAAATATAAATAATATATGAAAATCTATTGAGTAAATCAATGATTTTGCACCTTAATAATTTGACAATTATTACTCAATTAACTAATTAATTGAATTAGTAATAACAATTTCCAATTTCAAATTTTGTATATTAAGGCATTATTAAAAACTGGGTAATAACGATTTACACGGAAAAATCATTGATAAATTCAATTAACCATAAAAAATATAATATACTAACAGTTTTAGTATATTATTTATGGCAATGGAAATTATTTTCTCAAATTAAATTTTATATAATTATAGTAAGTCTCTATAATTAAAACAATATAAAATTGCTTCATATATAGCAATAATATTATATATATTTATATATATCTTCTTTTATCTCTTTTTTTTTAAATATTAGCATATAATTAATGTAGAAAATATATAATATTAAACTGTTTTGTTATGCATATATATGAATTTATATAATAACCCGTATAATTTATACGTATGGCATAATACATATGTCAAAAAAAGATTCCATAATTTTTGAAAATCACTGTTTTGTTATATGAAATTGAAATTGAAATTAAATAATTTCTATTTATATAATTTTTTTTATTAGTATCCAGTATCTCTATTAAAAATTCATATCGTTTGTAATTAGCATATATATATATATATATAAAAGTCGTATAATTTTATTCTCTTGACAAACAATTTTATAATTACGGTAATCATATAATTTTATATACAAACATTGATACAGTATTGTTTCATGTATATATTTTGCAGGTATCAAAGGATAGCATTGAATTGTTATTCAGTAGGTTTAAATTATTTATTGTTTATTACAAAACTTTCTGCATTAGGATTCTTTATTAATTTGTTCTTCATTTTGAGCTGATTTTGATATTTTCTTACTTCACAGTAAATCAACATATAAAACTTTGTTGGTAAATTTAAGTATTACTAGATTATTTATGGTCATATTGAGTATATATACCTGATTTATTGAAAAAAGTAGATTAAATAACTATTTTATAGTTAATACAATTAACACTATATTAAGAAAAGAAAAATAACGCATACAAGTTATTTTTTTATTAATTAAATTATTATAATTAAAATAAAATTTAACATAACAATTTAAAATTATAATTTTAATCTTATCACGTGCATGGCACGGATGATTAAACTTGTTATATTTTAGAAATAGGAATCCGAGAACATACTTTAGCCGATTTCTCCGCTCAAACCAGAGCACTTTCAAATCACTTTTCCACAAGCTCTCAAGGCTTCAACACCTCCAATAACAGATTTTTAAAACACCAAAACCCTTTTCCAAGCTTTCCAAAACCTCAATCAAGTTTCAATATTCACATACACACTACCTAAGCCACAATCATCACATCCAAGCACAACAACTTAATACCTAAACATCATAAACCAACAAATTCCACTAGGGTTGAGAATCTTACCGCACCCAAGGATCAAGGAGACAAGATTAAGCATCTTCTTCAAGTTAGTTGGATCCTTTAACATCAAAGAGTCCAAAATCTCAACACTAAAACCCAAAAATTCGAATTTAAGACTGAGAAAATTGGACTAAAATTGTGGCTTACCTCAAGAACCAAGTAGTGAGTTTTTTAGAGCTCGTCGCGGTGAATGCGTGGCTACAAACGGTGCGACAATCGGAGCTCGGGATCAAAAGTTATGGTGGTTTGAAGATCAAATAAAGGTAGAACTTTGGAAGAGTGTTCTCCCCCCTTTCCATTTTCCTTTTTAAGCGTGAGTGAGGTTTAGAGAGGAGACAGAGTGCTGTTTTTAGGGTTTTAGGTTTAGTTTGGTTGGACTAAGGGCCCAATATGGGTCCGATTGGTCTGATTTGATCCGTTCGATTTAATTTTGGGCCGATTTCTATAAAATTGGTATAGAAATTCTCGTTTTAATCTCTTCTATCATATTAAGCCATAAAAAAATTACATTTTTGACTTTCTAGAATAAATTTTAATTTATAGGTTAATTAGCCATTAATTAACCAGATTTTACATATGTGTATTATTCTACATTTTTTAATCAATCATGTTAGATAAGGTGTATATTAAAAGTAGTTACTAAAATTGGCTGAGTTAAAATATATATTAAAATATAAAATACATATTAAAAATAAATTAAATTAAATATGTATTTATATACAAATATATAATAACAAATTTTATTGGCTGATTTTTATGTATAAATAATATTTGTTTTATTTTTAATATATATTGTATTCTAATATATATTCTATACTGGTTATTAATTTATTAATTCACTTTTTATGTTCACAAAATATAATTAGAATTTAATTAAAGAGATCAATTTTTATTTGATGATAATGTTTTGTATCCACGTTATTGAATTTTTACATGTTCATATAAGTATATAACTACTTTAAAAGAAAGTCAGATACGTAATCATGTATAATTATTTTTATGGAAAATGTAGTAAGTATTCTTTTTTTTTCAGTGGGGGCGATACTTGCATATAGTTGCATTGTGGTAGCTAGTCGATAGCCAACTACTAAAGAATGTTGGTGCGCCGGAGTGTGTTTGGTACAGTGCATCAACTCATCATTACTCATTAGGTGTGCACACAGCAAAGCCTTGAACAATATGTCCGACAAGGACGATGGAAAGGAATAAAATGATCAATTTTGTTAAAAGTTTAGTTTAAGAGTGATTTTTTTTCTAAAGATAGAGCATAAATTATTAGGAAATTACATTATACACGTTTTTAAAAGAATGAACTTCTTGCAATAATTTTCTCTGGCGGTTTTTATTTTCCACATATATACTTAATATATACTTTCTAATATATATGAACCCAATAGTTCTTAATTCGAATCATAATTGATCCGCCCCTTGTCACAAATAATTTCGTGCAACCATTATTAAATATTACTTCAGAGCAATATGATCTTATGGAATTCGATATAAATATTTAGCCTGCCTTATATATAGTTACGTTCACACAAGAGTCACATTATTATTGTTATTCTCTTGTGTGCATGTGAAGTATTATCTAAAAGTTTAACCTTGCAAGCTTTGTAATCTGATGTCTCTAACGCAATGTACATAGGAAAGCGTACGTCGTAACCATAATCCTGTTTATTATTGCCGACTCTCCATTCATAGAATAATATAGGCGTAGGAAATTAATGGATGAGCTTGTATGTAAGGACGCTAAACGGGTCGAAATTTGTCAAGTCGATTTGTATACAACAACAACAACAATAAAGCCTTGTCCCACTAAGTGGGGTCGGCTACATGAATCAAACGATGTCATTGTGCTCTGTCATGTATCATGTCTACAGAGAGACCGTTTACATGTAGATCTCGTTTGACCACCTCACGGATGGTCTTCTTAGGTCTTTCTCTGCCTTTCGCTTTTTGTCCATATTCCATCTCATCCACCCTCCTGATTGGATGTTCTATCGGTCTTCTTCCCACATGTCCAAACCACCTGAGACGCGATTCAACCATCTTTTCCACAATGGGTGCTACTCCAACTCTCTCCCTTATATCTTCATTCCTTATTTTATCCAATCGCGTATGACCACTCATCCATCTCAACATCTTCATCTCTGCCACACTCAGCTTATGTTCGTGCTCCCCTTTAGCCGCCCAACACTCCGTACCATACAGCATAGCCGGTCTTATAGCGGTGCGATAGAATTTACCTTTAAGTTTTAAAGGCACTTTTTTGTCGCATATAAAACCAGATGCACTCCGCCATTTTGACCAACCTGCTTGGATCCTATGATTTACATCCTGTTCAATCTCTCCATTATCCTGTATGATGCACCCAAGATACTTAAAACTTTTAACTTTTCGTAGGATGTTTTCTCCAATCTTCACCTCTATATTGGAGTTTTCCCTTCTCAGACTGAACTTACATTCCATATATTCCGTCTTGTTACGGCTTATGCGCAGACCATACACTTCTAGAGCTTCTCTCCATAACTCCAACTTCTTATTTCGGTCTTCCCTTGACTCTCCCATAAGGACGATATCATCGGCAAAAAGCATGCACCATGGCACAGGCTCTTGGATGTGCTCTGTGAGTACTTCCAAGACTAATGTGAAAAGGTATGGACTTAAGGATGATCCCTGGTGTAATCCTATACCAATAGGGAATTCCTCTGTCACACCACTTTGAGTCTTCACACTAGTTGTGGCCCCATCATACATGTCTTTAATTGCCCGAATATATGCGATCCTTACTCTCCTCTTTTCTAAAACCTTCCATAAGACCTCCCTTGGTACCCTATCATACGCTTTTTCCAAATCAATAAACACCATGTGCAGATCCCTTTTATTACTACGATACCTCTCCATCATCCTTCTTAATAGGTATATCGCTTCAGTGGTAGATCTGCCTGGCATAAATCCAAATTGGTTCTCTGTTACTTGTGTCTCTTTTCTCAACCTCCGTTCTATCACCATTTCCCATAACTTCATAGTATGACTCATAAGCTTAATCCCTCTATAGTTTTCGCAACTTTGTATATCCCCTTTATTCTTGTAGATAGGTACCAAGGTGCTCTTTCTCCACTCATCAGGCATCTTCTTTGACCTTAAAATCTCATTAAAAAGCTTGGTTAACCAGTTGATGCCTTTTCCTCCAAGACCCTTCCAAACCTCAATCGGGATATTATCAGGTCCTACTGTCCTACCATTTTTCATCTGCTTTAAAGCCTCTTTTACCTCGAAGTCTCGAATCCTTCGATAGTAGTCAAAGTTTTGATCTTCTTCCCTTGTGCATAATCGACCAAGGCTCGGAAGAGTCTTCTGTCCCTCATTAAATAACTCGTAGAAGTAGCTCTTCCACCTTTCATTAATCTTCTCCTCTTGAGCCAACACCTCTCCATCCTTATCCTTTATGCACTTAACCTGATCCAAATCTCTCGTTCTTCTTTCCCGACTCTTTGTGATCCTATATATACATTTTTCTCCTTCCTTCGTGCCCAAAGACTGGTAGAGACCCTCATATGCTCTTGTCCTTGCTTCACTTACAGCCACTTTTGTCTCTTTCTTAGCCGCCTTATATTTTTCCCAGTTATCTGCATTGCGGCATAAAGACCACTCTTTAAAGCATTCCCTTTTTATCTTTATCTTTTCTTGTATACTCGCATTCCACCACCAGGACTCCTTGTCTCTTGGTCCTATTCCTTTAGATTCACCAAAACTTTCTTTTGCTGTTCTTCTAATAACTTCTGCCATCTCCCTCCACATCTCTTCTGCGCTTCCATTCCCATCCCACTTTGCCTCTTCTCCTACCCGTCTTAGGAAGTTTCTTTGTTACTCACCTTTCATCCGCCACCACCTCGTCCTTGGGTTCTTCGTATGATGTCTTTTCCTCAACTTTTTCTCAACGCAAAAATCCATGACGAGCACCCTATGTTGTGTTGTCAAACTCTCTCCCGGGATAATTTTACAGTTAATGCAAAATTTTCGGTCGACTCTCCTCAACAAGAAGAAGTCGATTTGAGAGCTTGTCATGCCACTCTTATAGGTTATAAGATGTTCGTCTCTCTTTTTAAAATATGTATTTGCGATGAGAAGATCAAAAGTTGAGGAAAAGTCCAAAATAGTTTTACCCTCGGCATTGATCACCCCGAAACCATGGCCTCCGTGAATACTCCCATATCCAGTCACTTCTCTCCCAACATGGCCATTTAAATCTCCTCCTAAGAAAATATTATCTCCCAAAGGTATGCCTTGAACCAAACTCTCTAGATCCTCCCAAAACCTTATCTTGTGTTGTTCGTCCGAACCCACTTGCGGTGCATAGGCGCTAATCACATGGAAAGCACCTCCCTCCACCACAAGTTTGATAGAGATGATCCGATCTCCCACCCTCTTGACATCCACTACGTCCTTCTTCCACTGCTTATCCACAATTATTCCGGCCCCATTCCTATTCTTCACCTTTCCTGTATACCAAAGTTTGAAACCAGAAGTATCCAACTCCCTAGCCTTTGCACCAACCCATTTCGTTTTTTGTAGGCACATAATGTTAATCTTCCTCCTTGTCATGGTGTCCACCACCTCCATGGACTTTCCTGTTAGAGTGCCTATGTTCCATGTCCCAAATCTCAACCTTCTGTCGCTTCGACCTTTACCTTTTCCTTTGTGAACTAGCTTATTTACGCTTGTCCGTTCACGAAAACGCGAGAACCCTTGCTCATTTAACACTACATCCGGACACCGATGCAGCGGCTCTTGCTTCGACACCGTACTCGAGCCATACGGCGCGTTGCTTCCGGGCAACGACCTAGCTTTAGCGCAATAATGTTTTTGATTCATGTCTTGGGAGTTCGGCTATATTTTTATGTTGGTTGCCGAAGACATAACACAACCCTCCTCCTTTATCCGGGCTTGGGACCGGCTATGTACCGCAAGTGTAACATAGGCGGAGTTAAGTCGATTTGTATAATTTGTAAAAAAAATTTGAGTTAGAACAACTTTTTTTTATTCAGATTATGAATTTTATTTATCTTATTATAGATTATTAATCTAAATATTTTACTTTATTTGAGATTTACGCTTTAATTTATTTCATAATTAAATTTTCGTTCTTTATTCTTAAAAATTTAGAATTATTGAAAAACATGCTAACTCAATTTTAGATTCTAAATATTATTTTAAAAAAAATAATATTGGAATTAACTTGAAAACTTATTCTCACTACTTTTTTATTTTAGAAATAGTGCTGCGACATGCGTTGATTTTCAATTGCTCTAGTTTGAATAAATGGCATAAAATTCGGATTAAAAAATTTTTGAAATCATTTTTTCTTGTAAGTTTCAAACGTTTAGGAATAATCTTAAATCTTATTTGAAATTAAATCGATTTTGTACTTCACATATTTTCTTAAATAATTGACCAAAGAATTAGCGATTAATTAGGTTAAAGAGAAACTGAATTGTCAAAGAATTGAAATTTGATTATTTATGATTTATCATGATTGATCTCTACATGCCTCAAATAAATGAACATAAGAATTGTTTTCCTAGAGAATGAGTATCTCTAAAACCTTAACATGCATCCTCACCATCATTGGCTTCGTTCACTCACTGTTCGCTATTTAATTGTTTCTGTTTTATATGTTTGTTTTAAATTTCTCATTCACTCTTCTGTTTCTATGATTTGTCTAATTAGAATAATCGATTAACTTTTTTATGCTTAGTCTGTTAATTCTTTGAGAATGATAACCCACTCCTGTAGTATTACTTGATATGCTTCGATGCACTTACCAAGTTATGGTTTTACAAAATTCCACTTCAGCACGTAGCCCGAGATGGTACACGATGTCCTCAGGGTGATGGTGCACTCATCCCATAGCAGGTGAAAAATGTGAATCTCAGGATGCCAGCGCTTTACGAATGACGTAATCAGAAAACTGTCAATACACAAAATTCTTGAGTGGCACCGTGTCGTCGAAGCCAACCTCCCTCAAAGAGAGGACAATGACATCTGGTAGTAGGAGTGTGTGACTCATTCACCTGAAAAGAAGTATACGAGGCCTTTGATAAACAATAAAAAACTCGAATAAAAAATGTATAAACCTATCAAGCTATAAAAATTTTAAAGTAAAAAATTCTCCCAATAAACATTTACTAACAAATTAGTTTAAATTATAAATAAACTAATTTAACAAATAACTACAAATATTTATTTTATAAACTAATTTAAATAAAAATATTTACTTAAATAATTAATAACTAAATTAATAAATATCTATATAGTTAAATAAAAATATTTAGTTGACTAATTAATAACAACATTAATAAACCATTTCCTTCATAACTTATATTAAGTAAAAACATTTATTTAAATAATTTACAATAAGTAAACCATCAACTTAATAACTTAATTTCAGTAATAACAAATTTAAATAAAACTATTTACTTAAATAATTAATAACTAGAAACATAAACATCTTGTTACTTAATTAAGTTAACTATAAATATTTAGTTAAATAATTAATAACTAAATTAATAAACATATACTTAATAACTTAGTTTAAAGAAAATCAAACCTAAATAAACATTTAGGTAACAAATCTATTTTACGAATACCTAAAATCATATATCATTTAAATCATTGCTAATAATATATTTATTCGCCTAACATATAATGTATACTACTTCTATAAAAGTACCTTAAATATGGCTACATGTATGATTTAACTTTAACATAAATATAAAAAAACAACACCAATCTCAAAGTCGGCTGTCCCAGCCAGAAACGGATCTAAAAATTTGATAAAAAAGTCAAAAATTAAAATATTATATATTTATTAATATATATAATCATAATTAATATTTTTTATTAAAAAAATACTAATAAGTGCTTGTTATATAAAAAATTTATCTTAGTTCTTATATTTTCTTTTTATTTTAGATTCGATAAAATATAAAAGTTATATATTTTTTATTAGCATACTTTGTTGAGTATTATTGTGACAGTAAATTATATTTTTATGCTTCATATCATAAAAAAATATACTATAAAATAATATAAATAAGTTGTTTTAATAACTTTATTATATGCATTTAAAATATATTCACGAATAAAATATATAAAATATAATTATTTTAATAAATTTACATAATATGTATGTTATTAATATAATATCATGAGAAAAATAAATGGCGTTTAAAGTAATTTTTTTATGTATTATAATATATAAAATTTTTTTAGTTATTATAAATATTAAAGTATTTTTATATGATAATAGGTAAAAAAATTAAAAAAAATTAAAAAGAGAAAAAAAATTTAAATATTTAAAGATTTAAAAGTTTATTTAATTGAAAAGTGATTACCAATAATATTTTTTTTAATTTAAAAATTATTACTTGTTTTTGAGTTTACTAATTTAATTATTTATCTAAGATAATTACTTACTCTAATTTTCAAGTAAAATTATATAATACATAAGAATTTTATATCTTTATAATGGTTAACTTTGTTCAAAAAAGTTGGGGGAGCCAAGGCTTATGCTTGCCCTCTTGGATTCGTCCGTGGTCCAACGATATGACATGTCGCGTTCAATCGGTTGATGGCTACGCTTTAAAAGCGTGCCTGTTTCTCTCTATGGCTATTTCTTTTAAGCGTAGTAAAAAAAGTGTGGCCAAATCTCTAATCAGTTGCCATCCTCATAAAAGCGTGGTTATTGACCCTTTTCACCATGTTTTTGAAACATAGCAAAAAAAATGTGGCTAAATATCTCTTTAATAGCCATCCTCATAAAAGCGTGGCCATTGACTACTTTTGACCACGCTTTAGCGTGGCAAAAAAAACAAAAATGGCCATAAGCTTTTTTTCTTGTAGTGTATGCCCGCTTGCATCATGTGTATTGGCGCACGCCATAATCTCCTAGTAATTGAATAATATGATTAACAAATGATAGAAATGAGAGAAAAATTGAAGAAATAAATGTAACAAGGACTCGAATGGCGTTGTGAATGAAATACATATATATAGGCCTTCTCTACTCTTATCTTATTTACAGTCATTTATACTGTAAATAAGATAAAGTCGTTACACACCACGTGTATAAACGTAATTTGACCACGTCGTTTTATGCTTTATCTTATTTACGTATACTTTTATTTCATTTACACTGTAAATAAGATAAAATATACAATACATTTTTATAAAAATACTATAAATTATATATTTTAATAAATAAATTATTTATTGTATTTATTTAAAAAAAATCATTGTCTCTCTTTTTTTTCTCATTCCAAAAATTTCTTTCTGCAAGTTCAACCAAGTCACCAGTAGTAAAAGCTGTTAATACCATCCATAATCCTCCTCTTCTTATTTCTCTTTTCTCTTTTTTTTTTCTTGCACCTTTTTTTTTCATATGATTCTGGTTATGCTTCTTTTCTCCTCTTTTATTTTTCTATTTCGTTTTTCTTTTCTTCTTCTCTTTCTCTTTCTCTTCCCACCATCTTCTTCTCGTTTATGTTGCAATTTTTATTTGATATTTAGATATCTAGATTTAATAACCATTTAGCGGTTAGTTTTCTTTTCTTTTATAATATAATTGTCTATTTTTATAGATGTTTTGGGTTTGATTATGGGAATTCTTCAAATTTAAGAGAAAGATGTCAAGAAGAAAGTTTTTTATTTATAGATATTTTTACACACTAAAAGTGTTTAGATTAATTCTTCAAAAAAAATCTTATTATATTACAATACATTTATGTAGATTAAAAAAAATAATTTTATTTTTATTTTTGCTTGTTAAGATTTTTAATAATTGAATATTGTCCCTCTTTTCAATTTATAGTTTAACACAATAGATATTTATCCTTTTTTTGTCTAACTCGACAGGTCAAAGACTAATCCATCGCGAATCAAAACTCCATTTAAGAATTTATTATCGGTCAATGGGGTATCGCATGCACAAGACAGAATTCGAACCTCTGACACTTACTTAAACTAAAAAAAATAAATTTATAATCAAAAGTAAGATAAGAAAAGCTGACATATTTTGTAATAATTTTTAAAATTATTTATTTTAATAAATAAAATATTTATTTAATTTATTAAAATAAAAAATCCCCAAAAGTGATGACAAAAATCAGTAAAATTTTCTTTATCCTTGGACCTTTTCTCCTAAATAAATAGCTTGAGAGGAAGGAAGAGTACTACACTGGTCTAGAGCGGAAAGCAAGTGGAGGAAGCTTACGGCTACGGCGGGAAATAAACAAAAGGAAAAGCAAATAAAAACTACCAAACCAAAAACTCTCTCTCTCTCTCTCTCGGCCAAAAGCACCAACCCGATCTCATTCCGTCATTTTTTTTTCTTTTTCGTTTATTTGTGTTTTTCTCCAAAAAGAGAAAGAAACATTGAAAAGAGAAAGAGAATGAAAGCCTCTCTCCAATTGGAAACACTGATTCAACTGGTGTGTGTTGGCAGCTCGTAGATCTTCGTCGTCTTCTTCGCCATTGCTTTCAGCTCAGTTCAGGTATTCAATCGCATTTCTTCAATTATTCTTCGCATTTACGTTAAGATAAGCGATTCTCAATTTCTCATTTCTCAATTCAGCTACTTGCATGCCTTACATTTCCATCTGAACTTGCGCATTAACAATTTTTGTTCCGAATATCTTTCATTCTTAGCGGTCTGTGAATGTTAAATTATATATTGATGCAAGATTTTGAAGACTCTGTTTGACTGTTTGTACTCTTGCAGCTGCATTTTGGCTGATTCGTGTGTTCATTTCGTTGATTTTAATTTCACTTCAGTTTTCTGCATTCTCTTATTAAGATTATGAATTAGCTAGGTTCAGTCGATGATATACATTTTCTTTGATTTCCTGGATAGAAATGCTGAATCCACATGAATGAATGATCGATATGGTTTTGATGTTTCTTCGCCGAGAAAATTAGGAAAGGAAGAAAGCAAAGTTTAGACGCTTACTTCGAGGTAAAGGAAAACGAATCATTCCACTACACTCAACTATTTCAAATATAATTGAAAAATGCTCTTGGACTGAAAATTCATCAAATGTGTGCTTTTTTAACAGATAAACGACAAGTTTTCACTTCTTTTGTAACCAAAATTCTCTGGTTATTTATTTAATAGAAATATTTTAACTAAATCATTTATTTTTTAAAAATATTCTGGCTGACTACTCGCGTGATAAATGACGTAATAAGCTTGTTAATAAGCTTTTTTTTTTCTTGGTTCCTTTTTTCTCCCGTGTAGAAAGTAGAAAGTAGAAACAATCAGGTTTTGAGTTTTCTGAGTTCTGACCATTAACGCATTCATTAAAACTGCCCTTCAAGTTGTGCAATGCTATTGCTTGTACTATATTCCGTTCATATATACAGAACTTGGAAAGAGAATAAAATTCGTACTCCCAAGAATTATTTAATTTCTATATTTTTATATATAATAATATGAATTTAATTTTAATACACGCTGTAAAATAATTTTACATGTACCTTTAGGTAGCGTTTGTTTTGAGGTAGTGAGACAAATAATGAGAAACTGAGACTTAATATCGTGTTTGTTAGTTCAGAGACTGGTACTAAAATTTCTGTCTCTGTCTCTAAAATTTCAGTATTTCAGTACCTCCAAAAAGTAGGGACACAGGAGACTGAAATTTTTAGAGATGGAGACTGAAACTTTAATAACATTTTATACCTAAAATACTTTCATTTCAATTAATTAATTCCAATTTTACCCTTTGTGCAAATTAAATTAGAGTTTCATTCTTGTTTCAATTTCTGTCTCCCATTTTGCACAAAACAGAATACTGAAATTTATTTTATTTCAATCCCTGTCTCTTAGTCTCTGTCTCTCAGTCTCTTAGTCTCTGTCTCTCAGTCTCATCTTTCCGTCTCTGTCTCTTCACCAAACGCTACCTTAATGACGTAATACTACATACCTTTCACATGACGGCACAAATAATTATTTAAAAAATTGGATATAATTAGATGATTGTGTAATCTGTCCGTCCATTAAAATTAAACTCTATATATCATAAAAAGATTAGATAGATTTGATTTGTAAAATAGTGATAATAATAATGAATAAATACATACATTTAATAATTGCTCACACTATTAAAAATATTAATGATGACTAATTGATAATTATAAAACACAAAACTTACTAGTTCTCTAGCACTCCTCTTTTTAAAATAGGACATCTTTTGATTATATTAAATACAAAAATATCAAATGGTTTCAACCTTAAATTTTTTATAGAATAATCTCTAATAATTTTATTATTATTATTATTATTATTATTATTATTATTATTATTATTATTATTGATATTGAGTGACTATATATATACTTTTTATATTATAAATACATACATAAGAATCTAATGAATAAATTTATCATTATTTTGTTCAAAAAATATAAAAATATTATTGTGCAATTAATAATAATAATAATAATAATAATAATAATAATAATAATTATTTTATTTTATTTTTTTTAGACGAAAAATTATTATGTCTGACGAAAAAAATATATTAGAAATTGATCTGTCTATTAATTTTTCTTGGGGACTAAAATGTCCACTTTTAAAATTTTTTGGGGACTGACATGGGTAATTACTCCGCGAAAAAATGAATTAAAACTAATTTGTCTGTCAGAGTAAAAATCTTAAGGATTGATCTTTGTATTAATTTTTTTTAAGAACTAAAATATCTACTTTTAAAATTTTAGAGACTGATTTGAATAATTACACATTAATTTAGGTTTGATCTTATCAAAATTTAATTTGTAGATATGGTTAATTTATAAAAAATTTACATAAATATTTAATCATTTATTATTACGTCAAAAAGATATTTTACTTAATTTTTTATTATTTAGATCAGTTCGTTTTATAGGTAATGTTTTACCATTGTATAGAAATGGGTGGGGATGGAACTCATGGAAGTATGAGGCCACTGCCGTTTATTTGAGGCTTTATTTATGGGTTCTTATTGTTAGAAACTTTTATTTTATTTTTCTTAAATATATATTAAATGTATTAGAAATTTATTTTGTAGCTTTTTCAGTAAAATTTTTTAATTGATAAACTCATTATTCAAAAGATAGGACATGTCTATTTGTATAAATTTATAAAATAATATCTAATATCATTTAGTATTAAAAAAAAAGGTTTAAAGAGATGAATTTTTTCCGCGTGAATAGAATCAGTTTATTCTGATTTTAGCTAATCACTGTTTTAAAGTCAGTTGTTAAGAAATTAAAAATATGTTTTTTAGAAAAAAGGAACTTTTAAAGTTTGTTTATTAGTACATTTTCTTCTCTTCTTTCTTTCTTTTTTTTTTTTCTTTTTTAACTTGATACAACATATCATATTTCTTTATCTAATGTCCTACTATGCCTGTTAACAAAAACTCGGGTAAATTATTGTTATACTTTCTAAGGCAAATAGTAGGTCATCTTATTAAGTGGAAGCGTGGTAGTAAGAATTAAATTATCTTTCAGAAGTACTTCCTACCAAAACCCATAAATTTTATTATGTTTATTGGGGCAAATATTAGATTATCTTGTCAAGTGGAAGCATGATTGTCCAATTGCAATTGGGTTATCATTATTTCTTAGAATAGCGAGAGAATCGCAATTGACTTCTTTATTGTTGAGCGCTAAAGAGATGCGAATTGTGCTGATTTGTACTCATTTTGCATACCCCTTCAATTGTTGGAGTCAAAATTTATTCTACATGATTGTTAGGTAATAGTTGGCAAAAATGTGCGACGGTTAGGACAAATTAAAGTGAAATAACTATCGATACCAAATAGTGGGAAAAAACAGTGAGTAACTACTATTCTTCAGTTACGTGAGGACAAAATCCATTAGTAAAGGACAAAGAATGTTGCCCAAATCTCACCAACATTCAAACTGTAGCTGTTCTCTTTAATTTGAGGTTTAGCTAACGGTAATGAATCACTCTAACAAACACTAGTCTTTTTCTGCTTTACATTACAGGGGGAACAGAATAGATAATCTCAATGGAATAACATATATTTCCTATACGTGCGCCATTCATGCTGTGTTGAAGTGCAGATGGAAACTGGGCAAAGCAACAATGGTAACGAGAGGTGTATCATATCCAAGGATTCTTCATGGTTCAGCCAGTTCCGAAATGCATCCAATCCTTGGATGGCAAGATATGTTTATGCCTTGTTCTTTCTAGTGGCCAACCTGTTGGCATGGGCTGCCCGTGATTATGGTCGTGGTGCTCTAACAGAAATGGAGAGTAAGATTGCTTAAACCCTTACATTGATGGGTTTTCACATCCTGTTGCCAATTTTAGTTTTCTGCTGCTTCTTTCATACACTGTCTATGCCATTGTATTTTTAATAAAGTATACCTATTGAATTTATTTATTTATTGGCACGGCATACCAGTCCTGTCTATGCCATTTGCATTTTATTAAAGTATATAAAATTTATCTATTTAATTAATTTATTTATTGATACTGAATACTAGACCCTATGGTTTACAATGTTTGGTTTGAAATCTGATCATGTCCCATCAAAGTATGAATTAGATGTTATGATATTCTGATGTTTGCAATGAGAAGTCGAAAATGTATACACATGGTGAGCATCTTTTTTGAGGTGGTTTGATTTACAATGTGGACAAGGAAGCTTTTTATTTATAAATTTCAATCCTCCTTTTGAGTTGAACTTCAAAGGTGTTTAGCAATTCTTTAATTCAGTCAATAGAAATTGCTACAGGCACTGCCATATACACATATTGAACGACCAAGTTCATGTTCCCTCAAATTTAGAAGGTTTTTCAGTGAACGTTAAATCTAATATATTGATCCTGCAGGATTAAAAGGTTGCAATGGTGGAAAAGACTGTTTGGGTGCTGAAGGAGTTCTACGTGTGAGTTTGGGTTGCTTTGTATCCTTCGGTTATATGCATGAAACATTGTTGCTGAAGGATTAAGCAAAGCATGATAATCAGTAGTATATATTCTTTTATGCTCGAGAGAGAGAGAGAGGGGTGCATGATTTCTCTTTAATGAAAGTACTACATTACATTATAGCTGAGTCATCACTTACCCGAATATTTAAGCTGAACCTTAACCTGAGATCAGATATTTTACATAATCATGTTTTTGTCAACTGCTGGCACTTCTAAACTGAACGTAACTAGAGATACATGGCACTCTGGATGGTGGTCTGTCAAGATTGTTCTCTGGATCGCCATGACTGTCATCCCATTTTTACTCCCTTCTGAATTTATTCAGATTTACGGTTAGTAAACTTTTTTCTTTCAACAAGCCTTATAGTATTAATAATCCTTTCTGGTAGTATATGCTGCTAGTAAAACCTTGTCATTATGTCTGACATAATTATTTTTCCGCAGGGGAGGTTGCCCATTTCGGTGCCGGGTATAGTCTTCAGATATTTTAAATGATTTTTACATGTCATTTCTTTTCAGAAACTAAACTCTGATATTTTAAAATGTTTTCTATATCTTTTTCAGGGTTTTTCTCCTAATTCAATTAGTAAGCATAATCCGGTTCATTACATGGCTCAATGAATGCTGTGAATCTGAAAAGTACGCAGCAAGATGGTAAGATCTCCTCAGTATATAAAAGAACTAATTGGAACTAACAATTTGTTTGAGATATTTATAGCTATGTAAATTTTTATAATTGATTTGTTTCATATAAAGTTTTGTTAAGCTTTGATATGATGCGAAGATGATGAATTTATTATATAATTGATATCAGGAATAATATTTTTATCATATATTTTGTAAATATGCATTGATCAATTTCCTTGCAGCCAAATCCATGTGATGTTCTTTGCAACGACCGCATATGTTATATGTTTGGTGGGAATCATTTTGATGTACATTTGGTATGCACCGAAGCCATCTTGTCTCCTTAATATTTTTTTCATTACATGGTCACTGGTACTTCTCCAGCTCATGACAAGCGTGTCTCTGCACCCAAAAGTAAGTTATATCTTTTGCCATGTCTTTGCTTGCTCAGTTCACCTTACAAAGTATTGTGATGTGGAATTTTATCTGCTGTTATTATTATTATTATTATTATTATTATTATTATTATTATTATTATTGAGTTGATGTGGAATTTCTACAATAGGTGAATGCCGGCATTCTAACTCCTGGGTTGATGGGGCTTTATGTTGTCTTCCTTTGCTGGTGTGCTATTAGAAGGCAGGGCTACCAATCTTTGCCTCCACTCTGGACTTGCATTGATATTATTGTCCAATGATTGTTTAGCACTTTATTGTATATATCATCTCCCATATGAAGTATGGGTGTAAAACAAACTGAAGAGACAGGCGTCTGTGTCTTGTTTTGATTTCTGTTCATTTATTGCTTTCTGCAACTCTTTGCTTCTCGCTTTTCATTTCTAGTGAATCTGAGCTTTGGTATATATTTTGTATGCAGTGAACCAACTGGGGAAAACTGCATCAGGAAGTCGGACTCTGCCACCAAAACAGACTGGCTTAGCATCATTGTAATATAGATCTCTTGTTTTAACTCAAATTTGAATTGTCATAGAACTGCTCTTTAAACTTGGTAGCTGTAAACTAACATATATATAGGTCTATTGTGTATTTGATCCTGAGTCTCTGTCCTAGATAATCTGTTCATTGTTGGTGTCATCATTCTGTATCCATTCAAAATATACAAGGACAAACTCATAATGGCACCCAAAAATATGACTCTATGTTTCTTGTCTATTCATGAAAATCTTTAAGCACTCTATAATAAAAATATCTTTTGATTTTGATTTTGATTTTGATTCATCATATCTTGTTTATGAAACTTAGGCACTTTTAATTTATAAATCTTTGAAAAAAATCATTATGTAATTATCTCAATTACTTAACCGGTAATTGACTTTTGACGATGGCTATTGTTGGCAGAGCTTTGTTGTGGCAATACTGGCAATCGTTATTGCAACATTTTCAACAGGCATAGATTCCAAATGCTTCCAGGTTGGTTAAAAAACTCAGTTGACTACTTGACTTTGAACTTCAGTATTAGGTTCCCCAAGACTTATCTGAAAGATCCATGCAGTTCAGGAAGGATGATACGCCAGCAGAGGATGATGTTCCATATGGCTATGGCTTCTTCCATTTTGTTTTTGCCACAGGAGCAATGTACTTTGCTATGCTATTGATTGGATGGAATAGCCATCATTCTATGAGAAAGTATGCTCCCCAACCCTACTGTATTTGGCTCATTTCATTTTATCTGCATTTCAGTATTTCACTGAGCTTTCTTTTTTGTGCTTTATCCCTCAACAGAAAATTTTAGGAAAAGGGAAAACAAAGAAAATGCATTTCTAATAGTCATATTCGAATCCAAATGCCCGGACCCAACAAATTTGGTTCCCATGAAGTTTCAGTTCTGTTTTACTTTATATAATTATGAATCCTAGTGCTTTATTAATAGACTAGTAGTCAGAAGTCAATACCATCACAATCATCGTCATCATCATTATTTAGCGTTTTACACTGATAATGGTACAAATCTCTTTCGGTCACTCAAAATTTTTGCAGAAGTAAGACATCCAACCTTTTTATTCTTCTGCAGGTGGACAATTGATGTGGGCTGGACCAGCACATGGGTCAGAATTATAAATGAGTGGTTGGCAGTGTGTGTTTATCGTAAGTATCATTTTGGTAAACTGAAGTCCAACATGAACAGTTGAATTTTTTATATTCTAAGCATAATGAAGACACTGACATTTAAAAATCAGAGAGTTTATTACCCTTTCTATATTACTATTAAGCAATTAAGATGCAATTAATCGAAGTTTATCTCTTTTCAGTGTGGATACTGGTGGCTCCAATCTTATGGAAGAATAGACATGCTGGTTCTACCTGAAAACTTCTCAAACATATTCTAGTTTTAGTATTTTTGTTGGGGATTAAGATCTTCAGATTGTTTCATATCTCTGCTGCACATGTAGTGAGCTTCTTCAACTCTGCAAGATATGAGAAAGCATTTCAGTTTAAACATCCTGGACCAGGACACTCTCAAGTCGAAGAAATGGTTCGCAGGGGGAGACGGAAAGAATGGTTCTGGCACAATGCACATATACGGATTGGATTTGTTCCATTTTACATGAAAATACAGAGTTTGGGAAAAAGAAAGAAACACTATTTACTTGTACATGTACCAATGAGGAAGCTTAGTTTGTACTTTAGTATCATTAATAGATGTTAATTAAAGTTTTTCATATTCATAACTTGTGTTGTTAACTATGATAGAACGAGTTTAGCGCTGATTGCACTAGGGGCATGTTCTCTATCTTTTTCGTCAAAAAAAAAGGGGGTGCCTTTGGGTTGTTTTCTGTTGTAAACAAAGCCTGTGAACTCTAATTTATATTTATCGATGTCGCAGATAGCACTGCGTTGCCCTTGCCAAAGCTTGAGACAACTGAAGATACTGTAGCTTGCCAAAGCCTGTGTCGCAGTCGTAGTCCTCTACCGTGATGGTGGTCTTAGTCAGTTGTCCTAGTCCCACCAATCTATTCATGGAAGAAAAATTATGTTCAGTACTTAGTATTGTAAATAGTAAACAACAATAAATAATAAACATTAATTATCTTGAAGAAACAGAAATCTGAGTACATCATTGCCAGTCGGATAGAAGTACGAAAACTTGTGGTAAATCCATGACACCACTAACAATATGCACCTGGTAATGTCCGTTACATCACGCCGAGTAGAGCTGCAGAATGATGGTAGGTGTGCGACAGCAAAGCAGATTTCTAAGATAATTATACTATCAAAATTTTCAAAGTCGACAACCATTTGATAGGAACAAGGTTGACTCACTTGTCCGTAAACAAATACCTCCAAATTAACATCAACAAGCAACACATACTGGCGGAAAGTATCTAAATCTGTCCCTAACAGAATATGTGTGACCTTGTTTTTAAGCCAAGTCATCTTCAAGTCAAAATTCTGGCTGAAGTGGAGACCTGTCACCAACAAGTTCTCAACCCACTGCCAGGTGGGGTGTCCATGGTGCTGATGGAAATCTCTAATACAACTTCCAAACGAGTCATCATCTGTGGGCATTCTGGAGTATGATGGTAACCCGTCCCACGGATAGTGAAAATTATGTGTCTCAAGCCTCTACCATTCAATAAATGCAGAGAATAAGGTAATGTCAAACCTAAAATCCTTTAGTTCTACTGTGTATTCGAACTCAACCTTTCGAATTCAACCTTCCTAATGTAAGAGTTGGACGTTAGGTGGTGGGATAGACAATAACATACGACGTGACAAGAATAACCAAGTTGTCTACAAGAATATTGTTAACAGTCATGCTAAATATGCAAGTCTTTTTGGCTTACAAGTCTTATAAGTTGGACCAAAACCAACAGAAGCTACACTCACCTACAAAAGTGTGTTAACACGCGCATCACGTTTCCAAAGCGCTCCCTCACTATTAAGAACGACTCTTCTTCTTCTTCCTCGATAAAAATCATAACTGTCATTTTTTCTTCGCGTTTCTACTCCTCCACCTCTTCTTCCTTCTTCTTCTCCTTTTTCTTTGTGTTTCTCCTCATTTTTCTTCGCGTGTTTCATCTTCATCGTCATGTTTCTCCTTTTTCTTCTTTTGATTTTGTAACATTATGTATTTTTTTTCTTTGTTTGATTTTTTCCTCCAAAAAAAATTATGAGAATATGAAATAAAAAGATGAAAAAGAATAGCAGAAGATGAGGAGGAGAAAGATGAAGAGTTCTGAATTATGCAGAACTTATCAGAATAAAAATACATCCAAATATCTTCGTTTTACACCCAAATTTGCTGCAAATACAGAAATGAGTTATGCTACATGTACATTAAAATTAACCACCAAAGTCAGACAACAGTATAAAATACATACTGAAATACAAATAATACATTGAAAATAAATTAAAGCACACATATATTTATACACAAATATATTGGTAGCTGATTTAGTGTACAAAAAGCATTTTTGTACAGAAAAATATTTCTTCTAATGCTACATTTTTTTCTTCTTCTTTTTCTTATTTCTTTCCTTCTTTTAGTTAAATGAATGTAAGTTCATCATCTTCCAAGTAATTTTGCAGCATTATGTGTTTCTTCTTCTTCTTTTTTTTATTTTTTATTTTTATTTTTGTTAAGAGAGTAAACAAGAAAAAACTTGAGAAGGTACAAAAAGAAAAAGATGAATAAGAGAAAAAGAAGAAGAAGATGGTAATGATGATGAAAAAAAAAGAAGCAGCAGAAGATGAGGAGGAGGAAGAGGAAGAGTTCTGAATTATGCAGAACTTATCAGAATAAAAATACACCCAAATATTTTCGTTTTACACCCAAATATCTTCTTGTGACATCCAAATTTGCTGCAAATACAGAAATGAGTTATGCTATGTATACACTAAAATCAGCCAACAAAGTCAGCTACCAATATAAAATACATACTGGAATACAAATATACATTGAAAATAAATGTATTTACACACAAATACATTGGTGGCTGATTTTAGTGTACAAATAATATTTTTGTACCAAAAAATATTTCATCTAATGCTGCATTTTTTTCTTCTTCTTCTTTTCCTTATTTCTTTCTTTCTTTTAGTTAAATGAATGTAAGTTCATTCTCTTTCAAGTAATTTTGCAGCATTATGTGTTTCTTCTTTTTCTTTGTTTGATTTTTTTGTTTTTATTCTTGTTAAGAGAGTAAAACAAGAAGAAATTTGAGAAGGTAAAACAAAAAGAAAAATATGAATAAGAAAAAAAGAAGAAGATGGTGATGATGATGAAAAAAAAGAAGTAGCAGCAGAAGATTAGGAGGAGGAAGAGGAAGAGTTTTGAATTATGCAGAGCTTATCAGAATAAAAATACACTTAAATATCTTCGTTTTACACCCAAATATCTTCTTGTTACACCCAAATATCTTCATTTTACACCCAAATTTGCTGCAAATACAGAAATGAGTTATGCTACGTGTACACTAAAATCAGCCAACAAAGTCAGCTACCAGTATAAAATATATATTGGAATACAAATATACATTGAAAATAAATTAAAGCACACATGTATTTACACACAAATACATTGGTGGCTGATTTTAGTGTACAAATAATATTTTTGTACAAAAAATATTTCCTCTAATGCTGCATTTTTTTCTTCTTCTTCTTTTTCTTATTTCTTTCTTTTTTTAGTTAAATGAATGTAAGTTCATTCTCTTTCAGGTAATTTTGCAGCATTATGTATTTCTTCTTCTTCTTCTTTGTTTGATTTTTTTGTTTTTATTCTTGTTAAGAGAGTAAAACAATAAGAAATTTGACAAGGTAAAACAAAAAGAAAAAAATGAATAAGAAAAAAAGAAGAAGAAGATAGTGATGATGATGAAAAAAAAGAACCAGAAAATGAGGAAGAGAAAGAGGAAAATTTTTTTTATCACATCTTTAGGAAAAAGCAAAGAATCCTCCCCGGACTTAATGGCATTAACTAAAGTCTCTCTTTTAATAATAATTTGTTTCTAGGAAACTCCATAATGACCTTTGGAGAGAATATGAAAGGATTGTTGTTTAAGAAGAGAGCTATTAAATGTAAATGTTTAGATGTAATATCATTAATTTTGAAGACAAAAACTCTAAATATTTTAAGCAAAAAGCAAATGGAAGAAGACGAAGAAACTATGTCGTTTCGCTCAAGAACAATAAAGGAGAATGGGTTAATGATATGGAAGAGCTTAATCACCTTGGTGTATCCTTTTTAAAATTTGTATATGCTCCTGATAATTACTCTTTGGTATTTTCTAATTTTTCTATTGCAGGTAAATTTTTTAGAGTGGTCGAAAATAACCTTTCCTACCTAAACAAGAATATCACCTTTTAGGAAGTCAAGCACGCAGTTTCAATATAGATAGTTAGAAGCCTCTCAGAAGTGATGGACTTCCAGCAAAGTTCTTTCAATATTTCTGGGATACTATGGCCGAATTCCTAGTGAGTTAGATTCAAATAATTTTTAGAAATCCATAAAATATTGTTAGAGTGAACCAAACCCTTATTTCTATCATTCTTAAAGTCCCTTTTTCGGAGAATTTTGTTCAATTCAGACCGATCAGCCTATGTAACATTTGCTATAAGATTATTTTCAAGGTGATAGCTGAAAGGATTAAGCCGAACTTACCTAGGGGTCATTGTGTCTAATACTCAAGCAAGTTTCATCTCAGGAATGGTCAATACGGATAATATCTTAGTCGCACAAGAGATGTTCTATTCTATGAAAACGATTTTATAACGTTTTGTAATATTGAGGATAATTTTTAAAATAAAAAAATGTCAGAAATGATTTTGATTTTGGTCTCAAACTTTAAGGACGAAAAAAGTATTTAACTCTAATAAAGAACATGAGAAAAGAAAGGAGAGAAGAGATGAAAATTAGGGTCGGAGTTAAAGTTTTATAATTCAATATGGATTGATTTGGACATTAGAAAATAAATTTGGATACCAATTTCACCCATGCTCAATCTTTTTCCACTTTAGCGTACAGTTGTAATCTCAAGCTAGCACTTAACACTATACTAGTACTGTTAAGATGGCAGTTTATTCAAAAATAAACGAGGATTCACATTTTTTAATATAAGGGACGTGGTTAATTATTTACAAAAGTCAATAATTTAATTGATGCGTATTTTAAATTTTGAAAATTAAATTGGACATTTACTCAAAATGAAAGTATAAAATAAAATGCCAAATTTATTTATAATAAAATTTAAATAGAAAGCAAAATAAGACTTAGAAATTAATTTGATGTATAAAGAAGAAAAAGAAAAAAAATTCAATTAAAGTAAAAATATGTCTCTAAAAAAGAAATAAATAAAAAAATATAAGAATATATTTATATCTATTAGAATATTTAAATTTTTTTGTTAACCATATTTAATTAAATTTATCTAATATAACAAAAATTAATTATAACTAGTATTTTTTTAAATTTTATTACTTAACTTACTTATACTTTATTCATAAAAAAATTAAATGTATAATATTATTCATTTTGTTGATTAATTTTTTTTAATAATTTTGATAAAAATATGTCTCTTTTAATAATTAAATCTCCTTAAGGTTCTTGTAAAACAAATTTTCGTAGAAAAATAGAGCGGGACCCATTTAATTTTCAGATCAGTTATAGCGCCGGCCACAACCAACGGGCTCAACTAACATTCTGTTTTCCCTCCATTCAGCGCCAACACTCCCTTTCTCCCTCTCACACGTTTCTAATCCGCTCCTCTTCGCTTCCTCTGTTCCTAAATCGTACTACTGCTATAACCTCCTACTCACAAACATTCTGTGATCTATGGCGGACGATTCAGAGCAAACCAAATCGATTGAGTATGAGAGCGACGCCGATGGAGTCTCAGCGCCGTGGTGGATGGCACGGAGGATTGAAGCAAGTGACGATGAAGACCAAGAATACAGCAACGATGGGCTCACAGAAAAGTGCCGGCCGTGCTTTGCTCATCTTCATCCTCCAAATGAATCTGACGGCGGCGGCGAAGGTTCACCGGATTGGTACCAAGAACTTGGAGAGAAGGTTGTTTTCGAAGAAGAGCTCGAAGAAATGAGCCAAGGAGATGAAGAAGAGCTTCAAGAAACTCTGCATCGTGTGACTAAGAAGAAAGAGAAGGAGACTACTGTTCGCGACGACGCTTACGTGCCTACGCATGGTTCGTTCTACATGCACGACGATCGCTTTCTAAGTCCCCGCCGCCGCTACCGCACGCGCAGGTATTTTTGCCATCAAATACTTTAATTTGTTTGTACCGTTTCACTCTGAATTCAAGCTCGATCTGATGTTTACTGCAATTACCTGCTTGATTTCGTGCTTCAAGTTTTAAAACAAATGCTTACACGTGCTTCCATTCATGCTTTTAAAGGTTTCTGTAACTTGTTAAGAATTTCAAAGATTCTTCCACCGAATTCAATTCTTTCTTGATTTCTTTAAAGAGAAACGCTAATTATTGTTTTGAATGCATTTTGATGATGGTTTAGATCTACTAGTAGGGAATGGCATTAGATGTAATAGAGCTATGTTAATTCTACTTAACTTCTTTCTCATATTGTTACATTAATATTTAATTATATATTTGTATTATATCTTTTCAGTGCCTAACATTGAGCAGTTCTCCGTAAAACAATAGCCAAATTCATAATGTGCATTAATTTTGGTACATTAAAGGTATTTAGTGTGCCATATGTATGTTCATGGATTCCCCTTGAATAATTGCTGTCATCCAGGGGCATTGTCACTGGAATGAAATTGTGGGACAACTGCACTGATGAACCGAGGTGGAAGCATGACAAGTTTGAAGACATGAAAGTGAGGAACTATTGATAATAGTTTACTGCATCTTCGTTTGAAATTCTGTTACATGCTACATACTAAATGTTCTACATTTTCTGATACTTTATTGCCTGACTGTGATGATGAACGGTGCTAGTTACAATATTTTAATTTCAGGATAATAGTCCTCCGAAGAGTAATGATCAACAACAAAGGAAGAACCAAACCAAGGGCCAGAGATACATGAAGACGAACCAATTTGGATCCCTTGACAATTATGGAAATCAGAATAATCAGACTTTAAGAATTTTTAAAGGAAGAGGACCTAAAAAATATAAACCTATTATGAAATGCAATAATCTAAATTCTTCGTCCAAAGATCAAATGTATGTTAACATACAAATGCCGTTCGTGTACAATTTCTGTTAGTTTTAGTGTTGGTTATTTTTAATGCCATCTTATTTTGAACATTTCGACCTTGTAGACATGAGAAGTTCAAGGAAAGCGCTTCAACTTCTAGTTCTTCCAGAGATTACCGTGCTTCAGCTAAGATTTTGCCAACAAACACATCCGGTGAAACACTACACCAAACTACTTCACTGTTATTACTGCCTGGTACTTAGCTGCTATTTTCAAATTCTAATATATATATATATATATATATACTTCATCTGCATTTGCTATTGAGTAGTGGATTTTCCAATATACCAATTACCAAGTCTAAATTGTGGTCTGTTTATGCACTAATTTCGGTTGAATCTTCATTATGTTAATTTTGTTAATCACTTAATGCAGGTATCCATCATGGGGGCCTGCCTTGTGGTACTGTTGATGATCATGCTCTCATAACGCTAACAGGATATACTCCTCAGTACAGTGTCAACTAGCCTCAAAAACTTTCGGAAGACAAGGTATGACTTCAATGCGAGTTTGGCTTTAATAAATTTAGGTTTTACATAGGACAACTGTAAGTATTGATGGCATATTCTTAATTAGATACTTTGAGGATCATTTGTATTAAAAGTTGTATCTACTTAAATAATACGCTGCTGTTTAATTTCCTCGTATTTCTTTTATGACTCCCTTTATTCTGGTATTGTACGTATAATTCCCCTTCAACCAGCCTTCCTGGATAAGTATATATATATATGCTTCTTAAATAGAGGCACAAATATGGGAAAGTCAAACTTGTAACATCAATAAGCAGTTACACACCTAGCAGATAGAAGTGTATTTTGTTCTATTAGCATAGCTTCTCGACATGTTTATACATTGGTCCATCATATTTTTATTTTCTTTTAAATTTCAGCGGCACAACTTGAAAATGAATATTGTCAGAGACGGATCAAGCCTCTAAGCCAAATTGCTTTACCAGTCTGACCGTGGGTATAGCTCGAGCGAGTGTGACAGTAGAAAATGAGATCAGCCTTGAGAAGAAGTGTATAGTTTCTATGGTTTACTACTTGTAATCTGTTACTACGGCTTCTCTTTGGTAGGATTATGCAATAATGGACGATTTCGAAAAACCAAGACTACTTGTGAATTTGTGATCCATATTGATAGGGTTTTGAATGTCCTTTTATTTCTCAAGTATAGTTGCACGAGGAAATGTATACTAAAGAAAGATGTGCCTCAAGCGGGTTGTCCTGTAGATAGCATTTCATTTTTTGTGGGAATCTATGTATATACATTTTAATCCGTAGTTAGTGCGCTGTCCGTGATTTACCATTACCGTGAACTACGGTTTTTGTTCTCTGATGCTGCTACATGAATGGAAATACCCAATAATAAGTGATCGTTTGTCGGTGGCTTAATGCCTAGAACCAGAGCATTATTTTTGTTTATTTATTTTAATTTGTTTGGGACTGGCAGAGAGAATTATTCTAGCTGCAATCCAGATAGATATACCCCAAGTGGCCCTGAAAAAGTTGATCGGCCGTATGCCCGTATGGCCGTATAGTACCTCTAATTACAACTCGTGGAGTGTGTTAAAAATTATAATACTTTATTTTAAGAAACTCATTTATGAGTTTTAGATAAAATTAATGTAAAAGCTTTCCACGAGAAAAGCTAAAAAGTGCAGGTAAAGTAGGTGTTCATAGTTTGATTAATCTAAAAATTAAACTAATTTTTTGGTTAATTAAAAATGTAGTTTTGGTTAATTAATTAAATTGGTTGTACAAGATAAAGACGATTATTAAGCGGTTAGTAAAATTTGAAATTGATTTTTAACCGGTTATTAAAATAAAAATTAGTTTTTATTTTACACTAAAAAAATTGGGTTTTTATACTAAAAAATTGGTTTTTTTAATTAAAAACCGAATTTTACATAAAAATTAATTTTTTTACATACAAAACCTAAATTTTTAACTTTTTTTTAAATTGAATTTTTTTAATCTAAAAATTAATTTTTTTTTCTTTCTAAATGAGTAACATTCGTAAATAATGAAATCCCTTCCATTACTTCGTTCTTTTTTCTTTCTTATTTCTTTTCAACATTTTCTATAAATAATTTTTTTTAATGTAAATAATTTTCTTTCTAAACAATACGAGTAATTTTTTCTTATCTCTTTGTCTTCATCTCTCTCCTTTTCTCTCCCCCTCCTCTCCTCTCTTCCTTCTCTCTCTCCCCTTTCCCTCTTTCTCCCTCTCCCTTCTCTTTGTCTTCCTCTCTTGCTCTCCCCTCTCTCCCCCTCCTCTCTCTCTCTCATCCTCTCTTCCTTTTCTCTCTCTCTCCCCTCCTCTCCCTCTCTCCTTCCCTCTCCTCTCCACTCATCTCTTTCTCTCTCTCTCTCTGTCTCTCTTTCTATATATATATCTCTCTCTCTCTCCCTCCTCTCTCTCTCTCTTTTCTCTCTCTCCCCTCTTTTCCTCTCTCTCCTTGTCCTTTTTCTCTCTCTTTTCTCTTTCTTCTCTCTTCTCATCTCTCCCCTCTCTCTCTCTCTCTTTCTCTATCTCCTCCTCCTCTCTTTCTTTTCTCTCCTTTTTTTCTCTCTTGCTTTGGAGAAAAGAGAAGAAAAGAAACAGGAGAGGGATAGATAGTGAGAAAAAGAATGAGAGAGACAGAGAAAAGAGAGAGTAGGAGAAGAAAGAGGAGAAGGAGAGAAGGAAGAGGAGGAGAAAGAGGGAAGGGGAGAGAGAAAAAGAAAAAAATAAGATAGAGAGAAAGAGAGGGGAGGGGGAGAGAGAGAGAGAGGAGGAAGAGGAGAGAGAGAGAGAGAGAGAGAGAAAGAAAAAGGAGAGAGATATGGGAGAGAGAGAAGGAGAGGAGAGAAAGGAGAGAGAGAGAGAGATGATGAGGAGGAGGAGATAAAAGACGGAAGAGAGAAAAATGGGAGAGATAATTAGAGAGAGAAAGGGAGGGAAAGGAGGGAGAGAAAGAGGACAAGGAGAGAGAGAGAAAGAGACAGAGGGGAGAGATGGAGAGAGAGAAGGAGAGAGGGAGGAGAGCAAAAGAGAGAGAGGGAGAGAAGGAGAAAGAGAAAGAGGGAAAGGGAGAGAGGGAGGAGGGAGAGGGGGAGAGAAAGAGAGAAATGGGAGAGAGAGAGAGAGAGTGTGTGAGAGAGAGAGAGGAAGAGAGGAGGGAAGGGAGGGGTAAAGAGAAAGAGAGAGAGAAAGAGAGAGAGAGAGAGAGAGAGAGAGGAGATATAGAGAGAAAATAGTGAGAGTGTGTGTGTGTGTGTGTGTGTGTGAGAGAGAGAGAGAGAAAGGAGAGAGAGACAGAGAGAGAGAGAGAAGAAGAGAGATGGGAAGGAAGGGGGAGAGAAAGAGGGGGAAAAGAAGAGAGAGAAGGGGAGAGAGAGAAAGAAGAGAGAAAGAGAAGGGAGAGTTTAATTTGGTTTTGGTTTTGGTCAACCGGTTAAAAATCGATTTTTTTAATTTGTTTTTAGTTAACCAATTCTAAAAAATATGAATATGATTTTTAAAATTGTTTTATTAAACTGGTTAACTAAAATGTGGTTATGATTTTTTAACCGGTTAATCACATTTTGGTTTTTTTATGAACACCCCTAGGGTAAAGTATGTGGTATTATTTGATTATTGAGTTAATAGCCAAATTCATCTTTGAAAGATTATTTATTCTTTAAATTAGTCATCAAAAATTTTTTTAGTCATATTAATACTTAACAAATAAAACGTAAGTCAAATTGGTCATTCCGTTAGTTAGATGATGACGGTATGATGACATGTCATGTTAAGTGTCACGTGGCATGATGACGTGGTATGTTAATGCCGCGTGTAACAATATGATTGATTGACGTATCAAGTTAGTGACACCTAGCATGCCATGTGTCACTTGACGTATAAAAAAGTTATTTATATTCAAAATAGTCCTTCAAAATTTAAACGTAGGTCATTTTTATCCTTAAAATTTTAAAAATTAATCAAATTAGTCCTTATATAAATTTTTTTATTTTTTGCATAATATTAAATTTGAAGTATTTTTTATAGTACTAATTTTAATATTATTTTTTAGACCTTAATAAATAAATTTGTTTATATAAAATAATAAAAATAATTAAATTATTATAAAATTATTTTTTTATTTCTATTTGAAATTTTATATTTTTAAATTATAATTTTTTATAGTGAAAATTTTTTATTTAAACGAATTTATCAAATTATTGGTCCGTTTCCTTATTCCTTAGGGCACGCTTTCTCTTTCTTACATCTTGCTTTTTCTGTACTTGTGTTTTCTTTATGAAAAAGCTTTAATTCTTGCTTGTTTTTGAGCCAAAAACTCTTGAAAATATAAAAATACTATCCCAACTTTAAATATTTAATTATTTATTAAATTCTTTTAGAAAATATAATAAATTCAATTAAAATCTAAGAAAGTAAATGAAAAAGAACTTTAAAATTCACTTAAGATGACGTATCATCACAACCCCAAACTTAAAACTTTACTTGTCCTCAAGTAAAAAGAAAGATAAACGGAGTTTAGCTTAATGAAAAAGATTTGAAAAGCTTTTAAGGTTAAAAACAAAAGTGAAATTTATGATAGTTGTTGTGGATACATTCGGCTACTCTTATCCTTCATGAATCTTGCATACTTAGGATTTAGGAATTTTCAAAACTGAAATTCGAATTGTGTTATGAAAATTATTTTGAATTTGTACGACTTAAAGGCAGTTTATTTTTTATTTGTGTTAGGAAAAAGATCTTCGTGGACTTTTGACTCTTAGTATTTTGTCACAAGGTAGCTCTTAACGGATTTTCAATCAATAATCTCGGGCCAATTGGTCCAACTTACTGGGTAATAAACACCCTTCGGGTCTAATTATCTAAGCATTTCCTTGACACAGTCACACCACAAGTACGTAATTAGGGTTTTGATACAGACATCGATGTCTAGAGTCTCTTTGGACTTTTTAATATTTTGTCTTAAGGCAACTCTTAAAGCGGACTTTCAATCAATAATTTTGGTCCAGTTGGCCCAAGTTATCGGGTGATAAAGCACCCCTCAGATTTTTCAACCCAAATCTTTCCTTAAAACAGAAACATCACAGGCACATAACTAGGCCCTAATCATTGGTGCTTAGAGCCTTGGAACTTTTAATTTCTTTGATCTTTCCAAACTTTTTTTTGGAATTTGAAATTGCTTCAAGTAATTGATGATGATCTAATTCTCACAATACTTTAAATCTCCGTTCTTAAAGATTCTTTTTCTGTTTCCTCAAGATTCAAGCATTTCATATTTGTTCAAATGTAACCACATATACTTAAGCACTTCTACTGTTTATTTTTGAATTATTTAATTCAATCTTTTTATTAAGATGTCCTCCATAAAAATAGTTACTAGAGGAACAAGCATTCAAATTTTAAGTTTTTAGAGAAGAGAAAGAAAAAAAAGGATAGAATATACAATGCATGCAGGGAAGAAAAAAGTAAATAAAAGAGAAAAACAAGGAAAACTAAAATAGAATGGATGAAAGTAAAGGAGAAAGAAAATAACTAACCACCAGTAGAGAGGATTCATCTTATTCTAATCTTACCCAAGTCTATTCAGTTATCATCATTACTTCTTGTGCCGGTTTTTTATGATCCATGGTGTTACCAACACTAAACTTAATGGTTTACACTAAACTTGAAGATTTACATTAAATTTAAAGATTGGCAAAATAATGGATGTAAATCATGGACAAAAGCATACATGCATGAAAAAGAAAGAATAAGATAAAACCCTAATCAACATGATTTTAAATGAGGGGTATTTAATTTGAAAACGCCCGACGTCAGTTAAGAACGAAGAGCATCCTTGCATGCAGGGACGGTTCTACATATAAGGGTGTGGGGGCAAGCGCCCCCACTACAATTTGAAATTTTTTTTTAAGTAGTATATAATAATAATATTTATTTGCCCATTAAATTATTGATTTTGACCCCACAATAAAATTTTACTCAATTTTTGAAACTTGATATTCAATTTGAGAATTTCATATTGAATGTGTTATAATGATCAATTTTTAAATTTAAATGAGATTAATATTCTTTTTTAGAAATCGACTTAAAAGAATATTTTTGATCCATTGATGTTTCCTCTTTTAAAGTTATTTTTAGTTTTTCTATGACAACTGCATTAATTGAAAGAACTTTTTGAATTATGAATATCATCAAAACCTAATTGTATGGGATGTGAATTTTTAAATGATCATTTAGTGATATATGTAGATAAAAAGATATTTCAATTGTATTGTTAAGAAAAAGGTTATTCAATCTTTTTAAAATATAAAACTTAAAAAAAATAAAATTTTAAATTATATGTTATTATTTAAATTAGTGTTTTAATATTTTAATTTGATAAATAGATATTTTAAAGATTGATCATATTCTATATAATAATAATAATAATAATAATAATAATAATAATAATAATAATAATAATAATAATAATAGTAGTAGTAGTAGTTATAGTTATGCTACACGTGCCTAAAAAATAATAATTCGTAAGAATATATATTTAAATACAAAATATATATTAAAAATGATTAAAAAGTTCATGTATTTATACATAAATAATTTGGTAGTTAATTTTTTATGTGCATATAATATTTTTTATAAAAATTATTATCATATTATATATATTCTGCCTCCATTATCAAAATTTTATGGATCCGTCACTACTTGCATGCATACTCCCCTGAGAGCTTTCCTGGTTCATACGCCAGGTGTGTGAGCATAGCCACCTGGCGTATAACCCCAATTTTTTTTGTTGAAAGGTAAGTACGTAAATCAAAAGAAGGTAAATATGTATGCAAAAGATGAGGAATAAGGAGAAGAAAATAATGATGATGACTAAGGTCTCTTAACTGAAAGAAACAAGAATGAAAAAGAAAATACTAACCATAGTTGGGTTGCCTCCCAACAAGCGCTTCTTTATCGTCACTAGCTTGACGTTGAGTTTTTTAGGTTGGTAGTTGGGGTGTTTCACAGCACCTATCAATGTTATCTTCTATGAAGCATGCATTGTCCAGTTCCTCTTTAGCTTTAGAATCCCTGGGATATGAAGGATCTTCAAGGATTTCTTCATCCACAACTTCTTGGACAAGTGAAAAAAAACAAGAAGATATGCTGAGGAATGGAATCCTTCTTTGTGAATATGGTTCACTTATTTATATCCTAAATTTTAGAATTCAAATTCAAACTATCCAAATCTTATCTCTCGGAGAGAAAGATAAGATAACTACTTACTAACTTCAATTTCAAATTCAAAGCCATAATTCAAATCAAATCCTAACAACCAAATCTCTTATGTTTCTAGAAAGAATTAATAACTAATCTTCTAGAGTCTTCAATGTTTGAAAGTCATTAAGGCTTCTGATGATGTGGATAACTAAGCTTGGACCTTAATTATTGCTTTCTGAGAGTTGTAATAACTTTAAGTCGGACTTATATTAGAGAAAGTTGAGCAAAAAGTCAAAAAAACACACTTCCAAGTGAGGCAAGTCTGTCGGACGTGGAAACTAGGACGTCGAGCGTAAGGGAATGCTGCAAAGAGGTCCACCGGGCGTGAGAAGAGGCCGTCAGGCCTAGGGGTCTTTCGCCAGGCGTGCTTCCTTGTCCGCTAGGCGTGGAGCTTGGTCTATTTCCTTGTTCCTTAGGGCATGCTTTCTCTTCCTTACGCCACGCTTCTCTGTACTTGTATTTTCTTTGTGAAAAATTTTAATTCTTGCTTGTTTTTTAGCCAAAAACTCTTAAAAATATAAAAATACTATCTCAACTCCAAATATTTGATTATTTATTAAATTTCTTTAGAAAACATAATAAATTTAATTAAAACCTAAGAAAGTAAATGAAAAAGAACTTTAAAAATTATTTAAAATGACGTGTCATCAAGATAATTGATACAAGCTTGATTGACACTTATGTTGATGTCGAACAAAAGTTAAGCAAAACAAATTGGCATGCCCAATGGGTCCTTGGACTGAGTTTAGTACCTAACTTTGCATGCGATTACAAAGTGATAAAATAATAAATATGTTTGACAGAGCATCTACTTCAACAAAAGGGTCGAATGGAGAAGCTGGACATATTGAGGAGACTAGCATGAGATACACAGAGGTCAGAATAGCCTCCCCAGCCATTAGTGAAAGCCGAAGAACAACCCTAGTAGTTGTTCCCGGAGAAATTCCGTAACTACACCTACCACGTGGCCTTCTTATGAATTGTCACCAAATTACTCCCCACTCTATGAAGGCAACCAAACTCCAAGGATAGGAGAGGTTTCTTCAATACGAAATAATCCTCTATATAAACCCTTGCCATCTCCAATATACCCTTTAATGGATGCACATGGAGGTTATAACCCTAATGAGTTTAATTATAGTGCCTATCAATATTTAATGAATAACACTCCATATTTAGGATCTATACCGACACTTTTGCAACCAACTATGTCAAGTATCCCTTGAACATAAGGCTTAGGATCGTTACCGTGAGGTGTGTCGATAATGAATATTAGAGGATATGCTTTTCCATAAATGCTGAGGCAAATATATGCCAGAACAGCTCTTCCTAACAGAGTCGAATCCTTAGTTATGTTTAGGCAATGAATAGATGATAGCCACCATGATCTAGTTAATATACTTATACAAAGTATTGTCTTGAATCCTATGATTGAGAATAATAATGCAAGGATATAGCAAGTTGTTCGACGCGTCGATGACATTGCAGTGATAATTAATCGACCATTCAATCATGTTATACCCCATATGGGGGTGTACCTCTAAACAATCTCCCGGTAGTCTTACAAAGGGGAAATGATCCTAATAGGATGATTAATGAGGCATGGTAAAATAATGTTGGCTAAGCTTATGGTCAAAACATAACTCAAATTGTCGACCAAATTTTGAATAAAGCCAGGTTTAACACAAGAGTGACAAATCAGCCTTCTTTGAAATAGGAGAGTTAACTAGTAATAAATATTTATAGATGACATACTTTCCTTCTTTATTTACAAAAAAAATATTTTTACAAATTTGTAACCCAATTTAATTTATAGTTGGGTGCAATTAGACAGAAGTTTTTTATGAATAATTTTTCAGAGGATAATTAAAGGTAAGTATGTCTGACTTGTTTACAATCAAGAGAGACAAAGCAGGATCATTTAATGACTACCTTATACGTTTTAAGAATATAAAAAACAAGTGTTTCACTCCTATTCCTAGACCCGACGCAGTCAAAATGGAAATCAAAGGCCCCGACTTTAATATTCGCAAAAAAACTAGTAAACCTAAAGTTTCTCAACTTGGCTCAATTAGCTGATAAAATACAACAAATTGAAAAGCTTAATAAATAAAAAGAGGAGTGCAAAGGAAGAAGAACCAAATCAGAGAAGTTGCAATTGAGAATTGCATTGTGAGTAGAAAAATATGTTGACCCTCAATCCTCGAAGGCAGGAGTTAAAAGAAAGCGCTTTGCTACATTGGCTCGATGGTACTGCTTTGACATTCTTTGATGGTTTAACTCCAAAATACTATTAAACTCATATATTAGAAACCTCTATTTGTACTTCAGCTTCAAGGGAGAGAGGAGAAGGAAGAGCTTGGACTAACCTAAGTTCTCGAGCTATAAATTAAGGGAAATACGTGACCATTTTCTTTTTGAGAGCGAGGCTCGATCCTTTGGGTAAGCTAACTGGGAGAAATTGAGATGTCATGACATAGGTCCACAGGTCATTGATAATTGCTTTGTCTTCAGATTTCGAACTGACAAATGAATTTAAGAAAGTGATGTGATTGTCGACCCGAGTGAAAGTTCTGGTGAAATATTGGTCGCTATCTTCTAACTTGATGTTTACAAATGTGTTGAGGAAGTGATAGAAAGCTTCTCTTGCAGACATATTTTTAATTTTCGGCCAAGATAGAAGCGATAGTCGAATACCATCCAGAAAAGGTTTGGATATTTTCTGGGGAGAAGACAGAGAAAGTTGTAGTTCAAAAACTACCTAATGATGGCTAATGAAAGATAGTTATTCTTTTGAATTTGAATAGATTTAAAGAAAAAGGCAAAGGCATTTTAGCCAAAGTAGGAGAAATGCCACATGTTCAAATTCAGTGACAGGTTCACTTTTCAAACCTATATCGTTATGAATAAAGATTGACACAACATAAGACTAGAAATTAATGTCTAATTCTTCTTCCAACATAGAAAGTTTAGTAACCCAAGAAATAGCTTCCCCATCAATGGGAGCCAGTTAAGGCAAAAACTTCTATAAGGGTCAGACCTATCATGCCGTATGGAAATGGAAATTGTTGGTCAAAGGACACCAAACGTAAAGACTAGACCCTAGCAAAGGTGGGATATTGGATAAGTTGAAGGTGGCTAATTTTAGGGCTTGTCAAATGCCCACTGCATGCCAAAGATTTTTATAAGACGATTCTAATTTAGACATCCAAGCAGCAAACATGGTACTTGACTTTTTAGGAAGTGAAGTTTTAAAAACTCAACTACCGAAATAAGTAGCTTTAATTTGACTCCTTTACAAAATATAAGAGGAACACAGTTAGAAGAAGAAGAAAAAAATAAATTAATCAAGTCTAGTTGATCTCGAGTCGAAAGAGGACCTAGAAATGCATAAGTTGTGTCATTTCCTTAAAAGGAAGAAGTGCCTAGCTACACTACAACTCAGTGGTTTCAATGGCAGGATTTGGAGCCTTAAGTGTTCCATTTTGATTATAAAACTAATCAATAGACACCATTATAGTAAGGGGAGCAATTTCTTCAACATCATCATCATCATGTCCTTGTACAACACTAGTAATTTCTTTAGTGTCCTTGACAGTAGTGGTTTCGATGGTGGTAGCCGCAGAAGAAGTAGTTGCAGTAGCAAAGATAAAAGGAGCCATTAGAAGGGAAGATGATGCAACAATAGAAGAGGCAGGACAACATTAACATTGTGAGATGGAAAAGCCATAAAGAAAGGTAGTAGAAGAAGAGGAAGGTTTCTCACAAAGAATAAAAGAAGATATGAAGAAGAATAGGAGTTTAAAAAAGTATAAGTGAAGAAGAGGAAGATTTCTCACATAGAAGAAAGGAAGAAATGAATAATAGTAGGAGTTTGAAAAAGTAGAAGTAAAAAATGATGAGAGAAGAAGGAGCAATGCTTTATACTAGTTCATTGAAGAAAATATTACGTTTTCCACAAAGAATAAAGCACAAAGGCATTAATTATTTTAGAAATGTCTTTTCAAATTTCAGAATTTGAAAAGGTGGCACATGTCGTGCGCATACATAAAGCATATAAAACTTCTCATGTTTCTTCAAAATTGATATACTTCAAGAAAAATTTTTTTAGCACAAGGGAGGTAAACTCTCCGAGTTATAGACTGCATGAATGTGTTATTTCTCGGATTGCTTTGGGGGATTTGTTTTGAAGCTTGCATTATAACATTGTCTAGCCTCTTTTTGGTCAGCGTGGATCATGACGATTTTGTTATCCTGTATACAAAACTTAACACATAGATGTATAGTAGAAACAATTGCACCAAATATATTCAAAGAAGGTCTCTCTAAAATGATATTGTATGGGCTTTGATAGTCCACAACTACGTATTGGATATCTAGGGTTTTACAGTTAGGGTATTCACCTAGGGTTATTTTCAAAATGTGCTCACCTGAGAAACCTATCAATTCTCCAGTCGATGGCTGTAAGACTTTGCCACTTAGTTTCATTTTTTGATATGTAGAATAGAACAACATGTCTGCACGGTTTTCCAGGTCTAAAAGGACTTATTTTCATCAACATCTCGCCTACTTAAAGCGATATAACTACAGGGTCATTCAGGTTTTTATCCACTGCTTTGAAGTCTGAAGATTTGAATGTGATATCTAAAATATTTGCATTGGTGGTTAAGGTTGGTTTGGACTCAGTCAGTGACATCCCTATACAACCTCTTTCTGGCAGAGTTACTGCATCTTTCACATGCGAAACCACCAAAAATACAATTAATAATGCCACGTGGTTAATTAGGATTTTCGTTTATCTTTTTTCCTTTGTCTCTATAATTGTTATTTGACTTTGAATGTTGGTTGAGTTCTATTGCATTTCGTCTCTGTCATTGACTGTCGATGTATTTGTCTAATAGGCCTTGTTGAGCTAGCTTCTCAAGGAGATCATTTGCTATGACACAGTTGTCTGTGGTATAGCCATACTTCTAGTGAAAAGTACAGTACTTAGATTTGTCCACATATTGTTGATATTGATAGGTTCCCGCTTTGTTTGGTGGTTTGATTAATTTGAAATGCAACAAATCTATAATGAT
Source organism: Arachis stenosperma (assembly GCF_014773155.1). NCBI lineage: Eukaryota > Viridiplantae > Streptophyta > Magnoliopsida > Fabales > Fabaceae > Arachis > Arachis stenosperma. The sequence continues at coordinate 40,687,414 of NC_080379.1, forward strand.
GTCTTCTCTTTTGATGTTGAACGAAGTATACGTGTCGAATTTCGGTGTCAGTTTGAATGACTTTTGGTCTGCCTCATTGTTTGGTTGTTTGTTTCATTTGTCCTCCTCTCTGCTAGGGTTAGGTCTTTTTGCTTTTTGGATTTGTCACAGTTCTTCTATTTCAATTCGACTTATTGTCCTTTCTCCAAACTTGGCTAGCATCTTTGGTTTTGTCACATCTATGATTTCTTGGAATTTTCCAAGACAGAGTCCACTATTCAGCGTATGCAGGTGAACATTCGAGTTGAGGTTAGGTATTTTCATAGCAGCCTTAGCAAACCTTGTCATATAGTCTTTAAGGCTTTTATGTTGTCCTTGTTTTATGGTGCTGAGATAATCTGAGCCATGCACATAAATCTTTGAAGCTACGAAATTGTTGACGAAGAGGTCGGCTAACTTGTCAAAGTTCGATATAGAACCTGTAGATAAACCAGAAAATTATATTAAGTAGCACCGTCTAGGAAAGTGGAAAACATATGATAAAGTATGGGATCAGATGCACCGTTCATAAACATCATTGAATAAAACTTGGTGACATGGATGTTAGATCACTGATTCCTTCATAGGATTTCAGCATTATTGGCAGAGTGAAATTTTTTGGCATTTAAAATCTCATGATATCTTTTGAAAATGGATTGGTCCTCTTCACTGTCAACTTTAGGGTGATTGCTACCGCGGCTTTGGCCTCTGAGGTATGTCTTCATCATCATTGTCGTTCCTAGGACTTTTATGCTCTTCCTCCTTACTTTGGTTGTTTGCTTTTGGTTTAATAAGTCGGCCATCCGTTAATTTTCAGCCCGTAGAGACTCATTAATAGCTAATAGTTCGGCTTCAGTGTAAGGAGGAGGAGGTGGATTATTTTGCTCTTCCGCCATTGCTTATGACCTACACAAAAGAGGTAAAAATAGAGTAGAAGAGATGATTGTGGATTAGTTTAAAATTTCGGTCCCAAGGTCGCCGGCACCAAATATTCCTGTGTGGTACACCTTGGGAGAGGTATGGCTCGTCTAGTCCAAAGTTGAACTTGCTTTGGCTTGGGTTGGATGAGGTATATATCAGCCTCTAAAGAACGGCGGTGATAGATATCTATAAAAGCATTTCAACGCTCAAATTAAAAAGCGAATAAGGTGAATATAATGCAATTCAAAATAAATAGTGTACCTTGTTATCTTTTAAGTTTTTTTTATAGACTTTTAGTTCAAACATGCTATAGTACCATTACTTAATTGATCTATTTTTTAGGTAATTTTAGAGATTCTTTATGAAGATGTATTATCTTTAATAACGGAATTATGCATGTGGCTATTGATTTCCAATTTATAAAGAGCTTTGTGATCAAGTTATAGCTAACGATCAGTACCCAAAAAAAAAAAAAACTATATATTTTCCATGGATCTGTGTAATCAGTATTTTAATAGAGAAGATGTTAAAGTAGTGATTTCAGATATAATTGCGTTAAGTATCTTCCATTAATAAGTATCCAGAAGCAACTAACCACTACGACCTGCCACTATAAAATAGTGCCTACTAAGTATCAGTCGAAGCTCGGGGCGGCAACGAAGAAAGTTATGTGACGACTCACCACTGCACTAAAGAGCCACTTATCCAATTAATATAGTTAAACAAATGTCTTATCTCCTATCTTATATAATTTGTTTGGTATATATGATTGATTATTTTTCTAAGGAATCTCTTACGCAAGAAACAAATAATGCAAGCATTAGTGTAATTTATAATATAAGTTTCACTTTGCAATAATCCAATTAGGTCAGAAATGAATAAGTTTAATTTTTTACTCACTTTTTTTTTTAATTTTTACTTGAGAAATGTAGGGTAAAATATATCATTTGGAGAGAGAGAGAGAGAGAGAGGTGGAATATCATATTCGACCTATGGTATAATAAAAATTCGTAGTTTTTACATGTTAAATAATGTTAATAACCAAAAACTATACACATTTCACAATAATTCAAATCACTGGTATTTGATTCTTTTGGTTGAGGTATAGGCATTATATAGCAGATTAAACTCGAAATAAAAGCACTCTACTTCATCATGTGACAGACACGCCCCCTGACATTTGTCTTTGCCTGTAGCTTTGCCAAATTCGACAGTGTGATTGACACTATCACATGGACCAACCTGTGGATAAAAGAAACTTTTTATTTAACGCAATTATTCAATCAATGAATTATTTCCAAAAAACGCCTCTCTTCTTAGCTCAAAGTGTGACCAATAATGCACTGGCCCATGTCCCATTTCGCAACTACTATACACTGAAGCCTTAGACAAAAGACGTCAACAATTTCAGATTCTTTCGAGTCTCAATTATTTACAATTACTTAGCGTATGTTTGAATTACAGTTTGCAAATAAAAGTTTGAATAAAATTGATTTTGTAAACTTGATTTTGATGAAAAGTAAATTTGTGTTAAGTGATTTATGTTTGGCAATATTTATATCAAAATGGATTATAGTAAATAAATGTTGTTTGGATTACACTATTTAAAATCACTTTTAGATACAAAATTACTAAAATAGACATCAACTTAAATAATTTTTGTATATTATTTTAATTTAGATATTTGAATAGATCTTATTAATTAATTCTTAATAGCCAATGAGTTATAGCTCAAATGGCATAATCTCCCCATACTCATTTAAGAGGTCGCGGGTTCGAGTCCTATCTTTGGTAAAAAAAAAAATTAATTCTATAATAAAATTAATATTTATACACTAAAATAAAAATAATATATAAAAATTAGCAAAATATACTTTTAATTAAAACTAACAAAATATAAATTTTAGAGAGTACTAAAAATAATAAAAAAAATAAATATTTATTTTGGTAGTAATTGAAATAAATCAAAAAAAAATTTATGATATTTTTTATATAGTATATTTTTATTTTTTAAAACTCTTAGTACTCTTTTTTAGTATGTTATAAATTTTTATTATTATTATTTATAATTAATTTTTTGTTTAATTTACTTTCTTAATAGGATCAATATATTATATTAAAAAAAATAAAAATAATACAAAAAAATTATAATTATAAAAGTGTATAATATCAAATAAATAATTAATAAAAAATAGTAAATAATAAAAAAAGATAGTTCATATAAACAAAAATAATATAAATAATACAATAGTATGCATAAAGGATAAAATTGATAAAAGATAAATAAAGATTGAGTATTGATGGCTAAAAGTCGGTTGGTGAAATGCAGAAGTTTAAAATTGTTGCTTCTTGAAAACGTGGTTTTGAATGCAAAATCACTTCTGCGTTCATGAATAAAAAATTTACCAAACCAAAAATTACAGCTTTTAAGATATCTAAATGTACTTCTTCTCTTTGAACGTGGTTGCCAAACACACCCTTAATCTATCACTTCCCACTTTAATACTTATGAATATAAAATTGATTAACCCTATAGTTAAGCATGCAAACCCTCCTAATCAAGTATTTAGTTCGAGAGATAGAGTGTGGAGTGTGATTTCTCACCGGCTGTTTATTAGATACGTGCTTATACATTATTCAATTCAATAATAATGATGTCAATCAGTACTGTGCACTATTGCTACATGACGATTTTTGAATATTATTAAAACATGGTTGGGGAGCATATATATATCTATATACTTGAACCACGTTGTGGCCATCGATTTTATTTTAGCTATTTTGTTTTCAATTTGCATTACAGTTGTATGTATTACCAAATATGCCTTGACTTTGTTACTTTATATTTGACCTCTTTACCATGCTTATATATAATAATAGTTCACTAATTTTGATGTTACTACATATGCTTTTCCCCGATCTTGGGCTATTAAATTCATCACATTCACATCACATCACATCACATAACCGCACTATATAAAAATAATGTTTGTGATTGCTAGTTCCTGTTCCTGTGTTATGATCACAGCTTCTTCCTCTGTTATAATCCATAGCTAAAGTGGTGAAGGAGACACATGTTATATTATGTTCCACCTTTTATGGTGTCATCTGTCTTAAGTGGGTTTTAGTTTGGTCAGTGTCCACTGTCCTCTGTTTAGTGTTCATCACATGACAACCTTAAATCACTATTGCGTCTGTTCATTGTGTTCTGTGCCAGCCCTTCTTCAATTCTTCCCCAATATATAAAATTTGACATTCATTAAGCTTTGTTTAGCATAAGGTATTATTGTTATAACTAGCCTGATTTGCATTTTGCTGCATTCAGCTTGAGATTTGATAGGATGGGGAAGCTTGGTAGGATGCTAGACACGTTCTGTCTTTCTTCAGGATCAAACTCTTGTTTCTGTTTGAATTCCATGGAAGCTGAAGATGAATTCGAGAACAAGCCTTTGGTTGCAAGTGGCAATAATGATCACAAACTAAGACTCAAGGATGTTGTCTCAGGAAAACAGACTTTGGCTTTTCAACTGAAGCCTAAGGTTAGTGTGTTATTCTTCTTCTAGCATCTTTATTTTGATTATCTGATTTATTTACATATTAATCTAATGTTCAGATAGTGGTGTTGAGGGTATCCATGCATTGTCATGGTTGTGCTAGAAAAGTGGAGAAGCATATCTCAAAGTTGGAAGGTGAGACCACACTCCAATAATCCTTACTATTTCCAACATTTCATACCTTTTTTTAACAGTTACTTATGTTTACTATTCTACGACACAGGTGTGAGTTCATACAAGGTAGATCTAGAAACCAAAATGGTAGTTGTTATTGGCGACATTCTTCCTTTTGAAGTATTGGAAAGTGTATCTAAGGTTAAAAATGCAGAGCTTTGGAATTCTCCACTCTGAAAACTGATAAGGAAAAAACTTCTGCTCACAACACAACCACCATCCTCAGCACCAGATTCAACAACTCTTATTTTATCTCTGTCATTTTTTTCTTTTTGTTGTTGTTATACATAGAATATCATAAGATTGATACCCCATGCCAAATTAAATGCCATGTTCCAGCAATTCTTTTGTAAGAAAGAAAAGTTAAAGAGAAACAATGAAAAAGAGAGGCATTAATGTCTCTCCCGGTGAAATTTCGCATATTACTATGTTTTGTCGGTCAGCTATGTTAGGTTATAGGAAAATTAGCTACTACAATTAACTATTAATACAATACAGAATATATATTGAAATATAAAATATATATTAAAATAAATTAAATTATATATATTTATATAAAAATATATAATAATTAATTTTAATATATAAATAGTATTTATATTTGTCTGAATTCTAATTTCAGGCATTTGCTTTTAATGGCAAAAGATTTCGCTAGTGTAAAGCTACAACCCAAAGAAAAAAGGAAATTACAAATTTATGATACTTCTTTGCATTTTCTGTTAACATATACTCTCCCATCTTACTGTAGCTTGTTCATAGGAGATTAGGTGCTTCTATCCCGAATCTCGTTTGCAAATAAAAAGGAACAGCAAAAAATCGATTTTGCTAAGTAACTAACTTTTCTTTATCTAACAATCAACTAACAAAGTAATAAGTGATTAAAAATTAAGAAAAGAGAAAGTGAAATTTAAAGAGAGAAAAATGTTGACTGATTATTACTGGAAAATTTTAGTTATCAATCTTCTTTCAGTTTTCTTTATATATATATATATATATATATAAACCTCTGCTTGGTTGGTTGGCCGGTGATTAATACTTATGCTTAAACGCAAAGATAAGATCTATGGGACCGTCCAAGAAAACTATGGTCATTGCCACTAGTGCAAACAAGATTATTAAATTATGATGATCACAAACTTAGACGCTTCCTTAACCTCTCTAAACAAATTTTATTTTGTTCCTATGTCTTGAATTATATATATATATATATATATATATATATAAGTTCTTACCTCTTATCCTACGTTATATTTGTGCTACCGGCTAGAGCAGCAGGAAGGTTTTATCGGATATACACTGCGAAATTTATGTAACATATTCAAGTTTGTCACGGTTAATACAAAAATTCGACAAGATGTGCATGATGAAACCGAATGTCGATTACATCATGTATTGTATAATATGAGTCCAAGAAGGGTTTAAGTCAAAATTTTATTAATAACACATAGGTCAATTCATTAACACATGATAAACAAAGAATGTGGAAATAAATATTTAGTGACCAAGATAAAAAAAAAAAAAAAAAAAAAGATGTGAGATGTCCAAGTTAGAGAATAAGATCCTTCGTAGTCAAAGTAAAATGGTGAGTTATGAGAACTCGAAGAAAAAAGAAAGATGGATCCTAAAAAAAAGAAGCATTTTATAATTTGCCATTGTGGATAGTCTATAAATAGAAAAAATTTAAAAGAATAAAGAGACTTTAACCTGAACACAAAAATTATATTAAAAATTTTTTTAGTTTCGCTAGATAACCAATAAGAGTCTAGTCAATTTCTGCCAACTTTTTAATAGGTTGGACCTCAAAGTCCTTCTTAACAAAGGTAAGTTGATATACGTAGACGTTTCTTTTACTAAATATCTAGATGTTTTTTTTCATATTAAATGGATTTTTTTATGTATTTTTCGAATTTTTTTGTGTTGCAGATGTGGATGTCTCTATATTTTTAAGAATTGTATGGTTTCTTTTAAATCCTATAGGTATCAGATTGTTTTTGCCAAAATATAACTGGATATTTTTTCTATAAGCATTAGGATGTTTTTTTCATATTACATAGATATTTTTTTATATATTTCTGCAATTGTTCATAAACAGCCCGTGCTCCACCACTCCTTTCTTGAATAACTCCTGATGTTGAACCAGATTGTACTTCCAGCAGAACTGTATCACCTCCATCGGCATTGCGAGGTTGCTACCACCGAGCCCTGACACGAATTTCATTTCGTCAACCACCACAACGAACTTGTCGGAGGCGGCCTCCACCATCTTCTCGCGGAAAAGAGTGTCGTCGCGGCTTTTTACACAGTTGAGGTTGGATCCACCTCATTGGCGCTGTCGATGGCGAGATCGAAGCGGAGATTGTCGTTGAGGACAGAGAGAGCGGGATCTGAGGGAGCATACCTGCTCCTCAGTGCATTTGGAGGTAGGAACGCCGATGATGCTAGAGAGTTGACCGGTGGAGAGGAGATAACCGAACTTGACGACGACGAAGGCGGCGGTGGAGCCGGTGCTGAGGCTGAGGACCATGCCAGACTTGACGTACTCCATGGCCTTGTTGGCGGCGAGCTTCTTGAGGTCGTCTTGAGGGAGGGCAGTGGCAAAAGGGGGCCTAACGGTGAGGAAGAGGGGGGGTGTGTTGTTGTTGGAGTGCGTAGGTTAATGTGAGAGAGAAGGGGAATGTTTTTATAAGTTTTTAATTAGATTACTTAATCAATTTTTAATTATTTAAATTTTGAATTTAAAAAATTTAAAATTAATTATTAATAATTATAATTAATTGAGTTGTTGAATTCTTGATTGGTTAGACACTTAGTTTCTTATACTTTTTCAATTCCATAATTTTTAAGTCACACTGACGTTAAAGAGAATTATAAAGTATAAATACATGTGAGTGTCTAGAATTAATTTTCAATTTATTTTTTTAAGTATTTTTTTAATAAAGAATGTGGAGATATTAGAAAATTTTCAACTTGAACATAAAAATTATATTAAAATTCTATAAATAAAAAAATTTTAGAAAAATAGACTTCAACCTGAATATAAAAATTATATTAAAATTCTATAATTTTCAAATAACACTGAAGTCAAGAAAAATCATAAAATATAAGTACATGTGAGTGTTTAAAATTAATTTTCAATTTATTTTTTAAGTATTTTATTGTTTTTCAATTTTAATTTTAGTTTTTTATTTATTTAAGATTTCATTTATCTTTTGTATTTCTATTTGTTATCAATATTTATAATATTTGATATAATTTGTACCAAATATTTCATATATTTTATATATAAGTAAGTGTTTAATACACATATTTAATAAATTCTTGATTGAGTTTTTTTTTATAAAAAGAGTCATATTTATTTTTTGAATTGAAATTTTGATATAAATTTGATTCGACATTCTATTATTCCAAAAACCAAACGAAACCGTTGCTGTATATTAAAATTAATATTTTAAAGAATATGAGTTGAATCGCAATCAGAAGTTGGACAGAAGGGGGAATCGGTTTGCTATCATCATTAAATGTTTCAACTACTTCACATGATGTTAACCTTATATTGATTTGTGTCCAAAGAAAAAAAAAGAAAAAACATAAGAACACCTTATAATGATTTGTGTTGCATACCCGAATGCCTATGGATTTGGATCATCTAAAATTTGAATTTTACTTTAAAGAGTAAAATGTGATCTTTCATCATTGATTTTATAGGTGGGACTAAGAATAAATATGAAAGAGAAACTATTCAATGATAGAAGATCACACTTTACTCTCTAAAATGAAATTCAAACTTTAGAGGATCCAAATCCGTGTATAATAAAGTTAGTCCCATGAGTATCACTTGATTCAATCCTCATCATTTTGAGTACCAGATACCACTACGATTTATATCAAATATCCTGAATTTTCTGTTCTCCTTGCACTTTTTCCCCAGTATTTTAATATTGATATCATCTCTGGAGTTCGGTGAGTTTTCTTAACTTTTTTTTTTTTCTGGGTTGTGATTAGAATCATTTAAAACAATAACAGCGTTTTTTTGGGTCGGCTAAGATAAGAGCTAATGCCGATGATTAATCTTTCTATGGGCTTAAACTTTTGTGGATTGAGTCTTACAGATTATACTCGAGTAGATATTGTCATATTGGTGAATCAAATATTTGTCTAACATTTCAAGTAAATTAATCTCTTAATTAATGTTTAAATTTATAATTTAATTCTTTCATGATATTATTTTTTAGAAAATTTGATGAAAATGTTGTTATTTTATTTTAAAAAATTAGAGTCTAATTGATTCTAACTTATTAAAAAATATTTTTTAATTGTATTTACAATTTTTTAAACAATAAATAAATAAATTGACTTGATTGAATTTAAGATAATTTCAGTATCATATATTATTAAATTAATATATAAAAACGCATTTTGGAATTATTAGAAAAATATATTTTGTAAAACTCATTAGTCATTACCAATAAATTTTCTTTTATAAAATATTTTAGAAAAATATATAAATTTTCTTTTCCAACCATAAGATTTATAAAAAGAAAAAGAAAATACAAGCTAAATATTTTTAAGCGTAAGCTTATTACCTTTTTAGTAGTGGAAATGAATCTTCTTAATTTTTTTTTAACAATTAAAGGAATAAAGTATGATCTATTATTATTAATTTTATAAGTGGGACAAAAAAAAAGAAAGAGAATAATAAAAAATTAGAAATCACACTTTACTCCTACAATTTTTTTAATAATTAAGAGAATTCATTCCCTTCAATAGCAGAGTTGTATAATAAACTTCAAAAAGTATTTATGATACAAATTAAATATAATAATGCTACATAACCACCAAAATATTATTATTTTTAGTTAATATTTATTTAGTAATAATTTTTGTATATTTATTAGAATTTGTATATGTGAATCAATATAATTTTGTATTTATATTTTTTAAAATTTATACATATAAATTAATAAAATTTATTTGTTAAAAATAATTTAATTTGTATATTAGTCAAATGATATTCAAAAATATTTAAAATAGTTGATCTACCTGCGAGTATCCAATCCGATCGAGTAGGGTTGACGATTCGATTCGCATCAGGTAGGGTGCGGATAGGGTGCAAGTTGAGCCTCAACCCTACCCAGCCAATCCACACCTAATATATGTATATATTATATATTTATATAAAAATATATTTTAAGTAAATGTAGAACTAAGAACCTCTCACTAAATGCAAAAGATCCTTAACCACTAAGAGAAGATCATTAATTAATAATTTAATAAGTTTGTTTTTTACATAAAAATTAGTTTTATTTTAAATCATCATCAAGTTATATAATAATGTTGTATTCTTTTTATAACCCGTTAATAGAGTTAGACACTTGCGAATTAAGAATAAGTATAGTTAGGGTTGGAATATTATCAACTCGCGAATAGAATTAAAGTTAAATTCAAACTCTATTTTATCCTACCCATTATCACTCTTAGGTGTGAAGGATGTCACGTGTGTGCGCGGTATTTTTATATTTTATTTCTCGAAAAAAGAAAATGACAATTTGACTTTGATATCAAATTTTTATTTTTATGTTTATTGAAAAATTTTTAAGTATAATAATATGTTTTAATAAATTTTAATTATTAATCTTAATTATATGTATTATATATTTTTTATAATTAAAAATAACGATTAAAAATTACTGAAATTTTCTATGTTATTTTCATTGTTTAAAAACCTCGTTAGCCTGTTTTATTTCGAGGTTCATGCATGCAATAGACCGAACAGGGTTGGTTGCTGCAAGTCCAGGAATCTATGCTAGTTGACTTCCATATATACTACAGTATTATTTTCTGCATCTAAACATCATCTTTCTCTTGTGTTTGTGTACTCTAAAGTAACGTTTACACAGCAGTAGTGTTGACGCTTGATATCTGATTCTTCCCTTTTGCATCAGAATCAGAATAAAGACACTATTTTCTGGCAGAATTATATTGGTTGAGGAATGTGTTTGACTATTTTAGTGAAACCAAATATTTATAATAAAGAATCATTTTTCTTTAGTTATTAAATTAAATCATATAATATATGTAAGTGAGTTATAGTTCAAATAGTATAATTTTTTTTTATATTTTTTTAAGATGGCGTGAGTTTAAATTTTTCTATTTTTAGTTAAAAAAAATTAAATCATGTATAGGTTACTTTTTATTCTTTTTTGCGTTGATAATAGCCAAAATTAACTATATTTTTTTACCTGCCATAGTTATATTTTTATAATTATGCAACATATATATTAAAAACCAAGTAATTTGTATAAATAAAATTTTTTATTTAAATTAATTAAATATAATATTTATAAAAATATATAAAATATAGAGTAATTATTCATTTACATATACGTTACATATATATCTTGGGTATAGAATACGAAAAATCATTAAAAACGCAATTCGAGTATTCTGTATCCGAAATATGAGTAATTAAAAAATGTGCACAAATTAATGTACTGTACTCGAGATAGAGTCATAATAAATTTTCTACCACTGTATTCGGAATACAGCCATAACTAATATAGTAACACTGTACCCAGACAGAATACGTGCTTAAATAAACAGAAATCTCTACATCCTAAATACATAACAACTATATAAGTAACTCTTTGGCTTGCATTCCTTATACCAAATTTTATTTATTTTTTTCTATTTTGACCTTCCTTTTTTTCCAAAAAAAAAAGGCTAGTTATTAGTTTTTTATATGGTAGTTTATTCTAATGGGATCATCAGAGACGAGGGAGTAATATTTGAGTGCAATTCAACTGTAATGCTACGCACTTCCGTGTTGATTCCTAGATGCACTTAAGAATGTCATCTTGAGCAATATTGGACAATCGGTTCGAAAGAGATTGGTCGAGTAGCATATAGATTCCTATCAATGCTGCCTACTGGAGGTTTTACTAATGAGACGTTTTGGGTTAAAGGCCGAGAAGCACGTCAGTATAATATTTGATGTGCATGGTAGACTAATGCCACAATATATGATAGAGTTGTATGCGGGGGTTCGTGATGTGTTTGGTAGTTTTGGGCCATCGTATTTAATACTCCATGAAGTTCTGGTCCCGGCGAGGCCAATTCACTTTGCCGATCCATGGGATAATGGTGAAGTAGAGTTCAGGGAGTCAGATTCGGATTATGCTATCAACTCTGGTTCGTCCACCAATAGTGAGTCGTCTGAGGAATATATGTCGAATACCCCAACTGGTGGATGTGTTTGATTTCTTCTTCCTCTTCTGTTTGCTGTGCCACAATTATCAGAAGTTCCAGGCTATTATCAGACTCTTAATTTGGATGTGATGCAACTAGAGGGCCTTTTCCATCTTGGCGATAGCGAAGATTACAACACGGGTGGAGGGGTAGAATTTCGAGTGTGCCACAGGTTTAGGAGTAAAGATGTTGTTCTCTTGGTAGTAAAAAATTATAACATTCAAAAAAGCGTCTAGTACAGGGTGTTAGAGTCAGATAGGCTTAAATACCATTGTCGATGCAAGCAATCTTTTGCTGAGTGTCCATGGAGTCTTTGTGTAGCATATCGATAGAATTTGTACTATTGGTAAGTGTTGCAATTAACAATTTATAGAATTAAATTAATGTACACTAATTTATACGCTAGATGTTTAGATTTATGAGTTCTCTTGTAAGGAGGTACAGAGGTTTAGGGGGCACATACCTGTTTGGCACCAACTATGTCTCAAGATCACGCTCAGTTAGATAGCAGTCTGATTTGTACTATTATCCTACCAATTTACATATTGATCCATCTGTATCCATCCCAATATTGCAAAGTGCAGTGAAACAAAGTTATCATTTCAAGCCATCATATTGAAAGGTGTGGATGACAAATCAGAAGGTAATTGCTCAGATTTATGGCGATTAGGTAGATTCATATAACAAAATTTCCAATCTATTACAAGCTTTGTCTGACTATCTTTCTGGTACCATACATGATTGTGTTGCAGTTCCACACTACAATGAAAATACGATTGATAGATATTTTAGAAAGTCAAAAATCTATGGTAAATCCACGACATGACCAACGACACGCACCCAACAATGTCCGTAGTATCATACCTGGCAACGTTGCACAATGAGTGATAGGTGTGCGACAACAGCGCAGAGTCCCATGACAAATGTCTGCAACTATCAAAGTCCACCAGTAGTGACAACCATCGGAAGGGGACAAGGTTGTGTGACTTGTCTGTAAACAAGTATCCTCCAATCAACATAAGTAAATAACATATGGCATACTAGCAGATAGTAGCTGCATCAGTCCCTGCTGGAATGTGGGACACCCTGTTCCTGAGCCAAGTCATCTTCAATCCGAAATTTTGGTTTTTATCTTCGGGTTGGGAAGGAGGCTTATCATCAAGCAAATTCGCAACTCACTGCCACGTGGGACGCCCATGAAATTGCTAAATATCTCTAGTGCAGCTGCCTATTGGGTCGCTATCTTTGCACAACTCAATATGGTATGTCACATCCTGGAGTGTGATGGTGACCTCGTTCCAGAAAGGTAAAAAATATGGGTCTTTGGTCTCCATCGCCCTACAAATACAGAGAATAAAGTATTGTCGAAAATAAAATTTTTTAACTCTACTGCATGTCTGAAGCCACCCTCCTTAATATAAGATGGTAAAACTTCAGGCGGTAAAATTTCCAAAATCACTCAACGTGCCAAGAGATTTCGAGATGGTTGTATAACTATTATTCATTAGTCTTCTTAACTAATTGCTTATTGCATTATTACTTTATAATAAATAATTACAAATATAATTTAATTAATTTTAAGCATGACTCATTAAATAATCAAATGCATATACTCATTAGAGAATGCATTAATTGCTAAATAATATAATATTATTTAAATAAATTTAAGCATGATACATTAACTGATTAATTCATAAGATAATATATTATTTAATTAAGAATAACAGAAAAAATATAATTAATTTATAATAAACTAACATGACAGATAAAATTTATTTTGTATATACCTAATTAAATTGAAGCATGACGCATTAACTGATTTAATTTATAAGATAATATATTATTTAATTAAAAATAATAAATAAAAAATATAATTATTTTATAATAAATTAACACGACAGGTAAAGTGTATGTCAATATACCTAATTAATTTAAGCATGACTCATTAATTAATTTAATTCATAAGATATTATATTATTTAATTAAAAATAATAAATAAAAAATATAATTATTTTATAATAAATTAACACGATAAATAAAAATAATTTTATATATAATCAAATTCTAATGTTTTATTTTTTAATAAGTCTCATTCAAATAAACACAGAACATCTAATTAGTATATAAAGATGGTATCAACTAAAAACTAAATAAATCAACATATATTAAATAATTAAATATTAAAATAATAGACATAAAAACTTACTTCAAAATCCAATATTCTGACCATTGACCACTGACCACATGCCAAGTTGCATTCAGCTTGTTAATATTGTCCGATCAAACGTAACCCCCTCGTCTAACCATGAATATTTTGTAACTTCCAAAAACTCAAAATATACCAAATGAAGTCAACAGATCTTAGCTACACCATTTTTATAGCGTTTCTATGTATTTCGGACACTCTGCTTATTTTTTCTGTTTTATATACCGAATTACTAAATTTTGATCATATCCCGATAGCACCCGAAATGTGATTTTTGTGGTTCTTTCACATTTAGAGTACAATATATCTAAAATATTTGTATAACATGATTTATCCCACTGCAACCGAAATATGAGCAATTGTGAATAAAAATAAATATTATACATTTTACATATTTTTGTAATTATCATATTTAAGTAATTTAAATAAAAAATTTATAAATAATATATTAAAATATAAAATATATATTTAAAATAATTCAATATTATATATATAATAATAATAAATTTAGTAATTAATTTTTAAAAAATATATATTATTTTTTATATTTTATTAATGGTGTAAATTATTTCTATTATTTAAAATTAAATTTTTAAATTTAAAATATTTTTAAGTTAACCCCTTTCTTTTCAATATTATTGATAGATTCCAATACGCATAAAAGACACTCTTTTATTCTTAAAGCAAATAAAAAATTATACATGGGATTCGATCTGTTATCACTTATTCACTTATCACATAACAGATACGATCTTGAGTAATAGAAAATGATTAATCTCTACATACAAGTGTTTTGGGCTTATAAGTTTTACAAGTCTGAAGAAAACGAAACCCAATAAACGCGTTGTTTATGTTACGTGCCTCTTTAACGGACTTTTAAATCAATTCAAATCAATTAACGCGCAAATATATAACTTCTATTTTTTTAAAAATTTCGTTTCTTTTTTCGAATTTCTTGCCAAATTTGTTGGATCTCCTTCTTCCTTCGTTTTTTTTCGATTTTCATGGTTTCTGAAATCAAGCTTTGAAATTGTTTTGAAGATAATTTGAAACTTCAGAAATACACCCAAACGATTACAGAAATACACCCAAATGATTACAGAAAGGATTATAAAAATACCAAGGTTGTGAGAACCGGACCGGTCAATGAACCGATGAGGTCACTGGTTCAATAGTTCACTGGTTCGACCAGGGTTCAACCGGGGTTCAACTGGAATATTAAATAAAATTATTAAAAAATCTAAAAATAATTTTAAATATATAAATTTAATAATTTTTAACTTAATAAAAATTTGAAATTTCACGTAATAAAGAGCAGAACTTCAAGAAGAGAGCTATGTAGAGTAAGCACCTAAGCATAAATATGTAGCATATACATATAGTATTCTTCCATACATACGTCTTTGAAACAAGACTAAAAATACACAAGCACAAGCATACAAATCAAAACCAAGTAAATAACATGACAATTATGTCTAAATGATCCAGAGAAGGGCTAAAAAGATAGGTCAAACAACTTGCAACTTAGAAAATGTTGGATCATTTATTTGATCCACTCAGGTGGACATGGCTTAATGCTATAGAGCATAAGTGGTAAATGCTACATAACATTATTGAACAACAATTTTACAGAATATGTTGTTCAGCAGTCAGGAATAATAAAGGAAATAGTCAAAGGTGTTCCATTTTCAGATTAAACAGCAATAACATAAGAGCACACACAAAGATATGAAAAGGAGAAAGAGAGGGACAGAAGAGACTAGATACATACTTGGAAGATTTGGCTTGAGGTCAATTGTCAATTGAACAATAATAAGATTATCATCATGATCTCGGGTACCCAATATAGCTCTGGAGTCCCCAACATTTCCAATAACAAGGTCCTTGCCTTAGAAAACATAAGGGGTAACAATTATATATAAAACAAATTCAAGTATTATCAATTGAACATTGTTATTATTTATATTGCTTACCTGCTTAACCAAGGTAACAACTGTAGTCTCGCTGCAAAAGCAATCAATATTAGGATGCAATTTCAGTTCCTTATCCATAATCTTATAAGCCTTCAAAAAGGATTCTTTTAGTGTTAAAATAGTATCTGTTCCATCAGGCTCATGATCAGTCAATCTAGGTTTCTCAACAAGCAAAATCATGTAATCCAGCATGAACAAATAAATAATTCAGCAACTAAAATCATGAAGCAGCAACTCATTTCATCATGAACAAATCATGAACAGATACCAAATCATGAACAGCAACTCAAACAAAATTTTTCTGATGACCTCATCATGAATCCAGATAACAAATCATGAATAGATACCAAATCATGAATCCAAATAACAAAACATGAACACAGATAACAAAACATGAACACAGACTTAACAAATTATGAACAGAAAATTTATAAAATCAAGCACAGATAACAAATTATGAACAAATCGCAAGCTAATAAATCATAAAATCAATCACAGAAAATCAGAAGGCAGCGAGGTGGAAAGAAGAGGCGACGATTAAACAGGAGGCGAAGTGGAAGGCAGAGTATTACCGGCGGCGAGTAAGGGCGACGATGGAGGAGGCGAGCTCGACAACGACGATAGAGGAGGCGAGCTCGGCGATGACGATGGAGAGAGGAGCTCGGCGACGACGAAGAGGGGCTATAGGACGGCGAAGAGGGGCTGTGGGACGGTAGGATGCGGTGGCGATGGTGGTGGCTATGCGACGACGAAGATGGGCTCCTCCATCGTGGGTGGCTATGCGACGGTGGGTCTGCCCGTGGTGGCTATGGTGTCTCTTGTGAGAGTGTGAGAGTTGAGAGTTGAGACTAAGAATAGGATTAGGGTTCGTGCGTTTAGCTTCTCTTTTTTCTTTTTTTTTTCTTTTTTTTTTACCTTCAAAACGACGCCGTTTTGAAGTTTATCCAAACTAAAAACCACTAAAAAACCGGACGGTTCACCCGGTTCACCGGTTAACCGCCGGTTCGACTGGCTTTCTCACCAGTTTTTTGTCAGACGATTTCTGACCTTATCCAGACCGGCTAGGTGACCGGTTCTTGGTTTTTCCGGTTGAACCGGCCGATCCGGTTTGGTTTTCAGAACCATGAAAAATACACCCAAACGGTTACAGAAATACACCCAAAGGATTAGAAAAATATACCCAAAGAATTTAAGAAATACACCCAAAATATGGGGAGACAGTATATTTTTTCTTGAAATCTTTCAATGTTTTGCTGGTTAAGGATGAGGCACATGGCAGAGACAATCTAGAAAAAAAACCTAGAAGAACAATTAAACAGTACCTTGAATAATGTTTCTTCGTTTTTTCTGATGATTTTTTGTGGAGATTTGTATCTTTTCTTCTTGATTTCTTCTGCTCTTCGCGAGGAGTTGGAACGTGTTGTTTCGAATGTTGCTTGAATCTTGACGGTTTGCGTTTTGATTGAGGAAGAAGAGGAAGAGTGCGGCATAATGAACATGTGCGTTGGACGCTCGATTTTAAAGGAGTGGTGCGCGTATTTTTTTCTTGGACTTGGATCAACTTGTATAGCTTGTAAGCCAAAAAGACTTGTATGTATAGCAGGTCTCAATAAAAAAATAAAAAAAATAAAAAAATGAAATTAAATGGTTCATGGGAATCGCATTGTTATTTGTTTTTTTTTTTTTTTTTGGGCAGGGTTATTTGTTATTGTTTTGAATGGGTGGTGACTGCGGAGTGGTGACTAAAGAAGAGGGAGCAGAGTTAGAGAGTTGTCAAAATCAGACACGGCAACCAATGAGGCCCGATGGAAGCTGAGTCTTATTATAAGTGTATGTGGCTGCGCCCCATTGAATCCAAAGCGCAACAAAAAAGTGCCAAACACCGTCTCATGTAATTGAGTGACATGCATAATCATTAATCACCGTCTCTCTTTCTTCGCCTTATTATACATTGACAACTTCTTTTGAAATAAACCTAATATTCAATAAAATATTGACTATTCAGACATTTAGTATCTCTCTCTCTTTTATTTAATAAAATTACATGTAAAAGTATCAACTAACATTATCCAATATTTTTTAAAAGATTTAGTTAACTTATATTTTAAAAGTACATATTAAAATTATAAATTAATACTTTTTATTAAAATAAAAAAAATTAATTTTAATGTATTTATTTATATTTAATTTATTAAAAATTAACATTTTTACTAATAATAATTTATCATGTATTATATGATACATATTAATTAAATTTTAAAACTAGATATTATTTGTCACGTATATAGGAAAAGGCCTCCGATGATCAAATGAGTGAATCTGTGGGCACAATTTTATATTCTCCATCAAAATTCGAAACAGGTGACATTATCGAAAATTCGAAATAGAGTAAAACCTAAATTGCAATATTAAATGTGTTCACTTTCTTCACCAATATTGAGTTGTAATAATATTTAAGATTTCTCAATGCAAAAGACTAAATTACAAACAGTGTTTTAACAAACATGTAATTAATAATTCAACTTTCACCATTTTTTTTCAGAAAATAATTACTTAGTTAATTTTCTCTTAGTTTAATTACATACTAATGGAAAAACTATTGGTTATACAGTTTATTTCAATAATGTTACTCTTTCTTTAAATATTTAATATTTGTTCAGCTTTTAAACTTAATTAATAAATTTAGTTATTTTTAAAATTTTAATCTCCTATTTTAATAATAACTCCCAATTAAATTCAGGTTTAATTTATTCCTGAAATTTTTTAATTTAAAATTATTTTAAATTATTTATATTTAGATACGTTAAAATTCATTTTTAAATTCATTCTAACCGTTGAAATAAGGGCAAAGAGTACGCAAAGTACGTATTCTTTTAATTTTTCTTTGTTCTACTAAAATTTTAAAAGTAGTGCCCACAATAGAGTTTTTAGTTATCAAATCTTCTTAATATCTTTCAATTTTCTTTGTCATAGTTTCATCTCTCTATTTTTCTCATTCTTCTTCCTTTTTTCTTGATTTGTTTCATTATATCTACTATTTCTTTTTTTTGCCCCGATTCATACCATTCCCATTATGAATTCGAGTGGAGGAGGGAATTCACATCAAGAATCAGGTAGTGAGGAGGATAAGACAAATGTAGTAATTAGGACAGGCATGCATCATATCACATTTGTGTGTATTATGTATTATTTAGGTGTGCATTTTGTATTTGCCTTGCCTATTTGGATAATTATATATACATGCTAATTGAACTAATTGCTATAACTATTCTCTCTATTTGTATTTTTCTTGTATTGTTTTGTCATGCTTAAACAACTGAGAGGTCCCTTATACTGGGGATGGTGATGTTGATGGTTGTTCCTGATGTGGTACTAGCTGCAATTGTTCTCTGGGTGTATTTGTATTGTATCGTTTGATGCCAATAATTGATTCTGTTTTGAGACTGATTTTGATAGTGATTTGATTTGAGTTGGCCCGAAGGCCGTATTTTGACTTGAGTTGGGCTGGATGCCGAGTTGATTTGATTTAGTTGGAGGCCGTAACGAGATTTGATTGGGCCGGAAGCTGAAATTGATTATGGTATGATTTGTTAACTGAATTTTGCAATTCTTTTAACTAAAGAAGTGAACTTTGAATTTTTGAATAATTAATTATTAATGTTTTCAATAGATTTCATAAGACGAGCGATAATCACTACAGTTGAAATCAATTCTTTTCTTATACGTATCCTCTTATGATAATTCTTAAAAACCCTCTATTGAGAACCAGCGAGGACGGTTTTCTCACCCACTACAGATTTTCCTTTTCAAGATGGACGAAGAGTTTAAGAAGTTTCTTCTGCGAATTTGATTATCGTATATTATTGTATATATAGTTATAGTTTTCCCTCGCCTTTATTATTATATTTGTAAGAGAGATAGGAGTTGTGATGATATATATGTATGTATATTTGTAAGTTACTTGTATAAGAAGTTTTGTACGTATATGTATATGTATATGAGGATTGTGATATGAATTGGGTTATATATGCATGCTTGATTGAAATAAAAAGTATTTTCAGTTTTTCAAAGAAAATAGTGATACAATTTCGAGTTAAAGACTCATATTTTATTATTAAATATATGAAAATTGTCGTAACATTCTCACTATCAGAGTGGCGCAGCCGGATGGGAGGCTTGTTCAAAAAATTTATATAGCAGTATTTTTACTCAGAGGATTTTTCCAATTGGTACCATTGACAATGGTTTAAGGAAAATTTGGGAGAAATCATATGGTTTTAGAATGATAGAGAAGGGATCCAATTAATTCCAATTCTTTTTTGAAAATGATCTAGATGCTCTCAGAATAGAAAAAATCCACATGGCTCTTCAAGGATTATATTGTTTAGGTCAGGAGATGGATAGAGGCAGAGGATTAGGGTGCTGGAAAAACAACAACCTTTTGAATCTGGGTCCAAATTTGGGAAAAAATTGGTTATATTCTGGAGGTAGCTTTCTTCAATGTCCGTAAGAAAGAATCAAGAATTCTTAAAACTAGAGTACTGAGTAATAGAGAAAAAAGGGTGAAAGACTTAATTCGGATGGCTGACACAAGTCAACATATTATGAAAATTGGATTGAGTTATGAAAGGATTGTAATTTTTTGCACATACTATGCTCATATTAGTCATGATTCGAAACACTGCGCCGCTACTTATCTCTGATTCTGCTTCTGGTTCTGTCAAGCAAGACTGAATTAGAGAATGGGTCAAGGCTGGTCAAGTTGATAAGAGAGTGGATATTGGTGATGGAGAGGACTCTTTTGGCGCATAAAAAGCCAATTCAAAACCTACCCAACCGAGGAAGAAACCCATGCCAAATTGGCTAATTGAAGGGTTCTCTAATCTATCTATGTCAGGCTCGTCAGCTAAAATTCAGAAAAATAATGATAATGTGGAGGGTGATAAAATTTCAGAGACTAATTCTCTTGGAGGACATTACCAGTACTATTAATACTATGGAAACTGATTTTCATTATGAACTCAACATAGATAGCGCTGGGAAGAAGACCAAGATAAAGCAACTGGTCAGGAAGAGACGGATACAAATAACATGATTAGAGGTCTGAAAAGAAGAAGTCAAGGAAAAGAGAATGCAAATGAGTTTAAAAAGGTCTATGCAGAGGAGAAACAGAGTACTGCTAAGTGGGTTAAGGGTGCCAGACGTTCAATGGCAACCCAAGGGATATGAAGATCATTGCTGAAATTGTCAGAGTTTGGGGAGATCCCTGACAATCTACAATCTTAAAGGGATTACTCAATCCCATTCCCCCGAGATGATTTTTATTTTGTGAAACCAAAACCTAATCTCAACAGGTGGAAAGAAAATTGAGGTTATGTGGATATAATAGCTGAAAAATAGCTGATCCAATAGGTAATATTGGTGGATTAGCTCTTGCATGAAAAAATAATGTGGTAGTGCAGATCGTAAGTAATTCAAATTACTTTATAGTGGTCCAGGTGACAAATACCTCCTTCAATACGAATGGAACCTACTTGGAGTTCACTTTTATTGCAATGAACAAGTTCGGTTCACTCAGTTCCTTGGGGTTTCGACCACTCTACAACAACTACAAGGTAATGTGGTTATTATGGGAGATTTTAATACCATTGTTGATCATAATGAAAAGATTAGAGATAGCCTCAAAACGCCAATTGTAAGAACCCAATTTTCGGGATATAGACTTTTCTAGCTATTTTCAAATTTATCTCGCAAATCCGGAACCACGGTCTAACAAGAAATGGTGAGGCAGGTCCAAGGATAAAAAAAACAAAAATTAAATAGAAAAAAGGAAATTAATGAGGCCAAACTTGACTTTATGAGGGTAATAAATCCCTTTAAGTCAAATTGGACTAGTAAATATTAAATATTAGCTTATCATGAGCTTATTTTCTTCACTAGAGACTTTTGAGCCGGAAAAGTACTTTTAATGATGGTTTTGCGTGTAACACCCTCATATCAGAATGTCACGCTTTCGGCTGCGCCACTCTGATAGTGAGAAGTATTACGGCGACTTCATATACTTAATAATAAAATAGGAGCCTTTGACTCGAAATCGTATTGCTATTTTTTTAAAAAGAATAAAAATATATTTTAAATTAAAAAAAACAAGCATATACATATATACAAAACTTCTTACTCAATCAACTTACAAATATTATATACATACATGTCATTATAGTCACGACTCGCATCTCTCTTACAAAAATATAATAATAAAGGCAAGAAAAATCTATAACGTATGTATACAAATAGAAACAGAATATCTAAGAACTTAATAAAAACTCTACAAGCTTCTTTGTCCGTCTTGAAAAGAAAAGTCTGTAGGGAGGTGAGAATATCATCCTCGCTGGTTCTCAGTAGAAGGTTTTTTAAAAATTGTCATAAGAAGATATTTTAAATAAAACTATTTTCAATCTTAGTGCTCGTCAGTTCATTATCCTAATTTAAAACTCATATTTTTCTTATAAAAATTTCACGTAAAATAATATTCCATACATTTCACCGTGTATTAAGAAACTATTTTAATCAAAACTTACCACTGACCTAACCAATCATGGCCTCTGGCCTATATATATATATACAAACCGGCCTTAGCTTCGAAGGTCAAATCTAGAGCTTGATTATAATTATCCGTTGGAACTCTATATAAATCTATATTTTGGTTTTCTGCATAAGCTTTTTGTCTTATCATTTTTTGTGAGCTATGCATCTTCGGTTTTGTTTTGTATATTATCCTTGATATATATGTATGTATTTTACTTTTATACAAGTGCATATGTATGTATGTACGTATAGTGGACGTGTAGTTTGAGCCACGCACTACCCTCATCTTTGGAACACGAAAATAACACCTCAAACTTCTCAACACCCACGCCCGGTGGACAGCCCACATGCCCGGCGGGCCTCGCCCTTCACTCCTGCACGCCCGACGGCCTCCTCACATGCCTGACAGACTCTGTCTTCTCCCTTCATTTGCCGGGCATCCCTCAAAGCCTCCAAGACACACACTCGGCGTGTGTGCTTCCTAGGAAGTGCATTATGGGCTTACGCTCAAATTCCTCTAATACAAGCCTAGCGTAAAGACAATTACAATTCTCAATGTGCAATAGTTAAGGCCCAATCTCAATTATACACATCATTAAAGACTTAATCACATTCAAGACTCTAGAAGATTAGTTATTAATTCTTTCTAAATACATTAAAGATTTGGTTGTTAGAATTTGATTTTGAATTATTATTTTGATTTGAATGTAAAGTAAGTAAGTTAGTTACCTTATCTTTCTTTTCGAAAGATAAGATTATGATACTTTTGAATTTGACTTCTAGACTTAGGATATAAATAAGTGAACTTTGTTCATAAGAGAATCCATCGAGGGGGAGGATCTTCAGATCCAAAACCCATTCTACAGCATAGTTTCTTCTTATTTTATTTCATTCCTCCATGGGTAACTAATTTTCTGTCAAAATATTGGGAGCACTATTTATGTTTTCGATGGATTGTTACTCTACGCTTATTTTATTTTGAAGTCTTGCATTAATATATTTCATGATTGATTTATTCGTTCTTTATTCGGATTAGTATTATCAGAAGGTATGGTAATCCCTTTTGAATTCTTTTGTTTTAATTGAAATATTTGATATTTGAATTAAAGCTTGAAAACTCTTTCACATGACTCTCTAAATTCGGCTAGGAATAGTGGTTCGGTTCAATTAGTGTGCGACACATGCATGATTTTTAATCACTCTAATTTTGAATATATGACATATAATTCAAATTAGAATAACTTTTTAAAAATTGTATTTTCTTCTAAGGTTTAACTCGATAGGACTAGCTTGAACGTGAGACATATAATTCGACCTAAGGACTACTTTTAAATCTTATTAGAAACTAAATAAGTTTTGTGCTTAAACTGTTTAATTAATTAATTGACAACCATTTGATTAAAGAGAAACTGAGAAACCAAGGAATTAGAAATCAATTAGTAAAGATTTGTCGTGAAAGATCTTTGCATTAGGGGTGGCAATGGGTAGGGTAGGGTAGGGTTTGAACCCAAACCTAACCCTACCCGCAGGTTGAGTTTTTAACTAATACTCAACCCTACCCTACCCGCGGGTTAAGAAATACCCAACCCTAACCCTACCCGCGCTCAACTCGCGGGTATTCAATCCTACCCGCGGGTTGACAAAAAGAAATATTATAATGACACAAATATCTTATAAATAACATAAGTATCTTTGGTTCAGTGGCTAGGAACCTTTTGCACATGCTTAAGGTCCTTGGTTCAACTCCCATATGTAGCATTTTTAAACATATATAACACATAGTATGGGAGGTGCGGGTAGGGTTGAGGCTCAACCCGCACCCTACCCGCTCCGCAGGCCGACCCAACCCGGTTCATACTGCCAGGCCTACTTTGCATACTTCAAAATAAGTAAATAAGGGTTATTTTCCTAAGAGCATAAATATCTTCGAAGTTCTTGACTCTCACAATCATTGTCTTCTTTCAATCAACATCCGAGCTCACTATCTCTCAAGCACTCAAGCACTTATAATTCCAAGCAAGATACAAGTTTTGCCTTCATCAACCCAGGTTTTTTTAATCTAATTAGGCATTTAATATGATAATTACTTGCTCAATTCTTTAATCCTCATGGGAACAATATCCACTCACCGTAGTATTACTTAAACGATCCAGTGCACTTGCTGGTATCCATGAGCTTTAATTTTCGCTTATCACTAGTGATATGTCACAATTTAGGCCGATTATTTTATCTTTTATTTTCTATAAGATTATCTCAAAGGTTCTAGTTCACAAATTGTAGGGGTGTATGAATAAACTAATAGGCTTGTACTCAGAATGCTTTTCTCAAGGGGAGGCTTATCTCTAATAATATTCTGATAGTACACGAATGTATGCACTACCTCAAGTAAAAAAAGAAAGGTCTTGAGTATGAAATGGCCCTTAAGCTTGACATGAGTAAGATTTATGACAAGGTGGAATGACACTTTCTTTAGTTTATGATGGAGAAGATAAGTTTTGATAAAACCTAGATAAAGTGGATTCCTGAATTGGTGACAACAGTTTCTTACTCTGTTATTATAGAAGGTCAACCCTACGATTTCTTTAAATAGAATAGAGGCATCCAACAGAGTGATCTTCTATCCCCTTTCCTTTTTTTATTCTGTGTAAAAGGCCTTTCTTTCTTACTACACAACATAGAGCAAAACCGTTTCATTCAAGGAATTCAAGTTACCAGAAGATGCACTACTATTGACCATTTACTCTTTGCGGATGATTTCATCTTGTTCTGTAAAGCTTCTGAGAAAGATTGTGACAGGATCCTAGAGTTGCTAGCTAATTATGAAAGTTTCAGTGGGCAAAGGGTAAACCTTAACAAGTCCTTAGTTTTTTAGCAACAATACACCTAATACTTTTCGATCTTCTTTAGCCTCTATTATGATTATTTCAGACCTCAGGATAAGTATCTAGGCCTTCCGTCCATAATCAACCGCTCTAAGAAAGTCACCTTCTCAGCTATTAAGGAAAAGGTCTTCAAGAAGATACAAGTATGAAAAAAGTGCTTATTATCTAACAGTGATAGACAAGTCTTACTTTGGACAGTAAGAGAAGCGATCCCCATCTACACTTTTTCTTGTTTTAGACTTTCGGATAATTTGCTTATTGAAATCCATGGTATCCTAAACCAATTTTGGTGAGGACAGCAATGATCAAAATGACATATGACATAGATTTGTTGGGATAAAATGTCCAAACAAAAAAAGAAAGAGGTCTTGGATTCAAAGACTTATAGGCTCAAAACTTGGCGCTTTAGAAAAAACAATATTGGAGATTAGTTACTCAGTCTAATTTACTTCTAGCTAAAATACTGAAAGAAAAATATTACAGTTACAACTCAATCCTAGAAGCAGAAATTAGTACCTTTCCATCATGGAGATAGAGAAGCATCATAGAGGGCAGAAGTATTGTAGAAAAAGGCCTTAATTGGAGTGTTGGCTCTGATGACTCCATTAGGGTATTAAAAGACCCATGGATGCCTCCCCCTATCCATCCATGATTCCTCCTTCTATGGTTCAACCCTCAGACTCTAACCGAATCCTTCGGGTGCAAGACTTGCTGATAGAAAACAAGCAATAGAACCAAGCATTAATAGATGGAATTTTTTCATAGGAGATCCCTCAAAGGATTTTCTCAATTACCCTAGGAACAGATAAAGACAAGTTATAGTGACTTTTAAACAAATCAAATGAATATGAAATGTTATTTGACTATAGAATAGCCTACCTTTTTCATCATGTCTCCACATATTTCTGCCCTCTAATCATGCAATAGCGTTATATCTAGAACTCTCTATGGAAAATTATCGTCCCCTACAAGATTCTCATTTTTTGTTAAAAATTCCTTTATAGTAGATTGCCAGTAATGCAGCTTATCAATCAAAGATTGAACAATACCCCCTCCATCTTGCCCAATTTGCCATTTAGAATTAGATGACGTTTTCTATTGCCTTTTCTGACGTGGACATGCATAGAAAATCTGGAAGCACAACTCAATCACTTTTCTAATTCCGAATCCCAGTTGTGAGTCTTTCTTTGATTAGTGGAAGGAGGTTGTAATTAGACCAAGTCAATAGATTGTCAGTTTAAACACAATTAGATTCTTGTTGATCCTTACTTGGTGTATTTGGAAAGAATGGTGTCGAAAAATTTTCAAACAACAATGACGTTGACTTGAAGGAGTGGTAGATAAAGCCAAGAAGCTCAATTAGCATATAATTATTTTATCTAAAATTTTCACTTCTTAATGTTAGTTTTCATTTTACTCTTACTTAAATTTTTCTTTATCTTCGCACTTTCAAAAAAGTACGTACTTCTCATACTTTTGTATTGTGAAGTTTGAGAATCTTTTATTTTTCTTTTTTTTTTCACATCCTAAATTCCAGATTCTATATTTTATTTCTAATGAAATAAAATATTTCATTTGCGTTTGGAAATAAAAACCTCACTCTAATTTGTTATAGTCAATCCACTATCAACTATTTGTGGACAAACTCATTGTACATTGTTATACACAATTTTTGTATTGTTTCTTGTACACACAAATAAATAATGCTTTCTTGATCATTTTTGTAGTATTTTCTTATTATTTTATCCCAATATCTATTTTAAATTATTAGATATATTTTTTTTCATGATTCCTTTTCAAGGTGTAAAAACATTATAGATCATTATTGATATTTTCTTGGATTTGAATAATATCACCTCTTTTCTCTTGTATTTAATTATTTTTAATTTTATATGTTTGTATTTTAACATTATTTTTCTTTTTTCCTAGTATGATTATTTTTGTGATGTTTTTTTTATTATTTTACATATATTCATAACACATCTAAAATAATAAACTAAAATTTATTTAAATTTGTGCTTATATTTTTCTTAACATAAATGATTTTTAACATTTAAAATAATAAGATAATACACAAATATTTTTTGTACAATCTAAAATTCACCTAAATCTGTACTTATATTTTTCTTATCATAAATAATTTTTTAATACATCTAAAACTATAAAGCACACTAAATAATTTCTTAACACATCTAAAACTTATAAAAAAATAATTATTCATTACTCTTGTTAAATAATTATTGATTGATGAATAAAAATTAAAATGATATATAATTTCAAAGTCATAATAATTAATTTTCGCGTCATGTGAATTTGCCGTATGTATTCTCAATGCTCTATAAAGTCCCTGATGAAACATATATAAAACCATCAATGTTGATTATTATATTTAATGAGAATTAAAATTATCCTACCACCAAATAATTAAAATGGAGTTAAACTCTAAAGTAGTTATTGAGATTCACAAAATGCACCAATTTAATCTCTGACTTTTCAATTGTATTACTTATGTCCTCGAGATTGAAAAAAACACACCAAATTCGTTCCTTCGCAATTTTTCGTTCAAGTTGCTTCTTGGTGGGAGTGACCTGGCACCCTGGAGTGTCTAACAGTTACATGAGGTAGCAATTGAAAGTGTTTAACCCAATTTAGACGTAATCCCCTTTTTTACCCTAATTGTAGAAGTAGCACACCACTTCTTCTTCTTTTTCCTTGTTCGTTTTCTTCGCCGTTGCTGTACTGGTTAGAACGATGGTTGGACATTCAAATGAAGGTGATGGAAGTTCTATTTGATCAACAACAAAGACGCCAAGTCGGAGCAGAACCTTGTGAGTGCCAGAGCGGTATGGGTGTGAAAAACGCCATGTACTCTGATGCTTTGGAACAGATACTCACCCAAATAAGTCCCTTTTTAGATGCCCGAATTATAACGTGAGTGTTTTTTAAGAATTATTGTTGAGTTTATTTATGCTAACTCTTAAATTTGCTACACACAAAGTAGTGGAAAAAGATGGTGTAAGTTTTTTCGAAAGGCAGACATTGTAAAAGATGATAATGGAAATTTAGAAGATGCTGCAGCAAATAACAATGAAGAAGTGAGCGTCAGTCTTGCTTTGAGGATTAACAATTTGGAGGCTGAATTAAGGACCTAAAAATATATAATACAAATGTTAGAATTGCTGATTTTTTTATTGTTAGTTGTTATTTTAGTTGTGATGGTAAAAATATAACAATTATTTGAAAGCATACGTTTATGAATATATGGGCACTCCTTGGTTTATTGGTATGGTCTGTGTAGATAGATTATGAAAATAAAAACCAAATTGAACAAATAGAAGAAGTAAACTAATAATAGCAGCTTTTTTATTATAATTAACACGTTGTCAATGTAACATAAACATCATAAAATAGCCATAAGAAAGAAACACAAGAAGATCTCCAAGTTTAAAGGATAATTGTAAAGTATTTACTACAAAAAAAAAAGAAATCATACAGTCTGGTTATGTACTATTCTTAAATAGAAATAACAAAAAAAATCTGATTCCGAAATTTCTTTAATCAAACATCAGCAGCTAATACATCCAATATCAAGTATTTTTCTTTCTTGGTGCTTTGAATATGGGATTTGAAAAAAACTTCAAAAAATTTGCTAACCTAGAAGATGTCGCTGCACTTGCTTCTTGCATGGGATCAACAGAAGCAGTTACTAATGGTTTAGAGTTTCTCCTTTTGGTTGGTAATTTATGTGGCCTTTTTGTTGTCGTTGGTGGTGGTGCCTAATTAAAGTTAGGAAAGTTATTGTTAGTTTGAATTAGTGTGAATAAGGAGCTATGACAAAAAAGTAAAAAATAAATGTTAGGATCAAATTTTATCTCATCTTGTGTTCCACCATAATTTGGTGGGGATAAGTCAATTCCCACGGGTGGTGGAAGATTGTCTGTGATAGTAACAGCCACATGAGGAGGATTTTAGATACCTGTACCAGGAAGAGCTTCAACTACTTGTGGTGCCTCATTGACAGTATTGCTTGCTTCAGCTGCAGGTGTACTCCCAATATGAGTAGCTTTGGACTTGGCAGTCGCCACAATAGCCACTGCAGCTACAAGAACAGCAGCAAGCTCATCAGCTCTCTTTTTTTATATCCCCTTTTGGTGTGGCCTTTTATTTCACAATATGTGCATGTGAATGGCTTCAGCTGTCTTTTTAGACTAACAGTTGGTTTAGCTTTCTTATTTTCACGAGTACCCTTATCAGCATCCTTTCTTCTTTTTGGTTGTGAGTTTTTCTAGTTTTTGTTTAATGTTAGGAGCTTATAGATGATTGTAGATTAATTTTTTTCACATGGATTGACTTAAGAGAGGATTGATATGATGTACATAGGTCTTCTTCTATAACTCCATTGTGATCAAAAGGTGACAAAAATCCTCAGGTCTCTTGTTCACTCGTGCAAGAGCAGCACAAGCATGAACACAGAAAATGCTTATAGTAAATTAATCATTTCCAATTTAACTCCAGACCATCACATAATAATTCAAGTAAGGCCACTTATATTGAAACTGAAAATAAAGTTGTTGTAAAAGTAAAAAACATCACCTGTTAACATTCAGAGCTGACAAGTATAAAGTCTTTTGCCTAGATCAACAACTATATTTGTTGGGTGTTCATGAACCTCAAACTTTTCATAGTCTTCATCTACAATCCATACAGGGACCCAATTCTTTTATTCTTTCCTAACCTTTTCTAACCGGCTCTGAATAACAGGAGAAAATTTTTCGACATGGTTGTTCAACTTTACTTTATTCTTTGCAATCGATCTCATAACAAACATCCTTACCTCTTCAAGCAATGTGATGATTGGCTTGTTCCTAGCCTCCTTGATCTGTGCATTGAAAATTTTACATGCATTGTTGGAAATATTATCTAGGTTTGGCCTGTGAAAAAATTAAGACTTTGTCTATGAATGCCTCGACCATGTGTTGAGGTATGTCCATGCTTCTTCACTCACCCTCTTTATCTTGTCCATGTTGTCCATAAAGTCTTGGAATATGATTGAGGCAGCACACTCCTAAAGAAATCTCCTCAGCTCAAGATCCTTCCATTGTTTGTTAAAATTTTGCCATAGGTTCCGTATACAGAAACGATGATGGACCTGTGGCATTACCTTTTCCACAACATAAATCAAGTCCTGCATATGACATACAGATGTAGCAGAAACCAAACTAGTAGAAACCAATTTCATACTATCTATGTTACATAGAAATATATATAATTTATAACAGGTGCATGCATTTTCATCTACTTAAATAGATCAACCAATTAATTTTATCCAGAATTTATCCCTTGATTATAACAACAAACATAACATGTAGGATTTTTCTGATTGAAATTGTTGTTAGTTTATATATAGTTCAACATGCTATTATGTTTCTTGAATTCTAATTTTAATTTGTTTGGACTGGATTGATTGATTTTTTTACTGAATTTATGTAATGTGCTGCTGATTGTTGTGTCATTGATGCTGATTTGTGTGAATTGATATTGAAGGAATACTTGGTTGTGCTATTTCTTGTTGTTTGATACTTTTGCATGCCAAGTGCTCGATTATATACCGCTATATCTAATTTGTGTTTTAGTTGATAATTAGTATTATGCCAAGTTAGATTTAATTTTTAGTTTTGACTAGAGGATTTAAGTTGTTAAGATATGTTAGATTTAAACTATTAAGTTGTACTCATTTACTATGTCAATGTAAGTGCATTAATTTTAGGATTATTCTAATTCATATGTATAGTTATTGGAGAAATAATTTATTTTAAGGCAACAATTAACACTCATTTTTTAAATCTTGGTAAAATTTAACTTAATTTCCTATATTTTCAAATAATGTATAATGATCAACGTTACATATAATGACATTCTTTGAGATTTAAATATCAATATATATGATGTCGTTATAAATATATACAATTAGAGCAGAGCCTCACATACTAGAAGGGAAAAATAGCCCCTCCCAATTTAAATTTTTTATGTATATAATCCTTTAATTTTTACATTGCCCCTTAATTT
This sequence comes from Arachis stenosperma, assembly GCF_014773155.1. NCBI lineage: Eukaryota > Viridiplantae > Streptophyta > Magnoliopsida > Fabales > Fabaceae > Arachis > Arachis stenosperma. The sequence goes on from NC_080379.1 coordinate 40,719,038, forward strand.
TTGTTTTTTCCCCTTCTAAAGTTATACTTTTTTATATTGGCCCCTTCCAAAAAAAATTACTCTAGTTTTGTCCCTGTATACAATAGTATAAATAAGTTAATATATTCTGTTATATATATTGTGAATTTTATTGAGTTTTGACTGATGTTGTGGATTAAGGTTGGTTAGATTTGTGGAGACCGTAAAGGTGGATGTATGTCCAATTTTAGGGGAGGTTATATCAAATTCTATTAGAAATAATATAAATGTTGAAGGATTTGTATTGTATGTATGCTTAATAGTGTTACTTGGTATTCTCTTTGCAGACATGACGACAGGTAGCAGAGGTGTCACGAGTTGATCTCATGGTCATGGTAGAGGGAGGATTTCAACCGGTACCCCAAGGACTTCTTAGTCATCGTCCTCTACCCCGACTATCCCATCAACCGCAATGATATCACAGGCAGGTCCACTAGACCAACAGTTCATCATGGTCCCGAACCCCAACTACGTTGCTCCTTTTACTACGCCCCCTCTAACTCCAGCGATAGAAACTGCGATGTGTGATTCCTCTAATGCATCTCAACCAGATGCTCCTCCATTACCGCCTATCATACAGATGAGGATTTGGCCTGATGGCATACATGCATGAGTACTATTTTAATGTCTTTTATCCGCAATCTAGTTTGAATTTGTTAAATTTTATGTTTTTTTATGTGTTTACTAATCTTAAGTTTTTCATTGATAAGTTTATACCAAACAACAATGCATGTACACATGAGATCTCCAATATGATTAAGTCCATGTACGACAACCCATGGCCGAGCTACATGAAGATCCCTGCTGAGACCAGAGAGCGATGATTTTAGAAGTTGGTGGTAAGAACTTAATGTTGTTGAATTAACTGTATTTTATTTTGACTAACAAATATTATTGAATTACTTTGTGTAGAAGAAATTTATATAGGATAGAGAACATGATATCTTGATCAATAAGATCTCTGACCACCAGATAGCTAGGCGATTTCAGTAGATGATGTAGGACATTTGTCAAGGGAATAACCACCTTATGATTTGGCTTTGTCTAGATATTAAGAAGGAACTCAACATCCATTTTAGTACTGATGAAGGGTTCAAGCATCCTTGTCTGTCAAACAGAACTAATAGGGATTCACTGAGGTCGTTGAAGTATACTGGTGGCTCGGCGACTTTCATGAAGATGAAGAGCAGGTTGGTATATAATTTGCTAAGCTTTATTAATTATTACTTGAATTATTTGTTACTTGAATGATTTTATTGGTTGGTTTCAATATGTGTAGTCTAAGTCATTAGAGAGTGAGGCGACATTGGTGGAGACCTTCAAGTATACCTATACGTTGAAGGCCAACAAGGAGAGATTTGTTGATGAGTGGTTTGCAGCTCATTATTTGAGTTTCAATTAATTCTATGTTTGAAATGTATTCGATTTAAAGTCAATTAATTGTCATCCTAATCACAACATATGTTACACAGGAGAACTACACGCAGAGATTGGAGGCTGCGACCCAGCAAACTCGACCTAGTGAAGATGACCCCGGCTCCAATGCCTAAGTCGTAGAGTTTAGCGCGAGACCGCCTCTGAGCCCTACAAGAATCGCGATTACGGGTTGGGGTCGTTCTTCACTAGCGACCTCCACACCTCCATAATGGCGGCTTTATCTGCCTTTGCCTCCGCCAATACTCCTGCCGGCCGATCCCGACAAAGTTGTCAATTTGAGGGAGCAGGTGCAGAAGCTCACACAAAAGTTTTACCAACAAGCTCAGCATTCTGAGCAGAGGTACAACAAGCTTCTTGCACGCATGGGAGACACCGTTGCCATCATGTCGAAGCTGATAGAAAAGCTAGAGCGGCTAGAGTTTGTGAGACCAGATGGCGGTGTGCAATGATGTTGCTGGTGGGGCACCAACATCAGCACCTAGTTCGTCACCTCAGCAAGGGGAAGACGATGACGACGATTATCGAGATCCGTGCGGTTTAGGGATTTAATTTATTTATGTCTATTTCATTGTATTTTACTTCTTTAACTTTTTATTATATTCATGTCATTGATATTTAATAAAATTATTAGTTAATTTCTGGTATTTAGAATTTGTGCACTAATTTTGTAAAAAAAATTAATTTGACTACTAATTGTGCGCTAATTGTGCAAAAAAAGAAAAAATTGCATGCCATCGGATTTACCAGTAGAATAATCCAATAGTAAATGGGCGCCACAAAACATAATATGGCGCCAAAATTACGATAAAAAAACTCGACAGTAACCAACCGCTTATCTTTATCGCATTAATTGCAAAATATGATGCAAAATCCGCTGGTAATTAGCATTGGATGAAGTAATCTGCCCCGTAAATAGTTTTCGGTGCCGTTTATACTGTCAAATGCATTTTGACAGTAATTTTGACGATACTCAGCATTTTTTGTGGTGTAATTGTAGCATTTTTATCAACTTGCAATGCATTACATATCTTATTTACAATGTAAACGAAATAAGAATGCTTATATCTCGTTTACATACGTGACACATGGGAGAGAACGACCAACACATATCTTGTTTACAGTGTAAATGAGATATAACACTTATTTTGTTTACATTGTAAATGAGATATTGGAAAAGTTATGATGTTTGTACTGTAAACGAGATAAAGTATGACAAATTTTGAGTAGCTATAAAAGGATATTCAACCATTTGTATTCTCCACAAATATTTCACTTCTTCTTTTTCTCCATTTTTCTTCCAAAAATTAATAAAAAAAAATATCTAATGGTAATGGATATGCGGTTGCAAGTGCTATCCCAATTGTCATATAAGAAACAGTGACATTGGGGTGATATTTAAGTGTGATAACCCTATTATGTTGCACACTCGGATATTAAATTCTTTGTTTAAGCTAAAGAGTCTAATATTGACAAACATTGGTGCTCGCAGCACAAAAGAGCTTGGAAGAGTTGGGTTAGGTTGCTAGCACTGATGGAAAATGGAGTTTTCAATTTCATCTATTTTGGCTTTATGGCAATGAGCATATGCACCTCATGTTTGATATCCATGGGAGAATCATGGCAAAATAAGTTATGGAGCTTTCTGTAGAGGTTGGTGATGTTGGTGGTGGTGAATCTAGCCACTTGAATTTTGTCTAAGATGACCCACCTCTTGTACCACCACCATTTTACTATGCTATTCTAGTGGTAGACATGGACATGGATGGTGAGGAATTCGATGAGGAGTATGTTATTGATAGCGATAGTGTTTCTTCTGAGGATGATGATGAGGAGGAGTTTGTACTAGAGATTCCGGTTGTGGCTTCAGTTCGGTATCTTTTTCCTGCCCCGCAACTATTTCTGGCCTTATCAGTTATACCCAGTCACTATCATACATTAGATCTGAACGCGATGCTCGAGAAAATCCTATTTTCCAACATGGGTGGAGATAATTACAACATAGACGGTAGTGTGGAGTTTCGCATTAGCCACAGATTCAAAAGTTGAGAGGAAGTAATGCAAGGTGTGAAGAAATTCAACATTCAAAGAAATATTAAGTACCGAGTTGTGGAGTCGGATTGATTAAAGTACTATATGCGTTGCCAGCAATTTATAGCAGGATGTTCTTGGAGAATCTGTGTTGTCCTCTGACAGAATCCTGGATATTGGTGAGGTCAAGTATAATTATGGTGTATATTTTTATTTATCATGATTATTTTGGTTATAAATGCCTATTGTATATATTTTATTTTGTTACGGAGGTGCATAAATTTTGAGGTACACACACCTGTTTAGCCTCCACCATGTCCTAGGATCATTGACAATTGAACAACAGTCTCATTTGTAGTGTCATCCTACCCCTCATACAGTCCAGCCTATTAGTCACTATCCTTGTTCTACAAGGTACAGTTAGGCAAAACTATCACTTTAAACCCTTATGCAAAAAGTCTGGATGGCAAAGCAAAAGACAATTGCACAGATATACGATGATTGGGATGATTCATATAATAAGGTGCTGAGGTTGCTGCAAATATGCAGATTTGTTGTCCTGGAACAATATGTGATTTTAGGGCTATACTGTACTATGATGGATACTTGGTGGTACGCGATTGCAACCAATTTGATAAGGTATTCTAGGCTTTTCGTGTCTGTCTGGAGGCTTTCAAGCATTGCAAGCCCTTCGTCTCCGTCGATGGCATGCATCTGTATGGCAAATATGGTAGTGTGTTGCTAATTGGAGTGGCACAAGTTAGTAACAGTAATATCCTTCCTGTGGTATTTGCAATTGTTGAGTCTGAGACTACAAAGTCCTGAATGTTCTTCCTTACCAACTTAAGACAACAAGTGACACCACAAAAAGAATTTTTTATTATATCTAATAGATCCCAAGAAATCAAGATTGCACTTAGAGCCGATAATAGTATTTGAAAGCCTCCTAGAGTGTTCCATGCTTATTGTGTCAAGCACATGGCCGCAAACTTCATGTCTCATTTCAAATCAGGCAAGGGAAAGTGATATCTCATGAATGCTACTTATAGTATAAGCAAGACTGGGGTACGAGTAGTACATGGATGCTTTAAGAGGTTTTTCTTGTGAGATGGTAGACTGGGCCGATAGATTCAATAAGAAAATATGATTACAAAATTGTGATAGCAATCGCAGGTTTGGGCACATGACAATGAACCTCTCCGAGTACATGAATGCAATTCTAAAGGATACGCATTATATACCAATTTCAACCATCATTAGATGCACTTACGAGAAGCTGCAGAAGTTGTTCGTCAGGAAGGGTAGGGAGGCACAAGCACAACTAATAGTGGGTAACTAGTATTCTCAGTGGCTGATAGCTACTGTTGAAAATAACAAGGAGGGAATTTCTAAGATGTGTATTACGCACTGCGATAGAAAGGCCTCAGTGTTTATGGTGGAGGAGTTTCAGCCGTTTGAGGGTTGGTCTCAAAATTTATTTCGTGTTTGGTTGAGTGTGGACACGTGTGACTGTGGCATTTTCCAATCACTTCATTTCCATGTTGTCACACATTTGCTGTTTGTGCCGCCGCAAGTATTGAGTGGGGCATATATGTTCATCTGGTGTACACGCAAGAGACTGTGTTCAAGGTATACGAGGTAGAGTTTCCCCCGATACTAGACAAGAAGCTATGGTCAGAAACTCAGAATGGTATAAAACATGGTTGCATCTAATCCCGCTAAGCATATGAAAGCAACTGGCAGACCAGTTTCTACCAGATTTCGTAACGAGGTGGATAAGGCTTAGCGCCAAGAGAAACGGTGTTCTGTAGAAAAACCGGGCATACTCAGAAAGGCTATCCCATTCAACCCACAGAGGATACCTAGCTGTGTCGTGACTGTTGAAGTATATCGTTTACACTAGTTATGTCTTGTATTTTTATGGTGTCATTATCTTTTTTGTTTTGTTTATTTCATTTATTTGCAATTGAATGCAAAATCTAAATTAGTATTCAACTTACTTTATTCATGTAAACTTGAAAGAGTTACTAAACCAATAGACAACGATAGATAAAATTTAAATTCCAATAAGCTATTTAAAGTGTCGATACACAATCCAAATATCTGATAAAGTACATAATACAATCTGAATAATACATAATACACAAAATAAATGAAGTACATAATACAATCTGAATAATACAAAAAGCAAGTAAAGTGGATCATTGGTGCTGGTCAGGCAGGTAATGCAAGCAATGCGCAGTGCCACAGAATAGAGGTTGTGTCTGCCGAGAGGGTCTGCCACGTCATGGAGCTGGAGGAGGCTATGCGTGCAGTGGTAGAGGGTGCGGAAGATGTGGAGACACATGACTGTCATAGTACTGCACATACAAATATGACTGTATCTGGTAACGAGGCTATACAAGTGGATAAAGTGGTGGTGGCGACATCAGCTGTGATGTAGTCATCAACTGCCCATAGTCGACCAATGGGGGTGTCACATACTGAGCACCAGAGTGGACATCTGTGCTGTATGAGGTGTTAAGCCCTAGTGACAAGTAAGGAACACACATAGGGGTGGCAGTGGGGCGGGTTTTCGCCCTACCTGACCCCGCCCCGCCCTCCTTACACTCCACTACTACCCGCCCCACCCCTACTCGCGGGTAGTAGGCTACTCTACCCTAACCCGCCCCCACGGGTACCCGCCCTGCCCCTACCCGCCCCTATAAAAATTAAAAAACATTTTAATTTTTACAAATTTATATATAAATTAAGATAAAAACTTAAAATTTATAAATAAATTAAAATACAAACATAAGATTCATACAATGTCAAATAAGTTCAAATTAAAAAAAAAGTTCATACAATATCAAATAACTAAACTAAAATACAAATATAAAGAAATTGCATCATTAAAATATAAAAAAATCTTCAATCCTCATTCTTGATCACTTTCCACATCATCATCATTAAAAGTTTGAAGGTCAATATTCAAACCTAAAAATCAAAAGAGATAGCAATTAATAAATTAATCAGTATTATGTAATTTATCCTACAACCAAAAATTTGAATGCACAATTTCAAAATAATAAATAATTCTGCTGATTTTTTAATATTTCTTTGTTACTAATATAATAAGCCGATGCACCAACTACTGTTGCAATTATTCAAAATTCACAGGGATATATAAGTGTGCAGGATAATAAAGAGATTCAATAGTTAGAGGGCATAAATAAAATATAATGGTCCTTTTTTTATATTGATTTAAAAAAACTCTCTATATATATGTACTCAATGACAATTACAAATTCTTGTCTACAATTCAATATGATAGAACAACAGTAAGACACTTTAACGAACATAATAAAGGCAAAATCATATAAAGTAACAAATGCTAACACCTATAAAGAAATTTATGTCTTGCACATAGAAAACTTACAGGATCATATGATAATATTGTATAAAGAAGATCATCATACAAATTACTTAAGAAAGCTACTAATTGAAGCATGACGAGAGAAATGCAGTAGTTTCAGTTATGTAATAAAAGCCATGCTTCTCAGTTTTTCAATCTTCTATAATTTGCTTAATATAAGATTAATGGTAGAATCTAATCTTCTCTACTTTTTTTCCCCTACCAAGGATAACACTACCGCACATTACTAATTCTGCTCATTTCAAATGTCCAATTCTCTCCATAATTATAACACCTTGAGCATATTCCCTTTCATAAACCAAATCACTCTAATCTTGAAGGGTCCATTCAGTACTCAATGACAATTGCAAAATCAGACTAAAATCAAAATTCAAAATGCGTCAAAATGATAAATCAAAACTAAACATGCACTTCTTATCAGTCAAAAATATTGTTATCAAAACTAAATATGCACTTCTTATCAATCAAAACAACTTTAATTTTTCAAATCTGGTAGAGCATGCTTGTGGGATGGCAAATCTACAAAGATAGAGAGGCTCAAAGACTTATCGGTGGTCAGAGACAGAGGAAAAGGGCTCTGGTGACAGGCTCACATGCAACAGCGATGGTCAAGCTCACAGCGACGGTGACCAAACGATGAATCTGTGGAAAAACAAGAGAAGAACTTAGATCTCACAATTATGGAAAGAGAGAGCTAGAGAGCTAGAGAGAGCTAGAGAGAGAGAGGAACTTACGGAGCTGTGCGAGCTGAGCAACGAGGGCGAGGAGTTGCGCAGCTGAGCAGCGACAGGCCGAGCAGGCGGGAGGTGAGAAGCGACAGCAAGGAGCAGTGGGACTAAGTGGTGACACCAAGGAATTGCGACGACGGCAAGGAGCTGCAGCAACGACAAGGAACTGCAGCGAGGGCGCAATGGCGGGAAGGGGATGACAGGCTGAGATGAGGAGCAAAGAGCTTTGGTTTTATGAAGAAGAAGACGGCCAACTTGGGATTTGGGGACTTGGGGTTGGGGTTTGATGGTTGGTGGACTGGAGGCAAACCCTAATCTCTAAAAACATATATATATTAAGTACTCCGGGATGGGTAGGGGCAGGTTTACCCTGACCCCGACCCCGCCCCGCCCCGCTAAACTACCTGCCCCGATCAAAACCTGCCCCGCCTCGGGTCGGGTTTAAACCCGCCCCGACCGGGTAGGGGCGGGTCGGGTACTCTTGCCACCCCTAACCCACACTGAGGTAGATCCACGAGCAGATGAACGATGGAGACCCTGTCTGCAACTCTGCCCTCTGTTCGTGTAGAACTGCTCCGTAATATATTGCATAGTATGCTGGTCAATGGTATGAATCTAAAATGCCTTGTCAAACTAGATTTCCTCGACCATAGAGGCCTCATGACGATTGCTCAATGCACCAAGATTCACCCAGCCAGGTGGGGCCACAAAATGATCGTCCTGAACTAGCTGTGTGTGTGACCCTGGTGGTGGTGGTGATGAGCCTCCTCGCGCGGCTGGTATGTCACCATGCTCTTTCTTCCAGGCATATTCTGCCTCCTTCTTAGACTCGACATCTAACCACTCCCTACGAGACTTGACCTACTCCTTTCGGGGCGTTACAGCTCTTCCGTAGTCCCTAACAACCCTTTCTATCCTAGTCAGCCTTCGACTAGCTGCTCGAACCTCCCTGGAACGCCTACGATGATCAAGGACATTCCGGAGAAGGTCAAGTACGTCCTTAGGCTGACTGGTGGTAGGCTACACATCATCCGGAAAAGTAAAAAGTTTTGGGATCATCAAGCACGTCCTAGTCGGACAGATGTCTAATGCGGCAGGAATGTTGGAACCAGCCCCCGATACTCCAACATAGGCTGATAGTCACTAAATGGATAAAAAGAGATCTTATGGCCTTCCTCAAGTCGAACCCTCCATCTATCATATCACTGCTAATGACGAGTGGGCCACCACACGTCTTCATCCCGTCGTGTGGTGGTCAGGAATCGGTAGACATTAACCGGGTCTCCAGGCACTGGTTGCTCACTACCGAACTGGCATTTCACCAGGTCAACATGGTGAAATTCAACAATGTTGAAGCAGACAAGGGAAACAATACTCATCCATGTCCCCTATTTTGTCTCCTCTCTCAACCAGTCCAAACCGATGGCCTGCAGCGCTGGGTTGTCGTACAACATCCATAAAAATTGCAAAATAAAGTCTAATACAATTATCAGGTTCAGTTCATTATATAAGAGAACTAATCATTTATATATAACTAACTAAAACACTTTCACGTACCTCATCCAATTGTAACTGGTCCAATAAAAGACGCCATCGGAGAATTCGCTGGTCAAATTGGTCCCAACTCTACTGGGTCATGCTTATCAACCTGTGAGAATATGCAACAATAACAATTTCTCAATTTGTGAAACACATAAGACCCTGAATTTTTGAAAATTGAATAATTAATTATTTATGTGTAATTATATTTATTGAGATTTTATTTTTAAAAAAATTATTTTACAAAAAATAATTAAATAAAATTTTATTATTATTAAAGTTTAATTTAATTATGACTTATTCTATTAATTTAAATTATTTATTAAAAATTATTTTAATAGACAAAAATTTAAATTGATTTTTATAATAATAATATTTATTATTATTATTATTATTATTATTATTATTATTATTATTATTATTATCATAATATTATATTTATTTAATTTCATTCTCTTGGCCGAATGCCATCAAGAAAGCCAAACGTGGCTTGTAAGTACACATATATATGTGTATATTAACATAACACGTAGTTACCTTCCATTTAATAATCATCATCCTCTTTACTTCATCACCGAGTTGAACTTGAGGAACAAAAGAAAGAGAATTGACCGAGAGAAAAAAGGGAAATTGAAGCTTCTTCGATCTTCCGACTTCGATTTTTTGTTCCGACTTCGATTTTTTGTGATCTGTAATATCAATAAAAAATTAAATTCGATAAAAATGTTTGTATCTTTTTTCTTTATACATTGACATTATTTTTATTCGGTAAAAATTGACGGTAACGTAATTTCCCTTTTGTTTAAATTTGGCCAATTGGAGTTCTAGGAGGCACAAATGATTTTTTACGTATTCTTCTTTGCCAGCTCGGTTAAAAAGCTTCTCCAAAATTTCGAGTATTTTGATTTCGTACGGAAGTAGGGTTTGGTAACTTTGTAATAAATAAATGTAAATTTTATAAGTGAATGTTAATTTGGTTGATTATTGTTTGAGTTTGAATGAATTTATGTTGAATTATTGTTGTTGCTTGTGATTTATTGGTTTGGCTAGGAGGAACAGCTCAGCTGTGGTTGTTTTAATAATTTTGGGACTGTTGTAATATGATATTTCAAGAAAATTGATGAGATTTGATAGTTGAAAGATTAAATTCAAAGCGGAAAAACACCGGTAACCGAAAAACCCGAAAATGGAATAAAACACAAGTAATATTTTGAAAGGGAAGGGCTAAGGGTTCTGGTTTTGGTATAAGAGAAAAATTAGTATTTAAACTTTATTTTTGAAGGACAACATTGTATTCGTATATAAAAATTAAGGTACAATTTGTAAATTATATAAGTTTTCAGGTATTTTGGGTAATAAATAAAGTACGGGAATAAAAATTGGTATTTTATAAAAATTTAGGGTTACTTTTATAAATATAAAACTAAGTGAGGGTTCAAATATAATTTTATAAAATATTACGGTTAAAAACAAAATATTAAAAAGTTTGTGATTTAGAAAGTAATTAATAAAAGTTTAAAAATAAGATTTTATAAACTAAGTTTTCAGAAAAATATATATATATTATTTACCATTTAAATTATCATATTTATAATATTATTATCATTTTATTAAGAATATTTAAGTCAAAGAAGAGCAAACAGAAGAATTCTTAAAAGTTTTAGAGAACGCAGATTTAATTAAAGTAATTTATAATTCTTTTCCATAAGACACTGAGGAATAGGCGAGAGAATAATGCGAAGATAAATTTTATTATGGAATGTTAGGAAAGAAAAGAAAAGGAAAGAAAAATATTAAAGAACCTCTGCCACAAGAGAGCAGAGAACAAATATTAAAAGAATCTAAAGAACTTTTGCCACAAGAGGACAGAGAGCGAAAAGAAAAGAATATATTAACTAAAGAAATCTCTGCCACAGGAGAGTAGAGAGCAAAGATTAAAAGAATTTAAAGGAATCTCTGCCACTGGAGGGCAGAGCACAGAAAAGAAAAGAAAGAAAGAAAGAACGAAAAAAAAGGAGATAAGCAAAGATATTGTTTGGCATTGAGAATGAGTTGAGATGATTGTGTACCTGCTGAAAATGAGCAAAGATATGGTGGTGAGTCCACTGAGATTTGCTTCCAGAGATACATCGGTCAATCTAGGAGATGGTCGCACCTGTAAGACAGAAGTTGCTTACAGAGGTTATCGATACATACATTGGCTAGAGAGAGCCTCACCTGTAAGATCGAGGTTGCTTACAGAGGTTATATTTGCATACTTCGGCTCAAGAGAGTCACACCTGTAATTGCTTGCAGAGGTTATGGCACTGAAAACCAAACTCATACAAAGGTTGCTGAGTTACGTCGGGAGCAGGTCGAAACCGATAGATGAGCTCGTTACCTGCACTAGGGATAGACATGCATTATACTTGTTTGTGCATTTTTGTTTGTGAGTGTGTTTCCTGTGATTGTTGGTGTGCTAATGGCTGTTTGAATGATGTGTTCTATAATTGTTGAATTGGATTGTCCTTTGTTGACTGTTATTGCTGACCAAGCATATATATAGTGAACTAAACTTCTAACGCCAACCATACTAAGAACTCCCCAGTTCTTACCCCCTATTTCCATCCCTTTCTGCTATAGACGCGAAGGTTTAGTGCGGAGCTACAGAAGCATAGAAGATTATATTCACGAGTTGAATTGTTATAATTTATTTTCCCCTCATCGTTTATTATTTTTAGTTTTTAGAGGGATAAGATTTGTTTTTGAGAATCTTGAAATAAGTATATGTATATAAAGCTATGTGAATATATACTTTTATGGTTAAGTGATTTAAAATAAAGTCTCCTTTTGATTTCTTAATTAAAGTATCGGTTCGTATTCGCAAAGGCTCAATATTAAATAAAGATAGTATAGAATAAAAAGGTTTAGAGGTACGTGACGCCTAGGCTTTTAGTACGATCCTGAGGTGCTAAAAGTTAGGGTGTTACAAAACAAACTTTTGAATTACATACATAAAAAGTACAATAATCATACATGAAAATAGTTACCTAATGGCTAGCGAAAACGTCAGAATTATTCTCTCGGGTGGAGACCACTGAGAAAATCTATGGTAGATCCACGAGACTAGTAGAAGAGTGCATCCAGCAATGTCGGTGATTGATTGATGTGTTGCAAAGCATAAGGAGTGGTATGTCCAGGCAAGCACAGCGGATCCCAAAGAGAGACTGTGGCCCTCTTGAAGTCCTCTAATAAGGGCAGCCACCTAATATGGACTTGATTGTTTGATTTGTCTGTCATCAGGTAACCCCCGATCAACAACAAGATGTAACACCTCATGTATTGTTTGGAGGGTGGCTGCATCTATAGTAGCTGACATATGCCGTACTCGGTCCCTCAGCCACATTAGCTTGATGGACAATGACTCCTTCCTCTATGCCTCCTGCTGCTAAGCATGAGGTAGCCTGGCACTCAGGAGCTCCTCTACCCACTCCCAAGTCGGGTGCTGGTACCATGTATGAAAATCACGTAAGCACACACTCACTGGCTCTCCGTGAGTGCGTAACTCAAGATGGTACGTAATGTCCTGCAAGGTGATGGTGCACTCACCCCAAGCTAGGTGAAAAGTATGGGTCTGCAAACGCCAACGCTCCACAAATGCAATAATCAGAGAGTTGTCAAAGACAATGTCCCTGAGATGCACTGTGTTGCCAAACCTAGCCTCCCTCAAGTAAGGAAAAATGGCGTCCAGTGGTGTAAGAGTGTGGCTCACTCGTCTAGGGAGTATTAGGCGAGGCCTCTGTTAAAAAATAAAATATTTCAATAACAAATCTATTTCAATTGTAAATATTTTTATTCCAAAATAAAAAGATAAAAATAATGATAATACACAATTATATCATATTTCAGAATAATTAACTTTAAAAATTAAACATTTAAAAAGTTTATCTAACATCATTGCAACAAATATCCAATAAAACAAGTTATCTAACATGCTCAAAATTAAAATTAAAAATATAAAATTCGATTTAAAGAAATAAGAAAACGTAATTAATATTTAATAAATAAATTAGATTAACTAATAAGTTACATTACTTAATTAATTAATACTTACCAAGAATACATTCTACCACCTAACAAATGCTAATAACACCTAACAAATGCTAATAACATGTCAATTAACCTATTTTATGTTACCAAAACGTAATCTATTCTACTTATGTATAATAGCACTAAATGTGTAAAAGTATCATAACTATAGTTATATGCTTATTTATTTAAAAGAGGAAAAAACCAATACTAATTTGGAAGTCAATCGCTCCTGCTAAGGGTGGCAATATGTACCTTACCCGCGGGTACCCAATCCGACCCCACTTGGTCGGGTAGGATTGCTAATCCGATCCGCAGTGGGTAGGGTAGGGTGCGAGTTAAGCCTCAACCCTACTCGACCAACCCGCACTCTATATATGTATATGTTATATACTTATATAAAAATATGTTTTAAGTGGATGTTGAACCAAAGACCTCTCACTAAATGCAAAAGATCATTGGCCACTAAAAAAAATATTAATTGATAATTTAATATTTTCTTTTACATAAAAGTCAGTTCTATTTTGAGTTATCATCAAGTTATAATAATAGTGTATCTTTTCTATAACCCGCGGGTAGGGTCGGGTACTCGCGGGTTAAGAGCAGGTAGGGTTAGGGTTGAGATATTCTCAACCCGCAGGTAGGGTTAGGGTTGGATCCAAACCTTACCCTACCCTACCCATTGCCACCCCTACCTCCTGCGATATGCTAAGTCGCATTTAGGCGGTTGATGTCATTGTCTCGTGCATCTGTGCGTACCATAACGTCTGAGTATCTCAAAAATATTAAGAAAAATATCTGACAAAGGGAAAAATGAAGGTTAAGGGACAATGAGACTAACACTTGAGGTGCTGTGAACGAGTTTCTTATAGAAGCGCGTCTAAGTCTTATCTCGTTTTCAAAATAAAAATGCTACGTGTCATAATATGTGTGCAAACACGATACGTAAATTTCGTGACGTGTCTTATTTCATTTACAATATAAATGAGATATAAGCATTCTTATTTTGTTTACATTGTAAATGAGATATGTAATACAATACAAATAGATAAAAACTCTCTAAATTATCTATATTCGTAAGTAAAATATTTATTTTATTTATTTAAAAAACAAGGCTGATTTTTTTTGTTATAGAAGTAAAAGTAGTGATATACTTTAACATTGTAATTTTTTGTATTTTTTAAAATTGTGAAAAGTACACAAATCGGAAGGGTCCGATTTCTATACCTCAAATTTTTTTAATTTTTTTAACACAAATTAAACGTCTGATTTGTGTACCTCTCAAAAATCGGACGGTGCGATTTCTGTACTTCTATAAATCGGACGATCCAATTTGTGTACCTCTAATAAATCAGACAGTCTAATTTCTACTTCTCTAATTAAATAATTTTACAATTAAGAATAACATCCTAACAATTCACATTTTAAAAAAATATCATTACCACTTTAATATTAAAAATAAAAAGTACAATTCCAGTTATTCGCTATTCACAAATCACAAGGTCCATTTTTTTTAAGTTGTCAAAAGATTTTAATGGACATTCTTACCCTTACACGTAGTAATATTTTATTACGCTGTTCTATGATACTAAACATTTTGAATACCGAATAATTAAAGTTAATTAGGAGTTCTTTCATAACAATGAATCTTACTGAGACCAGTCACGGTCACGAGGTTTAGTCTCCACTATGGATGGTGACCCTGTAATTTGTTTTATACTCAATGGATAATGAACTTACCAGGAAAATGATTTTGTGTTGAGGTTCACATTCCAACTTAGAAAAAGTATGGTCAAAGTTTTAATCACGTTTTATGTTAGCATGTGCCCCGTGTTTGAATAATAAATAAACTTATTTTATGATAAAATTATACTGTATTTTGACAAGAATAAACCAAAAGACTTGTTTCTTATGTAGAAAGGGAGAAAAAATTTTATGATGAAGGCATACAGGTAATATTATAGGAAGGTTATCAGGTGTATCGGGAACACCGATGTTCTAATTGTTTTAACCGTTGATCTGAATTAAAAAATATATATATAATATATATTAATTAAAATCAACGGTTAGAATAACTGGAACACCAATGTTCCCGGGTACATCTGATAATTTTCCAATATTATATATTCTATAGAACAAATCTAACAACAATATTAGTCGGGATATCAATTTTCTTTTATCGATAACTTATTTATTTAATTATCTCGTTCAATTTAAGGCATGAAAAAAGAAAGTTCAAACTTAAAAACAAAAGTCGCTTTTCTTAAAGTTAATTGAACATAAAAACAAAAGTGTTTTATTTTTTTATTCCAGATGAAAGACAAGTATTTATATTTAATTATCAAAAAGAATAAAATATTAAATTAATCTCTTACGTTTGGACATAATTCTATTTTGGTTCTTAAAGTTTAAAGTATTATATTTGAATAAAAAATATTTTATTTAATTTCAATGTAGTCACACTGTAAAGTCAAAGTTAAATAATTAACAGAATATCCTACATAACAGTAATAAAAGAACAAGGTCAACAATTTGAAGAATAAATACAAGCTCTAGAACAAGGTCATCAATATATTTATTTATTATTCTTTTTAGTTCTATAGAAAATATTGCCTCTAAAGTTTGTACTTTTTCTCTAGATTATCAACCTTGTTCTTGTACTGCTGTCATATAAGACATTCTGTTAATTATTTAATTTTGACCTCATGGTAAGATTATATCGAAACTAAATAAAACTTTTTTAAATTTAAATAAAACACTTTAAATTTTAAGTACCAAAATAAAATTATGCCCAAACATAAGAAAATAATTTAATATTTTATCCTATCAAAAATATAATTCATATGGCCCAGTTTAATTGTAGGCCTCTCATTTGGGAGTTGAAATTAAATCTTTCAACCAAATTTGTACAAATATATTATATTTAAAAAAATTATATATACACAAAAATTAATCACTAAAATTAGTTATTATATATTTATATATAAATATATACGTAATTTAATTTATTTTTAATATATATTTTATAATTATACATTGATAATTGATTTTAATATATACCTAATATTTAGAAAAAAACTAATAAAGTTAAAAAATGAAAAAAATACTTTTTCAAAAAAAATAAGATATATAAAAACTAATAATTAACAACAAAGTAACGAGAGATCAATATTTGAGTCCTCACAAAGGAATATGCAGGGTAGTTAAAATCGCGAATTAACTCGTGAAGTCGCACAAGTTTGCGATTTTACTCCCTCCTTCCGTCTCGTTTATGTTCTTTGAGTAAGAGGAATGGCGTTCGTGTAGAATTGTCGGAAAAACTCTCAAAATCGTTGAAATCGCGCTTCTGCAAGCGAGTCACGTCTAGAGAGAAACTTGAGGCTAAAAGCTTATTTTGTTGGCCTATTCCAAAGTTATGGTGATGAAAATGCTCAAAACTCTAGTCTTGTTTCATTTTCACCGTCTTTATAGTCTCTGTTCTTGAAGTTGTTGTATTACCTTTATCTCTCGATTAAAGCTTTCTTTTCTCTTTTTCACCACCTCTGTCTCCAGTCTCTCCTATTTTCCTATTAACATTAATTATTATCTTTGCTCTTATGTTTCTCTCATTTTTTTTTCCTCAGCCCTCTCAACACTGAAGTTCTATTTTGCTCTACTTTTTTTTTCTTTTTCATTCTGATCTATTGATTGGTTTATAATAAAATTAGATTAGCAGGACAAATGTATTATTAATTTATTGTTAAGAAGAAGAGAATGAAATATTTAAATTACATGGACAAAAGAAAAACATAAGAATAGGAATAGAAAAATTCTAGTGTTTGAATTTTAAATTTTGAATTTAAAAAAAGAAGTTAGAATTAGCGTTAAATTTGTTTTGTTATATTTTGAATAGTAGTTTTTATTTTTCTCTTTATTTTAAAATTTTCTCTTTTTCTTTAGTTTATTTTTGTTGTTACTATATTCATTTTCTTTGAGTGTGAAAACCCCTTTTTTATTTTTGCTGATAGTTCTATTTATGAAAATTTATAATTTTATTCACATCTAATAAAATTATCTTTCTTCACAAAAAAAGACTATATTATAGTAATTAATGTATATTAATATACTGCATAAATAACTAAAATAAGAAAGTTGATAATAAATATATATGTAAAAATTTGAATTTAATTTTATATTTTTAAAATTATATATGTTTATATTGTTTTTAATTTATGAGTCATCTACGTTTCATTTTAAAATATTACAAATTATGATTCTATAACAATCTTTTAAGATAAAGTATAAACTACGAGTTTATTATCTTAGGAGTATGTAATATCTATCAAAATCATAAACATTCTAAAATTCATTGCAATGCCTCTCTCTCTCTCTTTCTCTCTCTTAAAAAAACCTGTGAATCTCTCTTGAGGACTGTCGTCGCTGCCTTAGTCTAGACCGTGATGACCCTCCTCTGCTCCTCTTCTTTAACTTTCCTTTTTCTTCTATCTCTCCTCTGTCTCTCCTTCTTTATCATTTTTCATCCTTCTCTTTGTTTACTGTCATAAACTCTCTTTTCTGTTAGCAAGTCATACCTCCCACTATCGCCACTCTCTCGCCGTCCACATCTCCTTGCCGCCCCTTCTTTTCTTTCTTTCACCCATCTTTCTTCTCTTGGTTATTTGCTTTCTGTTCTTGTTTCTTTTCTGTTTTTTTTTTTTTTGGAGATTTAGATTTGAGATTCAGATCTAAATCCATAATAATTTTTTTTGTGGTTGGTCTCTTTCCTTTGTGGTATATTTTTTTTGTGGTATATTAATTTTTTTATGGATATTTTGAACATGATATTGCATATATGGAATGAAAATGCAACAAGAGGAACTTTTTTTTATGGAAGTTGTACTTCCAGATTCACGAAGCTTGCAGATCTATTTAGAGAATAAGAGAAGATTTTTTTCCATGTTACAATACTTTTGTGGAGAATTAGAAATAAAAAAAATTGTGATTCTCTGTTTATGCATGTCATATAAGATTCTTTGTAATCAAACTTTGTATCTCCTCTCAAATTATAGTTCAACATAAAAATGATCTCTTTTTTATCTTAATAGCTTTTGGCTATTTTCTTAAATAAAAGTTTTCTTCTAAAAAAAGTTATAAACATTCTATTTTTATATACATTTTTATTATAAGATAGAAATATAAAAGACAAAAGGACAATAAAAAATATGGATGAACATTTTTCAATTTAATTATAATAGATAATTAATTAAGGGGGATAAGTATTATTTTGGTCCCTAACGTTGAGGCTTAGAATTGAAACCGTCCCCATAATAATTTTCAATTTAGAATCATTCTTAACGTTTTTTTTCGTATTAAAATCGTTCTTTTAATTTTTTCGGATAAAAATACTCTCACCCCTACCAGCACTTACCTCCTCCTCTTCCACCACCACCCACCACCACCACCACCAACACCAACACCAACACAAAAAGCAGAAACAGATGCAAAAACTCAAAATCAACAGAAGCAAAAAGCAAGAAGCAGCAAAAGCAAATCAAGAAGCAGAAACAAAAAGCAACACCAACACTACCACCACTAACATCAACACCAACATCAACATCAACATCAACACCAACACCATCACCACCAAAACCATCACCAAACCAAGAAGTAGAAGCAGCAGAAGCAAAAAAGCAAGAAGCAGAAGCAAGAAGCCAAATCAGAAAAGTAAGAAAGCAGAAGTAAGATGCGGAAGCAGAAAGCGAGCTGCTGATGAAGCGGCGAGGCGGCGAGTCCGGCGACGACGGCTCCAAGCTTCGCTGCTGCCGTCCCCCTCCCCCTCTCCCCTTCCTCCCACCCCCACCCCACCCCCGCGTCCTTTCCCTCCCCCTCTCCCCACGCATGTTTTATTTTTTATAAATTTTATAATTTTTTATTAAAGTATGAGTAGTTTAGAAATAAAATAAAAAATTTTATTAAAAAGGACGATTTTAATAAACAATAAGGATGATTCTAAATAAAAAATTACGATGAGGACGGTTTCGATTCTGACCCTCAACGTCAGGGACAAAAACAATACTTATTCCTTAATTAAGGTATCAGTCAACAATAACTAATTATTAGTTGGGATATAAACAAGTAACAAAAAATATCTAAAATTAAATAAAAAAATCAAAATCTAACAAAAAAATTTATACCTAAACAAAAATATCTAAAATCATTATAAAAAATCCAAGGCTAACAAAAAAATTTAAAACATAAAAAAATATAAAAAATTATTGTAAAATAATATACGAAACCTAGCAGAAAATTCTAACATCTGAACACAAAACTCTTTTAATTAATTATGATAAAAAAAAATGCATCACTTACAAATATTTCTTATGTATATCTAAATTTTAAATATTTAAATTTTAAAAGTTTTAAATATTTTTTTGAAATCATATAATAAAAAATAAATAAAAACACACTATTTAAAAAGAAGGCATAAGATGTTTCTTATATTTATATTTTAAATATTTAAATTTTAGATGTTTTAAAATATTTTTTTGAGAATATATAATTAAAAGTAAATAAAAACAATTATTAAAAATAAAGTCATTTTAGATAGTTTTTATACCTAAGTTTTAGGTGTTTAAATTTTAGATGTTTTTAATTTTTTTTTGAGAATATACATTAAAAAGTAAATAAAAATAAATAATATTTTTAAATTTTGAATATTTAAATTTTAGAGGTTTTAAATGTTTTTTTTATAATTTTAGAAGTTTTATTTTGTTAAGTTTTAGATGTTCTTTCTAACTATTTTAATTTTTTTTGTAGATTTTGAATTTTTATAAATTTAGATGCTTTTTTGTTAATTTTTTTTATTTTTTTAATAATTTTAAATATTCTTTTTATTTAGGATAAAAAATGTTAATAAACCAATTAAAGTTTAAAATTACGTATATCTCTCAGGTGAAAAAATGTTACGTGAATGTTCCTAATGAACATTTCTATATAAATTGAAACAGTTAGTATCGATTTACTAGGATTTCATACAAATCGGATGTGTTCAATTCGATTTACTTAATAATACAAGCTAAATCGAATTAGTCTGGATCCATTTATATTTTTTGATAGAATAGTCGTAAATAGAAGCACCCAGGTTCAATTTACAGTGTATTACTAAATAAATTGAGTTGAGCACATTCGATTTACTAAAATTAACAATATACATACATAAATCGAATTAGATCCATTCAATTTATCTGACATCCTAATAAATCGAATCACTCTAATTCGATTTACTACCAACATTTGTAAATCAATATTAGTTATATCGATTTATATAGAAATGTCCACTAAAAATATTCACGTAACATTTTTTTTTATTTAGGATCTACTAATGAGTTTCAATAGTTTTATTTACGTTTTTTACCTTTTTATTTAGCTTAAAATTGACTAATTTATTAAAATATTAGCTAAAAGAATTAATTACCTAAAATTTTTCTTTTGATTTAAATTTATAAGAAATATGAATTCGTCATTCGATTGAATTTTCTTTTGACAAAAAAAATTGTCTGCATCTAATATCTAATGCGTTTTGAAATTTTATTTCAGAAAAAAACGGAAAACTAAGCCAGGCTATTCATTTGTCATAGTTATTGTATTTCGTGCAAGAGTATTTAAGGGCATTTAAGTCCATGCAGTTGATTAAAGTGAATGGAAAATAGTTTAAAGGCGTGTAGCGTAGGCATAGGAGGCACGCAATAACAACGAGAGTGAGGCAAGTATCCTAACTCCCAAGAACCTGCAGAAAACCCCAAACCCCTGCTTTCTTTCGTGCTACTCCGCCTCCCTTCGCCACGCTCCCTCCTCTGCGCGTGATGTTCCCCACCTTCCCCCTCAGTTCTAAAACGTGAGCAACTCGTACAAGTTCCTCTCTCTTTCTCTCTCTCTGTTGTATTGAAGCTAACACAACTAACCAACGGAGAAGCAGAAGTAGCGCTTTGGATTGGTTTTCCTGTTCCTTTGGGAGCAAATTGCTCCCTCCATAAACCCTCGATACATTCCCATTTTTCCCAAGGTACGTCCACTCCTCCAAGATTCTTCTTCACCTTTTCCAAAATTTTCTCTTTCCTTTTATAAATTTTATTTATTTATTGCTTCTTTTTTTTTTTCCGGTTATCTTTTTCCTTCCCTTCTTTCTTCTTTTTTTGTTTTGTTTTGTTATTACTACGCAGATTCGTTCTTGTTTTGCTTTGCTACGTTTCATTCACACTTTGCTTTTGTCTGATTTGTGATTACGGTTCGTGATTTTGTAAGAAATACATGTTTTTTCTTCGTTTATGTTTGCGTGTTGGAATCGTTTCTACTTTTGGAAAGGAGAAGAAAAATAGAAAAGCTGGCTTTAATTTAGCTCGTTGTTATTGCGCACGGCACAATGCATATGACAACAGCTGTTGAATCTTGATGTGCGATTTTAACGTGTTTTCCACTCTCCTCCTCAGCTTCATATTTGGCATTTACAATATATATTAATTTATTAATAAATTATGTTTTTTCAATATCTGTCTATTTATCTATCTACTTACTTTCTAAATTTGGTGTTCTAGGGGAAAAAAGATTGTTTTTTTCTTTTTTCTTTTTGGTCGTCGTAATTGGGTGTTTGAATTGTTGTAGGGAGGTTTATATGCCATTCCTTTTATTTATTTATTTATTTATTTATTTATTTATTTGTGCATGAGGGATCGTGGTCTGTGATGAAATAATGGAGAAGAAAACATATATTTGTAGTCTTGTTTTTTTATTTCCCCACCCACTTTTAAGAATCTGTATTGGAGTCTCCTTTGTTGCTGGTTTATTCACGAGGCATGAGCTACATTCTTGTATTTGACTTTATGAATACACATTGTTCCCACGAAATATCATCGCTTTTTTTTTTTTTGGGAAGTAATATTAGTTGTGTACTACAATCAAAAGTTAAACTTCCTTATTGATGTTGCTTTTAGTTGCTTGTCCTTGATCTTTAGACAACTGTAATTTTAACTTGATCAGGGCAATGCTTAATTTACCTTTCTGGATAATTACCATTTCTTAACTTTTTTCGGTGTAATATCGTAGTTGAGGCTATACTTGCAAGTTTTCTTTTTCTATTATATAGACAGAAGGTGTAGTGATAATGTGTACATGACGCTACTTTGATCATCCCACTAACAGAAGCAGCACCTTTATGATGTTATTTATCCCATTTTTCAGACAAGGGCAATTGAGTTGTATACTTGTAGTGTTCAGCACTTGCTAATGGACTTAGAAGAGAAATTCGTTTGTAAAGGTGTGGTTCTGAGCTTTCTCTTTTTATCTTCTCTTTCGAATGTTAGCATTACAAACATCTATTTTCCCTTTTTATGCTGTATATAATGCTGAGCCTTAGCTATAGTGATTTTATTTTGCACAGTGTCATATGTTAATCTATTGAAAAGGTGGAGTATGGTATAGAATGCACTTGGCATCAGGCTTTAGAAAAGATACATGGTTCATTTTATAATTTACTTGCTGATGTAGAAGATATATTAGTAAATTTTCATATTCTAAAATCAACAAGACAGATTTCTAATTTATTCACACATTTAAGATTAGCTTATTTATACTCTTAAAAAAAATCACCCCTTTTTATTATGTACGTATTGAGTTGCAATTCTTTGAATTTCTGATATGGAATGTCAAGGCGATGATTTCTTATTAAACCAGCAATAACATTGAATAATCACTTTCCATGTTTAGATGGTGCAAAATATACAATGTATCTTGTAGTTGAATATATATAGCAACTTAAGAAAGTGAAGTGTTGGAACACGCTTTCTCACTTGCATAGATGCCTATCTATATGAATAGGTTTCAATCATAGCAGCCACACATTAGACTTGGATGCCTTGGGTTGCTATGTTGTATGCGGCTATTTAGATGCTTCCTTGTATGAAATGTTTCAAGATAGTTTTTTCTTTTTTCCTGTGGTAGGAATGATCTGGTGTCTCTAAGATACTCCCTGTAACCTTTCTTCTGTTTAGTACTTTGTGTGCTTGAATGATTTTGATAACTTTCTTGGAATTTATTTTGAAGATTGTTTTATCAATCTGATTCAGGATGGCTTGATACTTTCTTCCTCCTTATTGTATCTTGTATTCTTTTTTTTTTCTTCTTTCTTATATTCCCCTTCCAGATTCCAGGTGTTGTCCTTAGCATGTTCATTTGTGGGTAGAATAGAACACCTATACCTGATTTATATTTCTGTTTGATCTGGCTGGTTCTGAAAATGATTGTGTCTGAATGGCTGATGTAGTTTGCTGTTGGCTTCTGCACATGATTTCAATGCTGATGTCTGGGAATTTTGAAAGCTTTTAAATTTGAAGGTGGCTTGATTTAACACCATTGCTATCACTGCAAAGAGGAATTTTTACAAAAAAAATCGGTGTCCTCTAAGGAGCCAACGTTTATATGTTATTTCTTGATCAGGTGGTTTATGATTTCTAGTGTCTCACAAAAAGCTTAATGAATCGATATTTGGATGACATATAACCTTTTGGAAATTTCTCAGAGGTTGCATATGAAACCATTATTTCTTCAAACATATATTATGTTTTTCTTGTTCATTTCTTCGATTCTACACATCAATTACATTGATTTCCTGTGTAATGCACATAGTTTTGACCATCCTATTCCATATTTTTATTGTCCTCTGTTTTCTGTATTATACACTATTGTGACTAGGTGCCCCTAATGATGGATTGGGGCTAAATTTTTCCATTCAATACTTTTGTAGTCTGTTATCTTTGTTAATTTTGTTCAGTTGTTGCTGTCTTTCTCTGAGTCTAGTTTTTATTGACTATATCATTTCAATTTTCCCATTGTTTTCTCTGTTGGTTGGCCTTTCTGTTCAGTTTCTGGTGTGCAAAGCCTCTCTTCCAGTGTGCAAAGTACTCCCGAAAAAAATGGCCATTCTGATGATGCTTCAAGAAGTTCAGAACTCCTTCAAGAGTTTGTGAAGGCTGGTCCGAAGAAGGAACTTCTTCCAACGTGCTTTGCTAAGGACCATAAGAAAGTTACTGCAAAAGGAAGGATGGCTGAAACTAAGTCAACTGGTAAGACAACTAAGAAACAAGATTCAAAAAAAGCTTCCAATGTTGGAAATCCGCCTTTCAGGAAGCAAAATCGGAAGGCTGAAAACCCCATGCGGATCTTTCCTAATCCTGACCAGACTTCTGAATCTGGACATTCTAACTCTTGGATCTGCAAAAATGCTGCCTGTAGGGCTGTTCTATCTATAGATGACACATTTTGTAGACGGTGTTCTTGTTGTATTTGTCACCTTTTTGATGATAACAAAGATCCTAGTCTTTGGTTGGTATGCTTGTCTGAATCTACTCAAGGGGACTATTGTGGATTGTCTTGCCATATCGAGTGTGCTCTCAAACATGAAAAAGTAGGAGTTGTTGATCATGGACAACTGATGCAACTAGATGGTGGCTATTGTTGTGCATCATGTGGCAAAGTTACTGGGATACTTGAGTAAGTGGATTTTCCTAACCTGGTGATCTATCGGGAATTTATGTCCCCCCCCCTTGATATAGTTTGGTCTTGCCAATTTGGTGAATCGATTTATACTGTGTCTAGCAGGAAAAAAAAGGCTTCTTGACTTCTATTTTGAATATAGAATTTAAAAGATTTGTGTATGTTTCCCGCCTCTTCTCTGCCCACCGCACACTAACATTTCATGTTTGTGGCATGAAAGCATGGGAAACTCTTGCGGTTTTTACTTTCTTCAATTTGGATTTTAGAAGATGAATTCTAATAGGGTGTTTTCAGCTCTTACAGTACAGTTGAAGCTATGTATTATCTATACCATTTGCAACTTTTATAACTGAATTTCCAACCTTATTTTGATAATATTGGTGGTTCATGGTTAAAAATGGCAGATGCTGGAAGAAACAGCTAACTATTGCAAAGGATGCTAGACGTGTAGATGCACTCTGTCACAGGATATATTTGAGCTACAGGCTCTTGGATGGGACTTTGAAATTTAAAGAATTGCATGAACTGGTACAAAAGGCGAAGGCTAAACTGGAGACAGAAGTTGGTCCAGTTAATGGGGTTTCTGCCAAGATGGCACGAGGCATTGTCAGCAGACTCCCTATAGCTGGTGATGTGCAGAAATTCTGCACTCTTGCTATTGAGAAAGCTGACAGATGGCTGGCTAGTGTTCCAAATGTGAATCCTGATTCCAGAGGTTTGATCTGGTTCTCTTAATTTGTTTAAAATAGCTTGTGCAAATTTCTTGCTGGTTTCTTCACATCACTTTTATTGTTTGATTCATGATGACATCTTTTTTTTAACATCACAGAGGGTTCACTTCCTGCTGCTTGCAAGTTTGTTTTTGAAGAGGTAACAGCTTCCTCTGTCAAAATCATTTTACTTGAAGTATCAAATGTGGCGGCTGAGAACAGTAAGGGATACAAGCTTTGGTATTACAAGAGTAGGGAAGAATCACACACCAAAGATCCTGTTTCTGTGATTCCTAGATCACAGAGGAGGGTTTTGATATCCAACCTTCAGCCTTGTACAGAATATACTTTTCGCATTGTATCATATACGGATTCAGGAGACCTGGGTCATTCTGAGGCTAAATGTTTCACGAAGAGCATCGAGATAATTCAAAACGTTCCTCCATCTGTTGCTATGGTACGAAAGAGAGAGAATTTTCAAATTGGGGCTTGTTCTTCTGGCTCGAAGATTGAGCCCAATCGCACTATGAAAGACTCTGGATTTAAGGTTCGAGACCTTGGAAAAATTTTGCATCTAGCTTGGGCTCAGGAACAAGGTTATCTTGAAGATTTTTGCTGTGCTGATATGAAAACGTGCTGTGGACAAAGTGAAATGGTCAAGCCTAAAACTCCAGAAGAGCAGTTGCCTTCAGTTCCACGAGGCCTTGATTTAAATGTTGTTTCAGTTCCAGATTTAAATGAAGAACTAACACCTCCTTTTGAGTCTTCCAGGGATGAAGATAATGGTTGCACTTTGATGCAGGCTGTTGAGGCAGATGATGATGCTGCCTCTCATGATCTTGAGAAGAATGGTTTAGCAAGATCCCATGGGAGTGGTGATTCCCAAACCTGGACCCATCGCCCAACAGGGGAAGTGCCAGCTGTCGACTCTCGCATAGACGTGACTAGAAAAAGGATAGCAAGCACGAATGAAGAGATACATGATTGTGACAGTACTTTGATAAATGGTTCTCCTGTACGCATATCTGATGGTTCATCTTCCCTGGATGAGAACTTTGAGTATTGCGTGAAAGTAATTCGTTGGCTAGAATGTGAGGGTCACATAAAACAGGAATTTAGGTTGAAATTGCTAACATGGTTTAGTCTGAGGTCAACAGACCAAGAACGCAGAGTGGTTAACACCTTCGTTCAAACTCTCATTGATGATCCAAGCAGTTTGGCAGGGCAACTTGTTGACTCTTTTTATGACATTATATCCAACAAGAGGCCAAGAACTGGATTCTGTAATAAAGCTTTGGCATCAAACTAAGGGTGTGGAATCCTGTTGTACAAGTCTGCTGCTATTCCCATGGATCTTACGTTAACCATTTTTATGTCAAAATTACCCTCTGATTGTTTTCGCCTTCCTTGTACAGGCAATTTTTTAGTCAATCACATTCCAAGTGATTCATTCTTATTGTAGACAAGTTCTATCTTGCATTAAAAGGATTTGCATTGAAGATGGTGGAAACTGTAATTCTTTTGTCCGTGGTTCGGAGGATCTTTTGACGTGAAGTTTCAAGATGTAGCCATTTTGCGATTTCATGGACTACCGCCTTTATTATGAATTTAATCAAAAAAGATATTATTTATTTATTTATTTATTTTTAAAGTTAGAGATGAAATTTGAATCCAAAATGTTTAGGTTAAGATGGAGAAATTATGTCATTTGAATTATAGTTTGTTGACGATATTATTTATTTATTTAGTGTTGAACTTCTCATTACTTTTCATTTGAAGGACATGTTATTTTTTTTATTTTTTGGTGACTAAGAAGTAAGTACATATGTTATTTGATTTGATTTAATTAATACCAGTCAACTTTTTCTTTTTAATCTTTAATTTATACCTAAGCAATCGTAATAGGATTCTGAAAAAAGTCTCGAGGAGTAAAGTTGGATTTATTTTAGCTGCTTGAAAATTGATAAACTGTTTGATACTCTGTCAATCGTTGAGCTGTTTTAAGATTTTAGAATATTAGATTAGATTAAGGCCTAGTTTTTAATTAAGTTTTTTTTTAAAAAATAATTAAACAATAAATACTTATATTAAAAGTAGCTTATAAATAAGTTATTTTGTATTTGATTTTTTTAGTTTTAAAAGTATCTATTTTAAAAGAAATGTGATAAAAAAAAATTTATCACGAGAGAAATCATTTTTTTTAACTTTTCTATAAGTATTTAAATAGCTTTTTAGAAAGCTACAATTTAGTTTTGAAAATTGTACACATTAATACTATTACTTTTCGTCTTAGTTTGGTAAAGTTTTTACTTTTCAAAAATAGCTTATAAAAGCTAATTTTTAAAAGATGACTTTTTAAAAGTTGTAACATTTATGTTTGATAAATCAAATTAAAAATAACTTTCAAAACATAAGTAACAACAACTGCGTTCGGTAAAATAGCTTTTAAAATTTAAAAATATTATAATAGACATAAATGTAAGTGTTAAATTTGAAAATTAGTTAACATATGAGGTTATATTAGACTTTTAAATTTTGAAAAGTACAGGCCAACTTTGAAAAGTACTCCGATCTTTTAAAAGCGGTAAATACAAGCACATGGTCCTTCTTATTTACCAAACACAAAATGAGGAACTTGAGCTTTTAAAAATTACAAGTACCTCTTCAAAAAGTTTTACCAAATCAAGCCGGGTCCTAAGTCCTGTGCATTACACGGATCGTAAGTAAAATTATTTAGTAAATATAGATAATATAAATTTTATCTCAAATTTTTGTCTAATATTAAAATTAATTAAATTATTTTAACAATTTATATGTAAAAATTTATATTCAAATAAAAAATGACTACTTTTATTTAAGTATTTTGTTAAAATTAATTATTATATGGCAAAATACATATTTATCAATAACTAGTAAAATATATCATAAATACATCATTTTATGCGTTTGATTTGATATATTAAAACAATTAATCTCTACATCCAAATCATTTAACCAACTAAATCCAACCAAATAACTTTAACCTAATTCACCTCCACGTGCCACTATCTCTAACAAATTTTTGACTTAACATACGAATATATATAACTACATTTTTTATGCGGATTTCGTTTTATTTTTTGAAATTTCTCTACGTTTTCTTCTATCTATGTGTTTCTTTTCCTTCTTTATGTTCTCTTCGTTCAAGACCAATGTTCTTTTATCTGATTTGAAGATTTGGATCAAAGTTTTTGAAATCAAGCTGTTAAATCAACTTTGAATGGGTATTTTATTTTCGAAGACAATGAATGATTCAAATTTAGACTGTTAATTGAACTAGGGAAATTGGATTATTGTTTTGAATCGAATCAAGTTGTAGTTTGTTACTAGTTTATGATTCTATAGTTAAATAATTTTGTTTTCGTTTGTAAAAATTAATATTCATAGTTGATGGTTTGAATTTAAATATAATGTACGAGTTATGAATCTGAATTATTGCTCTGATGAATCTGTTTCGTTCTTAGTTTCGGTGTATTTGAATTTATAAATTGGTATATTTTGAAAATGCTTTCAATATATTTTTAAGTTCAGATTGTCAATTGAATTAGAGCGAATTGTATTATTATTTTGAATCGAATCAAGTGGCTAAGGTGAAGTTCGAACCTAGTTAATGTAGTTCATTAGTAGTTAATGATTCTGTAGTTGAATAATTTTGTTTTTGTTTGTGAAAATTGATGTTCATGGTTAGAATTTGAATATAATGTACGAGTTCTGAATCTGAATTATTATTTTGATGAATTTTCCAGTTTCAGTGTATTTTGAATTATAAATTGGCTTATTTTGTAAATACTTTCGATGTATTTTCAGTTTCTGTGGGATGTTGATGAGCAGCTTGTGCCAAAGGTTGGAATAAATTTTAACACGCTTGAAAAAGTTGAAAAATTTTACAAAGATTATTCTAAAGCTTATTTAAATCCAGAATGCACGAAATTACTTAATGATAACTCAAAACTCCTTCTCCTGCTTCTTCTTCATTATCATCATCATCTTCTTCTTCTTTTCTTGTTTATCTTCTCCTTCTTGTTTTACATTCTCATTATTCTTCTATTTTATTCTTTTAACAAGAATAAAAACAAAAAAAAATCAAACAAAGAAAAAGAAGAAACACATAATGCTACAAAATCAGTTAGAAGAAGAGGAACTTACATTCATTCAACTAAATAAAATTACAATACACATGTTCATTCAAATCTAATATGAGAAGCAATGCTCCTAAAAGAAGAAATAAGAGCAATAGAAAAAAGGAAGAAAGAAAAAAAAGAAGAAAAAACACAGTATTAAAAGAGACATTTTTGTACTTTTGTGGTAAAATTTCGGTGTAAAAACTAAGAAATATACGTGTTATTGTTAAAAAAATTCAGTGTTATTTGTTCTGATAGATTCTGGATAATTCAGTGTTGTTCCTTCTTATTTCGTTTTCTCATAATTCTTCTTATTTTACTCTCTTGAGAGAAATAAAACCAAGAAAAAAAAAGAAAGAATAAGTGACTGTAATAATATGAAAAAGAGGAGGAGAAGAGAAATAAAAGTAAAATGCAGCAACGTAACAGCAGCACCAATAGAAAAAAAAGGAGGAGGCACATGAAGATAAGAACCCTTTTTCATATTTTTTTAGCGCGGCATGCAAAATGTCTTTGAAGCGGGTGTTTCATTTTCGTTAGTGAAGTGTGTGTGTACACGCTGTGTAATGAAAATGGTTTTGTTGGATTTGAGCCAATTTGGTTGGACTTGATTGCCAAAAAAAATTGAATGTGTAGCGAGATTGATATTAAAATGAAAACATGAATAATGAGAGCGAGAGAGAGTGTGCGTAGGAAACACAGAGAGGGATAGGTCTAAGGAACATGGCAAAGATCCTAGGATTTGGAACAGAGAAGAGTATCGGCAGTTAGAACATGAGTCTTTCTCCATTTTTGTGAATAATCTGTCTGAAGACATTTAGAAGAGAGAGTTATTCCAGTTGTTCAACTGGACTGGGCGCATCAACGATATATATCTTTCTCGAAAGCAAAAAAATGGTGATTTATACATTTTTCCTTTAATACGGTATACGAGGAAAGGAGGAGCCTTGAAAGCCATAGCGGAGATGAATCGAATGAGGCTGAGAAGTAAGGTCATCTTTGTGGGAGAGGCTAGGTATAAAAGAGTGTCAGAAACAACAGACATGAATAAGAAACGGAGAGGAGATGACAGTCAGGACCCAAATTTTTGTCAACCATATCGATAAGTAGGCAACAATGATTCTTTGTCAATTGGACAAGAATTACGGACGAAGGAAATAGTAAAAAACCTGCATAGAGATGAATGGAGAAAGGAGGTGGAAGTAGCAGTGGCGAAAGAAAATCTGGAATGGTTGCAGAGAAGTCTCGTAGGGGCTACGACGAAGCCTATTGATTTCATCTCCTTGAAGGAAACAATTACAAAGAACTTTTCTTCTGTGGTCCAGATTCGGGAGATGAGAGCGTACAAATCTCTCTTGACCTTTGATAGTGTTCTGCATGCTGACGACACTTATACTTTTCAGTTGAATTGTCTATTACAAGTGTTTCACAAGGTATGGAGGTGGGAGGAGTCGCAGCGGTGTGAAACTCGAAGAGTGGGGCTCCAATGTGTTGGGGTTCCATTGCACGCATGGTCATTGGATACATTCAATACGTTAGGAGGTCAATGGGGAGAAGAAGTTGGGTATGCAAAAGACACAGAATTATGCAGTTCGTTGGATAGGTAGAAACTGAAAAAGAGGAGGGAGATAGTGACACCCAGGGCTCAAAGTTGGAGGAACAAATGCTAGAAAACAAAATGGCCTAGGAGTTGGCGGTGGAATCAGGTGCTGTGTTGTATAGCGAGGAGGATGACATCATGGCAATTCTTCAAGCACAGAATGAGGAAATAGCTCAGAAAACAGAAGGCAAAGATGAGGCGGTGCATACCCAAAAATAAAAAACAGGTGTGTCAAAATAGTTTTAAATGATTTTTAGTGCATGGAATGCTAGGGAGTTGCGGGGTGATGGAAAGATAAGAATGGTGAAGAACCTAAAGAATAAACATAGTTTAAACTTGTTAGGATTGATTGAGACTAAAAGGAGAGTAGTGACGATGTTCGACGTTGCAAGAATATGGGGGAATGATGGTGCAGGGTGGGAATTTGTAGGCTCTGATGGTGCATCCGGGGGTCTGTTGATCATATGGGATGAATGATGTTTAAATTGAATAATTGCTGTAAGGGAGAAAGATTGTTGTGTATTGAAGGGGTATTATTAAAGAATAATTTTAACTGTGCTTTTTTCTTGGTCTATGGTGCGCATGGTAGAAAAGAGAAGAGTCATGTTTGGGAGGATTCAAGTTACATAGCTGGGTTATGTCAGGTTCCTTGTTGTTTTATGGGAGACTTCAATGAGATAGTACGTGTGGAAGAACGAAAAGGTACTAATCGTTTACCTTTGTTTGCTGAGGAATTCAAGACTTGAATACAAGATATGCACTTAGTGGATTTACTGCTCACCGATCAGAAGTTTACCTGGTTTCGGGGCCATTCATGCAGTCATATTAATAGAGCTTTGGTTAGTGTGGAGTGGTAAGAAGAGTTTCTAGAAACTCGGTTAAGAGGTGGACGAAGGGATTTGTTAGATCACTGCCCTGTAATAGTGGAAGATGAAATGCTGAGAGGAGGTCCGAAGCCGTTCCGAAGCTTAGATTCATGGTTTACACATGAAGGGTTTCTTAGAATGGTTAAGGAGGAATGGAGAGGTTTAGGGGAGATACAGTTCACAGATAAGTTGAAGGCTTTGACGGTTCTTTTAGGGAAATGGCATAAGGCCAACTTTAGTGAGATGGACAAGAAGATTTTGAAGTTTAAGGAAGAGATTAAGAGGATTGATGATATGGTAGGTAGTGGAGTATATGATAAAACGATAGAGGCAAGAAGAAAGGCGTTAGTCACTTGCTGTAAGAGATGGTATGTGAGGAAAGAAGTTCACTGGAAACAGATGTCGCGGTCTCGACAAGCGAGGGATATGGACAAAAACACCAGATACTTTCACAATATAGCTTCAGCAAGAAGAAGGAATAATAGGATTGATACACTGGTAGTTAATGGCAAACTGATAAGGAATCAAGCTAGAATTAAAATAGCTATTATAGAGTTTTATAAAGAGCTGTATCATCAGGAAGATTCTCCTTTGGTGGGGTTTAGAGATGGTCTGGTAGGGAGGTTAGATAAGGATGAATCTATGAATTTGGAGGCGTTGCCCTCGACTGAGGAGATCAGAGAGGTGGTACGGGATTGTGAGTCATCTAAGGGGTCAAGTTGTGATGGGTACAACATGAATTTCATTAAGAGATGCTGGGATGAGATTGGGTCTGAGATCACGGCAGCGGTGATGGGGTTCTTTCAGACATCCAGGTTACCGACAAACTCCAATATCACTTGGGTGGCTTTGGCACCTAAGTTCATTGGTGCGAAGGAGATTAAAGACATGAGGCCAATTAGTATGGTTGGGTGTGTGTATAAGGTTATTTCGAAGGTGCTAGTTAGGAGGATGAGATCAGTGATATCAGGGCTAGTGTGGGAGGCTCAGAGTGCATTTGTAAAGGGAAGAAAAATACATGATGGGGCTCTCATTGCATGTGAAACTGTTCAATGGCTTAAACTGAGAAAAAAGGAGGTAGCAATAGTAAAGCTAGATTTCCAAAAAGCATATGATAGAGTCAAGTGGAGTTTTGTTGACATTGTGTTGCAAAAGATGGGGTTTGGACGTAGGTGGAGGGCGTGGATTATAGAGTGTGTGACCACAATATCTATATCGGTATTGATAAATGGGTTGCCATCTAGGCCGTTCAAAATGGAAAGGGGTTTGAGACAAGGTGACTTGCTTTCTCCTTTGTTGTTTGTGCTGGTTGTAAATGTTCTGCATAGAATGGCCGGGGAGGTAGTCACAAACGGGCGTATTTTACTATTGGTGGTTGGGAGAGATAGTATAGAGTTGTCACATCTTCAATTTACTGATGACACTATTCTGTTTGCTCGCCAGAAGAGGAGACTATAAAGAATTACAAGCGGTTCCTGCGTTGCTTTGAGTTGATGTCAGGGCTAAGTATTAATTTTGATAAGTCTAGCTTGATACCAATGAATTGTGAAGCACAATGGGTCCAACGCATGTGTAGTTTGCTTGGTTGTAAGGAAGGTACCCTTCCGGTTAAATACCTTGGAATCCCTTAGGAGCAAATCCGAGGTTAGTCAAGACCTGGAAGCCTATTATAAACAAGGTGGAGGAGAAACTCAGCCTTTGAAAAGCTAAGGTGTTAAATAAAGCTAGGAAGTTGGTGCTTATTAAATCTGTTTTAAATGGCTTGCCATTGTATTATTTGAGTTTATATAAGATGTCGAAGACTGTTGCTGAGAAGTTGAATTTATTGCAGAGAAGATTCCTATGGAGCAAGGAGGATGGTAGGAATGATATAGCATTAGTGAAATGGGAAGTGGTGCAAGCTCCTAAGAAGTTTGGTGGGTTGGGAGTTAGAGATGCTATGGTTCGTAATACTGTTCTTTTATTCAAGTGGTGGTGACGGTTTGCAAAGGAAGAGTGTCCGTTGTGGAAGAAGGTTGTCTACTTTTTTATTTAATTTTTTAGAATTTGGATAATTTTACTTGCAAAAGTCATTTTTATGGATACAAATGGTAATTTTCTTCTTTTATGAATAGATATGTCAACGTTTATAACTTTTATGGTTAAAAATAGTAGTTTACTCTATAGAAAAGAGTTCTAATTTGAACACTAACTAAACATATTTTTCCAATATAAAGTGAAACAAATTCTAAACCTATATTTCTACTGCAAAAAGCCCAAGATCAGTAGTAACTATAGATTATTTATAGTTTAATTTTTTTAATAAATAGATGTTCAAGTTCTTGTTGGATGTCTCCGTTGCATATGCAACGTTGGCTTCTCGCTTCTGTAAACGAACAAATAATATAGGATTGCAAATCCTACAGACGCAAGTTGTTATATTTTCAATAGAAAATACTTTGTACAGTGTTTCGATGTGACACTTTTCTCAATGTTTGAAGAGTCATTAGATATATCTTAGGGTGGTTGAAATAGTTCTAGCGGCAAATCAGGAATTTTGAGACATTGAATGAATTTGAGATACAAACAAAAAGTTACTTTCTGAGAAGAAAAATTGCACATTTTGGTTGAAATAGTTGCCAGTCATTGTTTGATTAAAGTATGTTCTGCTCTAATTTTGCGGATTTTTATGAAAATGCACCTAAATAAATGAGAAATAATTAATCATTTCTAAATAAAGAAAGAATGAAGTATTTTTTATTTTTCAAAAGTATTAAGATAAGATTTGTTATTTATAGATCAACCTCGGTGTTGTCACTTTCTTCTGCCTTTTGAGCTAAAACATACGGTCAATGTGTACACCAAATAATGTAATTTGATCCTCCCAAATCGTTCGACCATTGGATACGTTCATCAGTTCATGGAGAATTCCTTGGACATATTACATATACACACCGAACGACACGAGATCATATCAATCTTATTAAGATAAATTCTAAAACTAAATTTTTATATTTTCGATCAAATTTTAAATTAGACACTTTAATTTTTAACAAATTTATATTATTTTATAAGTTTTTGAAACAAATTGATCCCTATATATGGAGATTAAAGATGCATTTTAGTTTACGTTTTATTTTTTTATTTTTAATATTTTTGTTTTAAAAATTTTGTAAAAGAAAAACAGAAAGTAAAAATAAAAAAATATTATTTTCATTATTTTTTTAATTTTTTTCACAAAATATTAAAAACAATCTGTCTTATACTAATATTTTTTAAGATTTATTTATCTTACTGAAAATTTTTTTCTTAAACTTATTTGTTCGTATATTAAAACTTTTATTAAAGAGAATAGTTTGTCCAATAGAAATAATTTTCAGAAACTTTTAAAATAATCAAATTTTATTAAAAATTATGCTGTGTAATCTAAAATTTTGATTAAAAAGGGTAATTTGTTCTGTTTATCTCATTGTGTTTATAGATAGTAGGAGCTAGTAATTTATGTGTAGATTTCTTGATATATGTAGGATGATAATAACAATAATCGAAGGCGATAGATAGGATGGTGTGAACGCGTTAAACCTCATTGGGTACGCGCAGCATGCCCAATAAATTCAATATGTTTGTCCTATAGATTTTGTTAAGCTAATAATAATTTTTGTGGAAAATATGAATAATAAGTTTTAAAATTAGTCCAATAAAATAAAAATATAGTGTATTTTTAATTTATTCATTTAAATTAATATTTTTTGGTTCTTCACGATATTTTCAATTCGACAGGTTAAAAACTAATCCGTCGCAAATCAGAGCTCCATTTAAGGGTCTGCTGCTGGTTAATGGGTTGCTGCATGCACAATGCGTGATTCGATCCCCGACACTTGCTTAAGCGGACGAGTGAGCTGACTACTCGATCAACCTAAGTTGGTTTTTAAATTTTAGTATTAGAATAACTATCCACACATCTAGTAAATTAAACATTCAATATATTTAGTGCACATTATTTAGTATTTTCATTGTCTACCTATACTTTTTCTTACCCTATATACGGACGGATATGATTTTATATGTAATCTTTGTGCTATTAAATAAACTCCATATAATTCCACTAAAAATTGTTTCATATAACATGGCATAACCTTATCTATAAATTGGCATAGCAAGTAGTACAAGCCAAACAAAGAAAATAAGCACAGGGATTTTATTCTCCTACAAAAACTTTGTGCTTTCTTGTTATTACTGAAGGACATAGAGACAACAGAGCATGGCGACACCAAAAACGGCACTTTCAGCGTTATTGAAGACCAGAATTGAAGGTAGTGGGAGCGAGACTATAGTGTTTTGTCATGGCTATGGAACGGACCAATCCATTTGGGACAAAGTGGTTCCCATATTAGCTCAAAATTACCGTGTTGTTGTCTTTGATTGGCCATTTGCTGGATCAGTAAAAGATCAGAAGCTTTACGACCCTCTAAAGTACTCTTCCTTTGAAGCTTTTGGTGATGATTTGATCACTCTACTGACTGAAATTGGCATCAAATCTGCCACTTTCGTTGGCCATTCCATGTCCGGCATGATCGGTTGCATTGCCTCTCTCAAAAGGCCTGACCTCTTTAAGCGCCTTGTTCTTGTTTGTGCTTCCCCAAGGTACTCAATCTATTAATTAACAAGTAATAAAATGTTATTACACCTAACGTAACTTGTTTCATATAGGTTTCTAAATTCAGATGATTTCGAGGGAGGGTTTAAGAACTCAGATGTGGAGCAATTAATCTCGGCGATGGAGAACAACTATGAAGAGTTTGCTTCTCATTTCGCGTCGATGATAGCAGATGCAGCTAACAGTGATAATGTTGCGACCGTGGAAAAGTACAAGAAAGGCTTAATCAAAATGGGAGCTGAAGTGGCGCTGCCATTAGCCAAGACTGTGTTCTACAGTGATTACAGAGAATTACTTGACAAAGTTGAAACTCCATGCACAATCATACAGACCACTAATGACAAGGCTGTTCCTCGCAGCGTAGCACTCTACATGCAGAACAAGATCAAAGGGGAAGCCACTTTGGAGATCATACACACTGATGGCCATTTTCCTCAGCTTACTTCTCACCTTAAGTTTATTGAGGTTTTAAAGGCTACTCTCGACTCTGATGCCCTTCCTTAATTAATCAATTGAGATTATTATTTCCATGTTCTCTAAGTCTCTATCTGTTTCTTCTTGTCATCGTTTAATTTCTTGGTTGTTGTACTAGTACCACAAGGTAAGTAGCATGATTGAATGGTGATGTATTTCAATAGCATGCATGTGATATTTCATGTTTGTATTCGTTGACTCCTTGTTAGTTACTGTTTGTATGGTTGGGGGTAGGGCCGAAGAAGAATTAATGGCAGCGTCTACCTATCCTACATAGTCTCACAAATCACGGTGCTATCAATACAAGAGGATTTTCTCAAAAAAAAAAAAAAAAAAATACAAGATGACAAATTATATCTTTTTCCCTATTTTTAATTAATTTAGAATTTATTTAGGTGAATTTCTATAAAAAAAAATCTTTTTTAAGTAATTTTTATTAAAAAATTTTAAAAAATAAAAATAATTTTATATTTAGATATTATATATAAAAAATATTTTTATTTAACAATTATATTTAAATATAATAATATAAAAATATTTATTTATTTATTTATTATATTAAAATATCTTTTTTCTAAAAAATAATTATAGTTTTTAAAAAACAGATTTATTTTAATTTTTTTAGTATTTTTTATTATTAAAATTTTATCAAATATATTAAAAAATAAAAAATATTTTATATTTTTCTAACAACTTAAGGGTATCTAAAGTTCTAAACACACTCTTAAACTTTAAAGTGAAACAACTACTTAATCCATTTAACTATTAAGAGAAAAATATTTTTGGGGTAAGATATAGATAACATAATAATTTTTTTGGTGTACTCAATATTTTCTCAAATTTTTTTTTTTGGTATTAAAACAGGACTAAAACATCTAAACAAAAGAAAATCTAATTATAAATTAAATAGGATAAACAGACCCTTATTCATCATCAACTAGAATGCTACTAATCTCTCTAGGAGGAATTTTTCAAAAGTAAAATCTTGGGTCAAGATTTAAACTTTTTCGAGCTAGACAATTTGCATATTTATTATTGTCATTGTATATATTTACAAAATTAATATCACAATTTTTTTTTAAATATAATATTCCTAATTAAAGCATTAGGATGCTTGCTATGGCCTATGTGGCTATTAATTAGAGATATAATGGTTTTGGAGTCACTCTCTACCACCAACCTTTTAACACCTATTGTCCAAGCCAAGTTTAACCCCTTCATAATTTCCAAAGCTCCGCCCTGTACATCGAACACCGCCCAATAAAGTGAGAGAAGCCGCCGATCCACTTTCCACTGCAATCCCTCAATACCACAATCTGCCTTTTCTGTCATGACGTCTCTTATTTCGTCAATGTTTAAAGTAGTCTAATTCGATGAGAGTGTGTTTCATTTAATCTAGATTTCTTCTCTTCTGATGCTTGTTGCAGGTAGCTTCTTCTTTCTCTTGAACGCAATTTTTATCTCTTCCATGGTCTTCAAAATTTCAATGTGGGTTTGAGGAGGTCTATGATAATTTTCTTCGTGTATCTATCTGTTTCTCCATTCCCAATTTTCTAGCAAGTAATTAAAAAAACAGCAATCCAATTTTTGTTCTGATTGTTTCCCAATTGGTGGGATAAGTTCAATGCAATCCATTATCTAAAATTGGTTCCGAAAAATGTTTATATTTTTTCAGGTTCAAAAGCGTTGCCCAAGTTCTGGAGACTTTAGGGCAGTTTTTTAGAACATGGGTAATCTCTTTAATATGATCTTCACATAATCGGCATTTTTTCTCTCCTTTAATCTTGTCTTTCTTTGGTTAGTGAAAATTCTTTCATGTATTGTCCTCCAAATAAACATTTTGGCTTTCTAGTATCCTTTCTAATTTTAAATTTGGATCCAATGATTTCTTTGAAATTTTGACCAATTTTGCATGGGTTTGTAGGTAGCTCCCACAGAGAAGTCTCCATCTTCTGTGTGCACCCAACCTATTCTATCTTTGCCATACTCTTCTAATGATGTTGGTGTTGCAATGATGTTAAGAACAATGTCTTTAGATAAGCAATTGTTAAGTTTGAGTCTATCCTAATTTTTCATTTGAATTGTCCATTTCCACACAGAACTTTTCATGTTTGAGATGGCTTTGGTTGTCCTGTTCAACAGACTTTTTTGTTCTCCACCCAATGGTTGAGCCAGAAATTGGTGTTCAATCCGTCTCCAATGTGGTGTATGGTATTTTATAACAATAAAGGCCAGAGTCTGACCAGTTTTTTCTACAGAGGCGAGTCTGTATTTTTTGCTATAATCCATATGACGGAGGAAAAATGTCGGTAAAGATTTTCACAAAAATATCGTGTTACAAGTATAGTTCTAAACCGATAATTAAACCTCAATGAATGTTTAAATTGTTTGTCATTTAAGCAAACCCAATAAAATTAACCGAAGTATTTAAACCTCGGGTCGTCTCTCAAGGAATTGTAAAGAAGTATGTTTACTATTGGCTATGGAAAATGTAACACCTTAATATTCAAATCCTTATGCTCGAGTCATAAATCAATGATATTACGGTGGTACGACTCTCAGGTGGATTTTTAATATATAAATATAAGTATATTTGAAGGGAGTATTATTCGAGAAGCCTGAAAAGAGTAAAAATAAAATCACGGAGACGCAATACTCACGCATCGACAGCTAAAAGATAAAGCATGAAGTCGAAAGCGATATACGGATAAAGGCATAAAGGAGATTAAGAGATAGACAACAGATAAATATTATATAACATAAGTAAATAGTCACTAGTCACGACTCGCGAAGTTTAGGCCGGCTAGGGTGCAGTATGGAAGTAGATGACAACAATATATCCTAGTCTCTCTCAAAACAAACATAAGAGCCTCTATAGGCAAGTTCAAAAGAGTTTAATACATAATATAAGTTCTTCAAAATAAAGGTGGAGAGATTCTAAGCAAAATATAAAATAGAGAATATAAAGATCTTCGCCGTCTCTCAAACGAACCACAACTCACTTCTGAGCACTTGGATCTGTATCTGAAAAATAAGAGATATATACGGAATGAGAACCCCCGACCCATGGGTTCCCAGTACGGTAAAAGTGCTAAATAAATACAATGTACTGCAATAAAAACTCACTAAGCATCCTAAACTTCTTTCCACCAAGCATTCACCCTATGTTCTTGCTAATCCATAAATAGACAACTATCATAACGGAAAGCTAAAGCTAACTCATATTTCTCATGCTTCCCGACTTTCTAACTCTCCCACGAATCAAAATCAGGATCATAAACAAAATCATCACCAGTTATTCTGTCTCAGCAATTCTATATCAATACATCATATCCTCACCTGGAGCAAGTGAATTTACTTCACTGTGTCCACCCAAGGAGCTTAAATTATCTCATTAAATAATCATTATCATCATTCAATCACATTATCAATTCATCTCCTCAAGAACAACCCTCAGCGTCCACCGACACCAGCATGAGGGACCTCTCAGTTGTACAAACACAAGCAAGGCAGGCAAGTAATACACAATTAATGTACAAGTAGAACAAGTAGCACATAATCAGGTAACATAGCATATATGATATAGCAATTGAAAACAATTAGGCAAACCCAAACAATTCAAATATATGCAAATGATGTATCCCTGCCCTATGGCTGATGATATCATTTGTCGGTTATATAACCAACCCGATAAGTCTTGGTAGCTAACCGTTGGACTGTCCCTCTGTCATGCATCCCCAATTCGAGTTATTCTCAATCATAATCATGATCATAATCATAATCACAATCATACAACACCCACACTGGTGTCTATCCATACAACACCCACACTGGTGTTTATCCACGGGGGCGAGCTCATCCGAAACTTTTACAGTGTCCGACCACACTTACGACATAGGGTCAGCAGAGTATCGAGTCTCAACTTGGAGCACGTGGTGGCTAGTCACTGTTTTCATCTAGGAAAACTCGTATCTCAGATAATCATTCTACATTCATTCATAACATTCCATAATCATTCGTCATGACCATATTGTCATTTATACATCACATGATTGCACATTTATACATCACCCATCATAACTCGGGGCAAGTGGGGCAAAACCACAACCCTTGCGTCCACCCGGGGAGCCTCTATACTAACCAACCTGGAGCAAGTGGGGCCCAACCACAACCCTTGCTACTACCTAGGAGGTACGTTCTCATATGCCAGAGAGAACCAAAGAGGAGATCCTAACCTTCCACTATCTCGCTGGGGGCAATTTTACAATACCAGGAAGAACAAGGAAGGGGATCCTCACATTCCTCCATTTCTCTGGGGTCGCACTTTCGAGAAAAGAGCTCAAGATAAAGCAATCATTCAAAGTCATAATTCATTTCCAGCCATAAATCAATATTCATCATAGCCATCCGGCTCATGGCATAACCCATAACCAGCCAATAATCAATATTTATCATAGGCATCCGGCTCATGGCATAACCTATAACCAGCCAATAATCAATATCAAATACAGTCCTTTGGCTCACGGCATACACCATACTTCTATCATCACCCTCAACACCCATACAGTCATTATTAGTCCTAACTCATCATTAAATCTCCCCTTACTTCGTCCACAAGTTACCACATCTCCTAGCCTATTTCCATCGCTAGGCATACTATAAGTATTTAGGACATAAAGGGTGAGGATGGAGACTCAGAAGCCTGAAATTTGGCTTTAACAACTCAAAAATCAACCCTAAGGTGAAAACAGGGTCACACGTGCGCGTCGCCCACGCGCACACGTGGATGGGAGAAAAACCAAGTGACGCCTATGCGTCAGCCACACGTATGCATGGGTGCGTTTTGTGTCCCCACGCACAAAACCAGCACAAGTATCGCACAACTCTCGGGAATTTGGCTTGTCAACTGATGCAGCACATCGACGCGTACGCGTGTACCATGCGCACGCGTGGGGTGTGAAAATTTGAAAACAGTGCGTGCGCGTCGGCCACGCTTACGCATGAGATTGCATTCTGCCAAAAATTTTACTAAGTTAAAAAGCTGCAGAATTCACAATTTTAAACCCCAAACTTCCAACGCCCATAACTTCTTCTACAAAATTTATTTTTCAACCATTTTTGAACCGTTGGAAATATCTTTTAATGAACTTTCATAAAAATTCATTTTTGAAGGATTCCAAACTATGTGGACCGAGTTACGGACTACCAAAGTTGGTCAAAAATTGGTTTTTACCCAAACATAGATGATGAGCGGATAATTTATACGCTTTTTGGCATTGTTTTTAGTATGTTTTTAGTATATTTTAGTTAGTTTTTAGTACATTTTCATTAGTTTTTATTTAAAATTCACTTTTCTGGGCTTTATTATGAGTTTGTGTGTTTTTTTGTGATTTCAGGTATTTTCTGGCTGAAATTGAGGGACCTGAGCAAAAATCTGATTTAGAGGCTGAAAAGGACTGCAGATGCTGTTGGATTCTGACCTCCATGCACTCGAAGTGAATTTTCTGGAGCTACAGAAGCCCAATTGGCGCGCTCTCAATTGCGTTGGAAAGTAGACATCCTGGGCTTTCCAGCAATATATAATAGTCCATACTTTTCTCGAGATTTGATGGCCCAAACCGGCGTTGCAAATCAGCTTCAGAAATCCCGGCGTTAAACGCCGGAACTGGCACAATGAGTTAAACGCCCAAACTGGCATAAAAGCTAGCATTTAACTCCAGAAAAATTCTCTACACATGAAAGCTTCAATGCTCAGCCCAAGCACACACCAAGTGGACCCCGGAAGTGGATTTTTACGTCATTTACTCATTTCTGTATACCCTAGGTTACTAGTTCACTATTAATAGGATCTTTTGACATTGTATCTTGGCCGCATGACACATTACACGTTTCTTATTGTATCTTCTACAGCATGAATCTCTAAACCCCATGGTTGGGGGTGAGGAGCTCTGCTGTGTCTTGATGGATTAATGCAATTACTACTGTTTTTCATTCAATCACGCTTGTTTCTATTCCAATATATCACTTGTTCCTAAACTTGATGAATGTGATGATCCGTGACACTCATCATCATTCTCACCTATGAACGTGTGCTTGACAACCACCTCCGTTCTACCTTAGATTGAGTAGATATCTCTTGGATTCCTTAATCAGAATCTTTGTGGTATAAGCTAGAATCGATGGCGGCATTCAAGAGAATCCGGAAGGTCTAAACCTTGTCTGTGGTATTCTGAGTAGGATTCAAGGATTGAATGACTGTGACGAACTTCAAACTCCTGAGGGCTGGACGTTAGTGACAGACGCAAAAGAATCATTGGATTCTATTCCAACCTAATTGAGAACCGACAGATGATTAGCCGTGCTGTGACAGAGTGCGTTGAACATTTTCACTGAGAGGATGGGAGGTAGCCATTGACAACGGTGAAACCCTACATACAGCTTGCCATGGAAGGAGTCTTGCGTGCTTGAAGAAGAAGACAGTAGGAAAGCAGAGATTCAGAAGATAGAGCATCTCCAAAACCTCAACCTGTTCTCCATTATTGCAAAACAAGTACTTATTTCATGTTCTTTTACTTTTTACAATCAACCCTGATAATTGTTGATATCCTGACTAAGAGTTACAAGATAACCATAGCTTGCTTCAAACCGACAATCTCCATGGGATCGACCCTTACTCACGTAAGGTATTACTTGGACGACCCAGTGCACTTGCTGGTTAGTTGTGCGGAATTGCAAAAGTGTGATTGCAATTTCGTGCACCAAGTTTTTGGCGCCGTTACCGGGGATTGTTCGAGTTTGGACAACTGACGATTTATCTTGTTGCTTAGATTAGGACTATTTTATTTTATTTTTTTTTGGTTTAGAGTCTTTTCTTTGAGTTTAG
Source organism: Arachis stenosperma (assembly GCF_014773155.1). Classification (NCBI taxonomy): domain Eukaryota; kingdom Viridiplantae; phylum Streptophyta; class Magnoliopsida; order Fabales; family Fabaceae; genus Arachis; species Arachis stenosperma. Next base: position 40,763,123 of record NC_080379.1, read on the forward strand.
TTTCATATTTTATGTTTGGTGTCAATTGCATGCTTTTGTTTTCTTTTAATTTTTTGAATTTGCATGTTCTTAGTCCTTTCTTAATCCTTAAAAATTCTAAGTTTGGTATCTTCTTTGTGTTTTCCTTTAAATTTTCAAAAATTTGTGTTTGATTTTCTAAAAATTTTAAGTTTGGTGTCATTTTGTTGTTTTTCTCTTTCCTCATTTCAACAATCAAATCTTTTTCAAAATAATTTTCAATCATATCTTTCCAATTGCTAATTCTAAAATCTTTTTAATTAACTAATTAATTTAGTTTTCAATTTGCTTTGATCTTATTTTCTTTTAGTTTTCGAAATTTTATTTTATTTCCCATTTATTTTATTTTATTTTATTTTTTTTCGGTCACCTTTAATTAAAAAAAATTTACTTTACTTGTGAATCCATATCATATTCTCTTTCTCCATCATGGACCTAAGTGGAAATGAGCAGTCCAGAAGGACTCTAGGGTCATATGCTAACCCCATTACAGCTGCATATGGGAGTAGCATCTGTATACCTCCCATTAAAGCAAGCAGCTTTGAGCTAAATCCTCAACTCATTATCATGGTGCAGCAAAATTGCCAGTATTCCGGTCTTCCACAGAAAGAACCTACTGAGTTTCTGGCACAATTTTTACAAATTGCTGACACAGTACATGATAAAGAGGTGGATCAGGATGTCTACAGACTATTACTGTTTCCATTTGCTGTAAAAGATCAAGCTAAGAGGTGGTTGAATAACCAACCTACAGCAAGCATAAAGACATGGAAACAGTTATCAGACAAATTCCTGAATCAATTTTACCCTCCAAAAAGGACGACACAGCTAAGGCTGGACATCCAAGGCTTTAAACAAGAGGATAATGAATCCCTTTATAATGCCTGGGAGAGGTACAGAGGTATGCTAAGAAAATGCCCCTCTGAAATGTTTTCAGAGTGGGTGCAGTTAGACATCTTCTACTATGGGCTTACAGAAAAAGCTCAGATGTCTCTGGACCACTCAGCTGGTGGATCTATACACATGAGGAAGACGATTGAAGAGGCTCAAGAGCTCATAGATACGGTTGCTAGAAATCAATATCTATACTCAAGCAGTGAGCCCTCTACAAAAGAAGAAGCTATGGCAGTAACTGCTAATCCTAATCCTCAAGAACAGATTATTAAGCTTAATCAACAATTACTCCTTATGACAAAACAATTAGCAGAATTTAAAGAGATGCTCCAAGACACTAAAAATGCTAACAAAAATATGGAAGCACAATTGAATCAGACAAGACAGCAACTATCTAAACAGATAACAGAAGAATGCCAAGCTGTTAAATTAAGGAGTGGGAAGACATTGAATGTATCAACTCAAAGCAGCAGAAAGCTAAGAAAGGAACAACTGACAGAGGAGGACCAACCAACTACCCAAAAATCCCTCTGAGGACAGTAAGAGCCCAGAGAGGAATGATTCTGGCGTTCAAACGCCAGAAAAGGGTAAGAAAGTGGCGTTAAATGCCCAATGGGTTGCCACTTCTGGCGTTCAAACGCCAGAAAAGGGTTGTAATCTGGCGTTAAATGCCCAAAAAGCACCCAATCCTGGCGTTCAAACACCACAAAGGGGTCAGACACTTGCAAGTGCTGATAACAACCCCCTTAAGCAGGCTTCTCCAACCACTTCTGTAGGAAATAAACCTGCAGCAACTAAGGTTGAAGAATATAAAGCCAAGATGTCTTATCCTCAGAAACTCCGCCAAGCGGAACAGGATAAGCAATTTGCCCGCTTTGCAGACTATCTAAGGACTCTTGAAATAAAGATTCCGTTTGCAGAGGCACTTGAGCAAATAGCTTCTTATGCTAAGTTCATGAAAGAGATCTTGAGTCATAAGAAGGATTGGAGAGAAACTGAAAAAGTTTTTCTCACTGAAGAATGCAGTGCAGTCATTTTAAAGAGCTTACCAGAGAAGCTTAATGATCCTGGAAGCTTTATGATACCATGCACATTAGAGGGTACTTGTACCAAGAAAGCTCTATGTGATCTTGGGGCAAGTATCAACCTAATACCTGCATCCACTATCAGAAAGCTTGGCTTGACTGAAGAAGTCAAACCAACCCGAATGTGCCTCCAACTTACTGATGGCTCCATTAAATATCCATCAGGCATAATTGAGGACATGATTGTCAAGGTTTGGCCATTTGCCTTTCCCACTGACTTTGTAGTGCTGGAAATGGAGGAGCACAAGAGTACAACTCTCATTCTAGGAAGACCTTTCCTAGCAACTGGACGAACCCTCATTGACGTCCAAAAAGGGGAATTAACCCTGAGAGTCAATGAGGATGAGTTCAAGTTGAATGTTGTCAAAGCTATGCAGCATCCAGACACATCAAATGACTGCATGAGCGCTGATAGTATTGACTCTTTAGTGGAGGAGGTCAATATGACTGAAAGTCTCGAATCAGAGCTAGAGGACATCTTTAAAGATGTTCAGCCTGATCTGGAGGAACTAAAGGAATTAAAAAAAATTCTGAAAATTCCTCAGGAAGAAGATAAGCCTCCTAAACCCGAGCTCAAGCCACTACCACCATCCCTGAAATATGCATTTCTGGGAGAAGGTGACACTTTTCCAGTGATCATAAGCTCTGCTCTAAATCCACTGGAAGAGGAAGCACTAATTCAAGTGCTAAGGACACACAAGACAGCTCTTGGGTGGTCCATAAGTGATCTTAAGGGCATTAGCCCAGCAAGATGCATGCACAAGATCCTATTGGAGGATGATGCTAAGCCAGTGGTTCAACCATAAAGGCGGCTAAATCCAGCCATGAAGGAGGTGGTGCAGAAAGAGGTCACTAAGTTACTAGAGGCTGGGATTATTTATCCTATTTTTTATAGCCCCTGGGTGAGCCCTGTCCACGTTGTCCCCAAGAAGGGAGGCATGACAGTGGTTCATAATGAAAAGAATGAACTGGTTCCTACAAGAACAATTATAGGGTGGCGTATGTGTATTGACTACAGAAGGCTCAATACAGCCACCAGGAAGGATCATTTTCCTTTACCATTCATAGACCAGATGCTAGAGAGACTGGCAGGTGATGAATATTACTGCTTTTTGGATGGCTATTCAGGTTACAACCAAATTGCAGTAGATCCTCAGGACCAAGAGAAAATAGCATTTATATGTCCTTCTGGAGTATTTGTCTACAGAAGGATGCCTTTTGGTCTGTGCAATGCACCTGCAACCTTTTAGAGGTGCATGCTCTCTATCTTCTCAGATATGGTAGAGAAATTTCTGGAAGTCTTCATGGATGACTTTTCAGTATTTGGAGACTCATTCAGCTCCTGCCTTAACCATCTAGCACTTGTTCTGAAAAGATGCCAAGAGACCACCTAGTTTTAAACTGGGAAAAATGTCACTTTATGGTGACTGAAGGGATTGTCCTTGGGCATAAAATTTCAAACAAGGGAATAGAGGTGGATCAAGCTAAAGTTGAAATAATTGAAAAATTACCACCACCTACCAATGTTAAGGCAATCAGAAGCTTTCTGGGGCATGCAGGATTCTACAGAAGGTTTATAAAAGATTTTTCAAAAATTGCCAAACCTCTGAGTAATCTGCTAACTGCTGACACTCCATTTATTTTTGATAATGAGTGTCTGCAGGCGTTTGAGACTCTGAAAGCTAAGCTGGTCACAGCACCAGTCATCTCTGCACCAGACTGGACATTACCATTTGAACTAATGTGTGATGCCAGTGACCATGCCATTGGTGCAGTATTAGGACAAAGGCATGGTAAGCTTCTGCACGTCATTTATTATGGCAGCCGTATTCTAAATGATGCACAGAAGAACTACACAACCACAGAAAAGGAGTTACTTGCAGTGGTTTATGCCATTGACAAGTTCAGATCTTATTTAGTAGGATCAAAAGTGACTGTGTATACTGACCATGCTGCTCTTAAATATCTACTCACAAAGCAGGATTCAAAACCCAGGCTCATAAGGTGGGTGTTGCTTCTGCAGGAATTTGATATAGAAATAAGAGACAGAAAAGGGACAGAGAATCAAGTAGCTGATCACCTGTCCCGGATAGAACCAGTAGCAGGAGCATCCCTCCCTCCTACTGAGATCTCTGAAACCTTTCCGGATGAGCAATTGTTTGCTATTCAGGAAGCTCCGTGGCTTGCAGACAGTGCAAACTGTAAGACTCAAGGTTCTCCTTCTGTAACCATGGAGAGGAAGCATGAAAAGCTTCTCTCAATACAGAGTCAAACAAAACCCCCACAGTCAAACTCTAAGTTTGGTGTTGGGGGGTCACAACCAAACTCTAAGTTTGGCGTTGGAGAGGTTCCAACATTGCTTTGAACATTTGTGAGGCTCCATGAGAGCCCACTGTCAAGCTACTGACATTAAAGAAGCGCTTGTTGGGAGGCAACCCAATGTTATATTTATTATTTTCCTTTGTTATCTTATGTTTTCTATAGGTTGATGATCATGGAAAGTCACAAAATCAATTGAAAAAGCAGAAACAGAATAAAAAACAGAAAGAAAAGCAGCACACCCTGGAGGAAAACTTACTGGCGTTTAAACGCCAGTAAGGGCAGCAAATGGGCGTTTAACGCCCAGTCTGGCACCATTCTGGGCATTTAACGCCAGAAAGGGGCACCAAACTGGCGTTAAACGCCAGGAATGGGCACCAAGCTGGCGTTAAACGCCAGAAATGGACACCAGCCCGGCGTTTAACTCCAGGATTGGCAGAAGGAGCATTTTTGCTCGCCACTTGGTACAGGGATGAATTATCCTTGACACCTCAGGATCTGTGGATCCCACAGGATCCCCACCTACCCCACCACTCTCTCTCTTCTTTCTTCTTTTGCTCGAGGACGAGCAAACCTTCTAAGTTTGGTGTGGTAAAAGCGTTGCTTTTTGTTTCTCCATAACCATTTATGGCACCTAAGGCCGGAGAAACCTCTAGAAAGAGGAAAGGGAAGGCAAAAGCTTCCACCTCCGAGCCATGGGAGATGGAGAGATTCATCTCAAGGGATGCACTTTCCTCCACAAAACTATTGGGAGCAAATCAACACCTCCCTAGGAGAATTGAGTTCCAACATGGGACAACTAAGGGTGGAGCACCAAGAACATTCCATCCTCCTCCATGAAATTAAAGAAGATCATAGAATCATGAGAGAGGAGCAACAAAGGCAAGGAAGAGACATTGAGGAGCTCAAGCACTCCATAAGATCTTCAAGAGGAAGAACAAGCCGCCATCACTAAGGTGGACCCGTTCTTTAATTTCCTTGTTCTTTATTTTCTATTTTTCGAATTCTTATGCTTATGTTTATCTATGTTTGTGTCTTATTACATGATCATTAGTATCTTAGTGTCTATGCCTTAAAGCTATGAATGTCCTATGAATCCATCACCTTTCTTAAATGAAAAATGTTTTTATTACAAAAGAACAAGAAGTACAGGATTTCGAATTTATCTCTGAAACTAGTTGAATTAGTTTGATGTGGTGACAATACTTTTTGTTTTCTGAATGAATGCTTGAACAGTGCATATGTCTTTTGAATTTGTTGTTTAAAGAATGTTAAATTTGTTGGCTTTTGAAAGAATGATGGAAAAGGAGAAATGTTATTGAGGATCTAAAAAAATCATCAAATTGATTCTTGAAGCAAAAAAAAAAAAAAAGAGAAGAGAAGAAGAAAAAGCAAGCAGAAAAAGCCAATAGTCCTTTAAACCAAAAGGCAAGGGTAGAAATAAAAAGTGATCCAAGGCAAAAAGAGTGTGCTTAAGAACCCTGGACACCTCTAATTGGGGACTCTAGCAAAGCTCAGTCACAATCCAAAAAGGTTCACCCAGTTATGTGTCTGTGGCATGTATGTATCCGGTGGTAATACTGGAAGACAGAGTGCTTTGGGCCACAGCCAAGACTCATAAAGTAGCTATGTTCAAGAATCATCATACTTAACTAGGAGAATCAATAATACTATCTGAGTTCTGAGTTCCTATAGATGCCAATCATTCTAAACTTCAAAGGATAAAGTGAGATGCCAAAACTGTTCAGAAGCAAAAAGCTACTAGTCCCGCTCATCTAATTGGAGCTAAGTTTCTTTGATATTTTGGAGTCTATAGTATATTCTCTTCTTTTTATTCTATTTTGAGTTTCAGTTGCTTGGGGACAAGCAACAATTTAAGTTTGGTGTTGTGATGAGCGGATAATTTATACGCTTTTTGGCATTGTTTTTAGTATGTTTTTAGTATATTTTAGTTAGTTTTTAGTACATTTGCATTAGTTTTTATTTAAAATTCACTTTTCTGGGCTTTACTATGAGTTTGTGTATTTTTCTGTGATTTCAGGTATTTTCTGGCTGAAATTGAGGGACCTGAGCAAAAATCTGATTTAGAGGCTGAAAAGGACTGCAGATGCTATTGGATTCTGACCTCCATGCACTCAAAGTGGATTTTCTGGAGCTACAGAAGCTCAATTGGCGCGTTCTCAATTGCGTTGGAAAGTAGACATCCTGGGCTTTCCAGAAATGTATAATAGTCCATACTTTGCTCGAGATTTGATGGCCCAAATCGGCATTGCAAATTAGCTTCAGAAATCCCAGCGTTAAACGCCGGAACTGGCACAAAAATTGGAGTTAAACGCCCAAACTGGCATAAAAGCTGGCGTTTAACTCCAGAAAAAGTCTCTACACATGAAAGCTTCAATGCTCAGCCCAAGCACACACCAAGTGGACCCCGGAAGTGGATTTTTACGTCATTTACTCATTTCTGTATACCCTAGGTTACTAGTTCACTATTAATAGGATCTTTTGACATTGTATCTTGGCCGCATGACACATTACACGTTTCTTATTGTATCTTCTACAGCATGAATCTCTAAACCGCATGGTTGGGGGTGAGGAGCTCTGCTGTGTCTTGATGGATTAATGCAATTACTACTGTTTTTCATTCAATCACGCTTGTTTCTATTCCAATATATCACTTGTTCCTAAACTTGATGAATGTGATGATCCGTGACACTCATCATCATTCTCACCTATGAACATGTGCTTGACAACCACCTCCGTTCTACCTTAGATTGAGTAGATATCTCTTGGATTCCTTAATCAGAATCTTTATGGTATAAGCTAGAATCGATGGCGGCATTCAAGAGAATCCGGAAGGTCTAAACCTTGTCTGTGGTATTCTGAGTAGGATTCAAGGATTGAATGACTGTGACGAACTTCAAACTCCTGAGGGCTGGACGTTAGTGACAGACGCAAAAGAATCATTGGATTCTATTCCAACCTAATTGAGAACCGACAGATGATTAGCCGTGCTGTGACAGAGTGCGTTGAACATTTTCACTGAGAGGATGGGAGGTAGCCATTGACAACGGTGAAACCCTACATACAGCTTGCCATGGAAGGAGTCTTGTGTGCTTGAAGAAGAAGACAGTAGGAAAGCAGAGATTCAGAAGATAGAGCATCTCCAAAACCTCAACCTGTTCTCCATTACTGCAAAACAAGTACTTATTTCATGTTCTTTTACTTTTTACAATCAACCTTGATAATTGTTGATATCCTGACTAAGAGTTACAAGATAACCATAGCTTGCTTCAAACCGACAATCTCCATGGGATCGACCCTTACTCACGTAAGGTATTACTTGGACGACCCAGTGCACTTGCTGGTTAGTTGTGCGGAATTGCAAAAGTGTGATTGCAATTTCGTGCACCAATAAAAATCACCAATTTTTCCAATGTTCACAAGCCAAATTCATTTCCACTCATCCAAATGACCACAACCCAATCATATTCACATAATTACACTCAACCAAAGCCCAACCTACCTTATCTACATAATTTCATCCAAAACCATCAAATTCCACACTTCAAACCTTATTATTCAAGAACCAACCCAATTATTCACACATTCATTATCTAAAATCCATCCAATTAGTCATATCATCACGCAATACACACATCAACTTACCTTCCTTACCTCTTTCCAGCCTCCGGCCCAAAACTCAGGGCCTCCGGCCCAAATTCACAATTTAATTGCATAATCCACAAACCAATACTCATTATCCAATACATCATATTCGCAACAAACCAAACATATAATTTTCATACAATTCTCAACCCAATCATTAATTCACACTACATATCAATTATGCACATTAGCACCAACCATTCACACAATCCAAACTTAATCCTAGGGGCATCTAGCCTAGGAATTCTCATCACACCATATGGTACTTAAATGAAATTTGAACCGTATCCTCTTGTAGCCAAACCAATTGAGCCTCTTCTTTGGAAGTCTCCACCAACCTTAGCTCCAAGCCTTACCAAAGCTCCTCAAGCAACACCAATCTCCCAGTTGTGCACCAAAATTACTAAATACACTAACATAACCAATTTCACTTATATACATTAACCTAGGGTTCATGAAATTGATAAATCACAAGGGTTGGAGGGTTTCTTACCTTAACCCACTGAAGTTTGTGATGAATATCACCCATGGCTCATACTAGAGCACTCCTAAATAACCAAAATCACAAGATTTTCTCAAAACCCAAACCAAATTCGAATTTAAAGAGGAAAACGAAAACTGGACAGAGGACAGTAAATTACTCACCACAAAACTTATATAAAATTGTAGAGGATGAGAAGAGCAACGCGTGGTCACAAACGGCTCGTCAATCGGAGCTCCGTAGCTCAAGTTATGGTGATTTGAAGATCAAAGAGAGTTAAGGTTTCTCTCTTCTCTTCTCTCTTCTTAATAGCTGCGCCCAAACTCCATTCTTTAGGGCAAATGAGCTGAAATATTCATAACTAATGTTTACATATGTTGAGTCTTGGGCCCACGTAGGCCCGGTTCACTTATTTTTGTCTGTTGGCCCAATTTTGGGCCAAAACCTTTAAGATTAGCGCTCAAAATCGTACTTTAAATATTTCTACCTTCCCTAATTATAATTCCTAATTTCTTAAACTCATTTACTCATAATCAATTTTCTCAGCTACAGTACCAGACAGATCTCAGCCGGTATTGCCGGTCGAAATTCCAGTGTGCGTTTTTACGCAGAAAACTATGTTTTCCAACTCAGAAAAATTTACTGAATCCAAATATCATATTTAAATTACCAAATTCCGATTGCTAAATTTTCAAATCATATTCTCTCCTATTAAATTTATTATTTAATTAATTACGGTTTGACTGAGTTTTACAGAAAAGTATATTTTTGGGTTTTGTAATAAGAAACAAGAAAGTAAAATGGCAAGAAAATAAACTAATAACTAAGAAAGCTCTTAGCAAAGAAAGAGAATTAGAAGTCCTATCCTTATTATCATTGTAAATTGTGATGGTAAATGTGAGTTGCCTTCACTTAGTTAACCTCTAACCAATGGAGGAAGGTCAAGTGCATACAACCAACTTGAGTTCGCAAGTCCTAGTCAACTCGTAGTGAGAGACTAGCTTTGATGAAGTTCAAGCTAACCGGCAATCTTCAATCACCAATCAACAAAAGACTTTTGATAACTCAAGAGTCTCTAGATAATCAATCCAAATCAAGAACATAAAAATATAAATTAAAATCCACCCAAGCATTTCATCAAAAACTTGGAAGGCACAAAATAAAAATATAGAAAATTAACAAGGAATATTAAATCTAAACAACCAATTGCAAGCATCAATGAATAACAATTAAAGAGAGTAACAATAAACATAGAGAAAATAAATTGCATTAAAAGAAATTAAACATAACAAGAGCTCATAAACATAAAAATGGCAAAAAAGGGAAATTAACAAGAGAAGAAGATGAACTAACGTGCTTTAACAAATAAAAGTAAGAGAAAACTAAATTAAAGGAAGATTAAACCTGAACCTAAGGAGAAATTGGAAGAAGAAACCCTAAAACCTAGAGAAAGGAGAGAGCCTCTCTCTCTAGAATTCTACATCTAAAACCTAAAATTGTGTGAATAAAAGTGCATTCCCTTTTCCAGCTCCACTATGTAGTCTCTAATCTGTATTTTTGGTCCTAAAACTGGGTCAAAAGCAGTCCAAAAATTGCCCCCAGCGTTTTCTGTAAATTGCAGCACGTGTCACTCTGTCATGCGTACGCATCGCTTGGACTCGGCACTAGCCGCGCGTAGGCATTAGCCGAGCGTAGGCATTATCCACGCGTGCGCATCGTATGTATGCTGCACTAGTCACGCGTACGCGTCATCCACGCGTACGCGTCGTCCACGCGTACGCATTGCTACCAGATTCTGAAATACTTGATTTCTTGTGTTCCTTCTATTTTTGCATGCTTCTTTTCCATCCTCTAAGTCATTCCTGCCCTATAAACCCTAAAAATACTTAACAAACAAATCACGGCATCGAATGGTAATAAGAGAGGATTAAAATTAGCAAATTTAAGGCCAAAGAAGCATGTTTTCAATCATAGCACAAAATTAGGAAGGAAAATATAAAGCATGCGAATTATATGCATAAGTGTGAGAATAATGGATAAAATCCACTCAATTCAATACAAAAATAAACCATAAAATAGTGGTTTATCACTATACTGGGTTGTTGTTTCTATTACAATATTTGTGTGTAAAAACCTCCGACCAAAGGAAGTTAGAATTTTTTTTATATTCCAGATTATTTTCAGTAGAAAGGTGTCATTCATGACATTGAGCTTTTTAAATCCCAGACCTCCTTCATGTTTGGGTAAACAAATGGTTTTTCAATTAATAGCATGAATCTTCCTCTGATTTTCATTGTCGCTCCAAATAAATCCTCTCTAGGGCTTTTCAATCTCATTGCATATTTCTTTAGAAACTCTTCCATGTTGCATTTCGAAGTTGATATTAAGGACCATGGCTGATTGAGCCAAAATAATTCTACCAACTAGAGATAGGCAATTACTTTTCCAACCTTCACCCTGTCAATCACATTTCTAAAGTTCTCTTTTCTTCTTCTTGTAAGAATCAAGAATAATTAATCGTCTAATTAAATAATTAATATTGTCCAAAATAGGATCCAAAAATTTAGAATGAGAATTTGAGGATTTAAAAATGATTGTTGGACTCAATAAATTTTTCTGAGTCAGAAAATATATTTTCTGCAAAAATCTGAGTAAAACCGCAAACCGACAGCCGAACCAGTCGAACCGATTTAAGTCTGCTCGGGATAGCACGAGAATAATTAGAAACAGTAGAAAACCTTAGTAGAATATAAAAAGTAAAAAACTGGGCGTTAATTTTAAAGGTTTGGCCCAACTCTAAAAACGTTAATGGTTGGACTGGGCCCAAGTTGGGCCCAAGCCCAACATATATATAGGTTCATTAAATGAATCCATCAGCCATAAACACACACACACACACACACACAAGGAGAGTGGCTGAAGTGAAAGGGAAAGGAAGAGAAGAGAGAGAGAGCACTATTCACATACAACTTCTTTCACTTGTATCTCGAGCTACGGTGCTCCAATTTGCATGTCGTCAGCGGCTACGCGAAGCTCTTGCCGAGCCTGTTACTTTCATCTAACTTTCATAGGTTAGATTTCGAATTTTTCCTTCCTTTCTGCTGCCCAAATAATTTCGAGTTTGGTGTGAGTGTTGATCTTAAGAAAAAATTGTGTTTTGGTTGTTTAGGTGCTAATCATTAGTGAGGAAATGTTGGGTTCTATCCTAAATTTTAGTGAATGAGGTAAGGTTTCTCAAAAACCCTTGTAAATTGAGTAACTGTGAGTATTAAGTTTTGATTTATATGAAATGTGTGATATTAGCTTGAATGTTGGAGCTTGTTGGTGATTGTTGATGCTTGTTGGAGTTGGTTGGTGACTTGGTTGTGGTTAGAAGCTTGATTTTGCACTCAATTTGAGTTTTGGTACATATTGAGAATCGGTCAAGGTATGGTTTCGGTTTCCTCTATGTAGTATATAATATTTCTGGACACTTAGGCTAGTGACCCAAAGGATAGGCTTGGATTGATATGGTTGTTGATTTTGGTTGGTTGATGATGTATGACGAATTGATGTTGTTAATGTTGTTAAATAATGTTGTTGATGTATGATGTATGATGAACTTGGGTGAGTAATATTGTTGATTATTGATATGGAGTATGAATGAGGTTGATGATGAAGGTTGATAGTGATAAAATGATGATTGACAAATGTGTTGGTGGAGGAATGATTATAGTGTATATATTTTATATTTGAGGATGAGAATAATGAACTGTGAATGAAAATTTGGTATGAATGGTGAATTGTGACATAAAGGATGAGTTATGAGATAAATTAGAGTTTGGTATGGTTTTGGTTTGATTTTGGTTGAAAATTTTAGAAAGTTGAGAACTTGTGACTTTTTGGTAAAAATGAGTTTTGGGCTAACTTTGACGGATTATATCTTGAGCTACAGTTATTGAAATTTGATGTATTTTATATCAAATGAAAGATAATTTAACAAGCTTTGAAATGGTTTAAAATTTCTAGAAATCTGAATTTTGTAGAGAAATATATGATCATTTAAAGTTTGGTGTCAAAATCTGAATTCTGTGCATGCTGCAGAATTTGTGATTTCTGATTTGTGTGCGCACGCATAGCCTTGTGCACATGCACAACCCGTGAATTTTTGAACATGTACACACGCACAGCCTTGTGTGTACACACACACACACATGGAGACATGGTTACTGATGGGAGTGCTAGCACGCCCTGTGCGCGCACATAACCAACAAAGTTCTGCAAGCTGTGCGCACGCACACGTTGGAAGGGGCATTCTATTGAGGGCGTTCGCACGCCTTGTGCAAGCAAACAGAATTGTAAAATTTTACACTTGTGCGTATGCACACCTCTATGCGTACACACACATCTTGAAAATTTCCTGGGTGTGCGCGCGCACACCCTTGTGCCTACGCAGATGCCCTGTTTTTCAATTAAAATCTTGTTTTTAACTATTTCATCTTCCCAATAAGCTTGTAAACTTCTGTGACAACTATTTAAGACTCTTTGACTTATTTTCGTGTATAAAAACATGGAAAAGGTCCTAGGAGATTTAATTTGGTATTACCTTGACAAGTTAGAGAACAGAGGCTTAGGTTTCTGGTGTACTGAGGATGGGTTTGGTGGAGTGAGAAGGGAGAAAGATATATGAATTGAGAACTAATGAACTAATGAGTTCGAAAAGAAAATTGTGAAATGACAGTGGTTGAGATGAGTCGAGGACTCGGAATTTGAAATGATGAATTATTGACATAATGAGATAATAAATTAAAAAAAACCAATGATGTAACATTTTAAACTGAGATTGTTGAGACGTTATGCGCCCGGCAGGGATGGCGGTTGGATCCCGCCTGTCGATGTAGCGGCAGCGGCGTAAGGGCGGTGGTTCGTCCCGCTTGCGTTGAGATGTGAGGTCTGTGGCAAAAGTATCCCGCTCGCATCCCTTCGGATCACTAGAGTGTGCAGGCACAAAATCCTGGACGGTGTTCCAAGCACTATCTCTCCGGGGTTTCCAATTATGATTCCGAAGGGCTACATCTCCATGGAGATGTCTCGGGTTGGCAGTTGAACCGACAATGTGATATCACAGCCTATAGAACAGGCATTCATCATGTGCATCTTCTATCTTTTTGTTTGCTTTGCCGACTTGAAATTGCTTCCCTATTTGTATAACATGCCTAATTGCCTACTTGAATTACTTGTCATATATGCCTATACTTGTCCTCAAGCAACCAAAAATAATATAAGACCAAGAAAGAGAAAATACATAAGATTATAGTTATCAGTCAAGCTCAAGTCTAATTACTGAATAAAGCTAATGACACTCTACTTCTGAACGGCTTTGGCATCTTCTCACTATCCTTTGAAACTCAGAAATATTGGTGTCCCTTAACTAGAACTCAGATCATATTATTGATTCTCTTCTTTAGATTCTTGTTGATTCTTGAACACAGCTTTTATTTCTTTTGGTGCTTTGCACCTTTGATCCTAGCCATGACTCTAAGTTTTTTGTTTTCAAGTTTAGCTTGATACATAAACACCACAAGCACTTAACTGTGGGAACCCTTTTGATTCGAATTTTTATTTGCTTTTACTCCCAAACAGTGGTGCTCAGAGCCTTAGGCGTACTCTTTAACAGCATTTGGTCATGACTTTAAATGTTCAGTCTCAAGGTTACTTGATACTTTCACACCACAAGCATATAGTTAGGAAAAATAACTCTTTTGAGCTTTGAGATCAGTTTTGACGCTCCTAACCATTGATGCTCAAAGTTTTGGACCTTTTTCTTTTCTTTTCTTTTCTTTTTTGCTGTTTCTTTTGCTTAAAAAATTTGTCTTTTTCTTATTTTAGAGAATCAATAATATTTTTCTAAATTCCAGTTCCTCAAGAACCAATATACTCAACTTCAATATCAAATATGCACAGTTAAATCATACATTCAGAAAATAGGGATAAGGCCACCACATCAAAGTAATTAGAATAACTCATAATATAACTCAAGGTCTTATGCATCTTACTACTTCTTTTTCAAAAGATTTTTCTTTTAAGCTTAATGGGCAATATATGAGACATCTTCTAACCATAAAAATATCGAAAATAAACTACTAAAGCAAAGAAATCCTAAGAGTGATCATGCAAGCCTAGAAAGGAAAACAGAAAATAGAATAAAATATTGAAAAACAGAAAGAAAGGGAGAATGAAAATCAACCACCTCAGTGTTGGTGGCTGCTCAGGCTGTGCTCTTTTGTGAAGATGATTCGCCTCCCTTTGGTGCCAATGATGATAATAAAACCTATAACTCGCTCTGCAACACCAAACTTAAAAATTTTTCTTGTCCCCAAGCAAAGAAAAGTTGGTCCCTTTTGGCGTTAAACGCTAGGACCATTTGCCTCCTTGCTGGCGTTAACGCCTAGCCTGGCGTTTAGCGCCAGAGCCTTCCTGCTCCGGGGTACTCTGTTCTTCCATCTCAGTCCTCTTGTCCCTGTTCTAAGTACGGTGCATGATCACAAACATTAGAAAGGCTAGGAAAACTATGAAAATCAATGACAAATAAAAATTTACTAAAAGAAACTCAAACTAAAGAAAACTACAATCAAAACAGAATTGAACTAAAGGATACTTATAGTTGGGTTGCCTCCTAACAAGCGCTTCTTTACCGTCATTAGTGTAACACCCTACCATACAGAGTCTTATGCTTAAGTCATAATTCAGAGATGGCAAGGTATTATGACCTCTAAAATAAAAATTTAGTACATATAGTAGTATGAATGATTTATTATAACTAGGAGACTTTGTAGAAAAAGGGGTAAACAAAAATCGCAACTCGAAAGCGCAACACTCCAATCGATAACGTAACGAACAAAGATAACCAACGCGAGATTATATATATACAAAGGAGTGCCAAAAACAGGAATATCAAGACTCAGAATCCGGTTGCGAAGATAACCGGTCCGAGCATAGCAATATATACATATGATAAAAATAAGGAAAACCCCAAAGGAAACCCAAAGGGACACAAATACATAAAACCTATTCTCCAAAATCTCCCATAAGAGGAGTCATCACAGTTTGTATTATTTAATGGAGATAAAAGTATCTAAGCAAAATATATAAACCAAAACATAGTCCCGAGAACAAAGGATCTTCGCAAAGTCTAGAAGTCTCCAGCATGCCTCAGCGGGAAACCTCACGTCCTGCATCTGAAAATCACAAAATCCGCATGGGTGAGAACCAGAGGTCCCCAGCATGGTAACAGCTTCCACATATATAATACATAATAATAGAGGAAAGCCAAAGGCAATCCTAACACTTCCACCAGATAATCTCAAAGCTTATAAACAAGCTAAACCATATAAGGGCATCTGACTAAAGATTCTTCAGTCTAACTAACACTTCCCTTTCCAATTCCTTCAAACCTCCCAACCACCAGCAGGAGTATAGTGTAGCAAACACAGTTATATCAAACAAGGAATATACAAATAGGAGCAGTTAAGGCATTTAGACAATTAGCAAGTAATATGCAGTCAAATAGGCAATCTCAAACAATTCACATAGTATGCATATGATGAATGCCTGTCCCTAGTGGCTGATGATATCATCTGTCGGTTATAGAGCCAACCCGACAAGTCCTGGTAGCTAACCCTTGGACTGTCCCTCTGTCGCGCATCCCTAACTCGAGTTATACTCATCATACACTTGATCATAAACATGATCCATATCCATCACCCTCACTGGTGAATATTTACGGGGGCGAGCTCATCCAGGTCTTTCACAGTGCCCGGCCACACTTACGACATAGGGTCAACAGAGTATCAAGTCTCAACCTGGAGCACGTGGTGGCTAGCCACTGCTACTACCCAGGAAAACTCGTATCTCAGATAGTGGAAGTGCAAATCACAATTATCAATAATTCAGCATATACATGCATTAATTCTCATCCATGGATCAACATCCATATCAGCCATCCGGCTCACGGTTCAGTCCAGAACCAGCCAATATTCATATCATACACAACCATTCCGGCTCACGGTTAAATCCATAACCAGCCACCCGGCTCACGGTTAAATCCATAACCAGCCGTTTCATTAACAATTACAGCCTCTCGACCCATGGCATAACAAGCACTTCCACCACCATCCTCCGCATCTCACATAATCATCTTTGATCCTCATTGATCATTCATTTTTCCCTTGCTTCACTCGTAAGTTACCACATTCACTAGCTCCTTTTCCATAGCTAGGCATATCATAATGATTTAAGACATAAATGGTGAGATCGGAGGCTTAGAAGTATGAGATTTGGCTTTTAAAACTCAAAAATCAACTTTGGGATGAAAACAGGGCCACGCGTACGCGCACTCCACGCGCACGCGTGGATGGCCTCGAAACTCATCGACGCGCATGCGTCATGCACGCTAACGCGTGGATTAAAAATTTGCCAATTGACGCGCACGCTTCAACCAGGCGTACGCGCGGGTGTTCTCGTGCCCCAGGCACAACACTGGCACAGTTCTGGCATAACTCACTGGAAAATGGCTGGGCATTGGGTGCAGCACAATCGGCGCGCCCGCGCACATCACGCGCACGCGTGGATGGCGCTTTCTGGAAGATCGGCGCGTACGCGCCAGGTGCGCCCACGCGCAAGGGGTCATTCTGCTAAAAATTTTCTAAGTTAAAAGCTGCAGAATTCACAGATTTAAACCCCAATCTTCCGACGGACATAACTTTCTCATTTTAAATCGTTTTTCACTTGTTCTTCGAACGGCATGGACATCCCGGATCCAATTTCATTTCTAAATAGATTCGGTACAAAACAGAGATTCGTAGTCCAAGTTATGTTCCGCCAAAGTATGCCCAAAAACCATATTTTCATACAAAACCTCCAAGTGCTATTTTCAAAACAAGCCATTTTCAACTCTTTTTAAAATCAATCAAAACATGCCAATTTCATCCCTTTTCTTTGAAATCAATCAAAATATATCAAATTCAGCCTCAAGCCTCCTCAACTCACACATTGACACATTACCACAATTTACAAAATCACTATCTCATCTTTTTAACCCACTTCACCCAAGTGGCTCAAACTCAAACATATTGACATATCATATACTCTTCCTCATGCCAATTCTCAACAACACCAATTCCAATAAATCATCATTGTACACAATTAATATCATACTCACCATCAACATGGTTCAACCCACAATTCAACCATAACCAATCATCAAGCATATATCACAACATGCATATTTCTCATACATCATACCACCAAGGCATCAATAATCATCATCACATATATGACCACATCATATATTTCAACCATTCAACAACATCAACAATTCAATGCCTATCTTAGGGCCTCTAGCCTAAGTATTTTCTACCCCATTACATATTAGATACGGGAAACCGAAAGCATACCTTAGCCGATTTCCCAAGCTCAACCGGAGCACTTCCAAATCACTTATTCACAAGCTCTCAAGGCCTCAACACCTCCAAGAACATATTTTTCACCACCAAACCCTTTCCAAGCTTTTCAATATCACCAATTAAGCTCCAAAATTCACACATACACAACCTAAGCCACAATTATCACACCCATACACAACATCTCAAAACCCAAACATCATAGAACCATAAATTACACTAGGGTTGAAAATATTACCACACCCAAGGTCTAAGGAGACAAGATTAACCTTCTCCTTCAAGAGAGTTGGGTCCTATAACATCAAAGAGCCCAAAATCTCAATATTTTTGCTCATAAAACTCGAAAACAAGGCTGGAATTTCGAAGATCAAAACGTGGCTTACCTCAAGATTGATTGTATGGTTTTTGTAGAGCTCTTCGCGGTGAACGCGTGGCCGCAAACGGTGCAGCAATTGGAGCTCTAGATCAAAAGTTATGGTGGTTTGAAGATCAAGTGAGGGATAGAAGTTTGAGAGAGTGTTCTTCCCCCATTTCCTCTCTTTTCAGCGTGTTTTGAGTGTTGTGAGGAGAGAGAGTACTGAAAACTAGGGTTTTGGTTTAGTTATGTTGGGCCAAGGGCCCACTTTGGGTCCGGTTGGCCCGGTTTGGCCCGTTCGGTCCAATCTTGGTCCGAATCCTATAAAATTGGTACCGAAATTCTCGTCTCCATCTCCTCTATCACATTTAGCCATAAAAATCACATTTTAGGCTTTCTAGCATAAATTCTCATTTATGGGTTAATTAGCCGTTAATTAACCGGGTTTTACATTCTACCCACCTAATTGGGAATTTTGCCCACAAAATTCAAATGCAATTACCTGAGAATAAATGTGGATAATCCATTCGTATCTCCGACTCGAGTTCCCAAGTGTGTTCCTCAACACTGCCTCGAATCCAAGCCACTTTGACTAATGAAACCTCTTTTCCACGCAATCGTTTAATACTAGTATCATCAATTCTGACTGGAGCCACTGGAAGCGTCAAATCTTCCCTTAACTGAACCGACTCAGGTTCCAACACATGGCTAGCATCAGGAGTGTACTTCCGAAGCTGCGACACGTGAAACACGTCGTGCAGGTTCGAAAGATGAGGTGGTAGAGCCATCCGATATGCCACCGGTCCAACCCTCTCTAGGATTTGAAATGGACCAATGTATCGAGGATTCAACTTCTTTGCTTTAATCGCCCTACCTACTCCCGTGGTCGGAGTAACCTTAAGGAAGACATGGTCTCCTTCCTCAAATTCTAAGGGTTTTCGCCTCTGATCGGCGTAACTCTTTTGACGACTCTGCACCGTAAGCATCCTATCTCGGATTTTCTTGACTTGTTCGGTAGTCTCAGCTATCATTTTCGGTCCCAACAAGCTTTTCTCTCCAGCTTCATACCAACATAGTGAAGATTGACATTTCCTCCCATACAAGGCCTCATACGGAGCCATTCCGATGCTCGCATGATAACTATTATTGTATGCAAACTCCACTAATGGCATATACCGATCCCAACTTGCCGGTTGGTCCAAAACACAAGCTCTCAACATATCCTCTAGTGTTTGGATCGTCCTCTCAGATTGACCATCTGTTTGGGGATGGTAAGCCGTGCTCAAGCTTAATCAGGTTCCAAAAGCTTTCTGAAATGCACCCCAAAACCTTGAAGTGAAACGAGGATCTCTATCAGAGATTATAGTAGCAGGTACACCATGAAGTCTCACAATCTCCTTTGTGTATAACCGTGCTAGCTCCTCAAGGGTGTAAGTCATACGAATGGGTAAAAAGTGAGCTGACTTCATCAGTCGGTCCACAATTACTCAGATGGCATCAAAACCAGCCCTAGTCCTTGGCAATCCTGACACGAAGTCCATTGCAACACTTTCCCACTTCCATTGTGGAATCTCTAAGGGTTGCAACATCCCGGAAGGTCTTTGATGTTCAATCTTTACCTTTTGACAAGTTAAGCACTTTGAAACATATCCTGCCACATCATTCTTCATACCCGGCCACCAAAACATCGCCTTTAAATCACGGTACATCTTAGTACTTCCCGGGTGAATGGAGAATCCGCTTTTGTGTGCCTCCTTTAAAATATCTTGCCTCAAAGTGCCAACATCCGACACAATGATCCTACCCTTGAATCTCCTTATCCCATCTTTTTCTTCCGACACTCTCCACCATTTTCCTTGCTCAATAGCCGGTAACACTAACACAGGTGCAGTGGTCAACTTTTTCTTCAATGTCTGAAAGCTCCCCTCGCACTCAGGAGTCCAAACAAACGGGGTGTCTTTGCGGGTTAACCTTGTCATTGGCAAAGCTATCTGTGAAAAGCCCCTGATGAACCTTCGATAATAGCCAGCTAAGCCCAGAAAACTCCTTATCTCCGTTACGGTGGTTGGTTGCTTCCAATCCATCACAGCCTCCACCTTAGTTAGATCTACGGCTATTCCCTTCTTACTCACCACGTGACCCAAAAACTTCACCTCACTCTTCCAAAACTCACACTTCGATGGTTTTGCATAGAGTTTCTTCTCCTTTAGAATCTGCAACACGGTCCTCAAGTGTTCCGCATGCTCTTCTTCAGTCTTGGAATAAATCAGTATGTCATCAATGAAGACAACAACGAATTTATCCAGAAACGGACGGAAGACTCTATTCATGTAATCCATGAATACCGCAGGAGCGTTCGTCAACCCAAAGGACATCACAGTGTACTTGTAATGACCATAACGAGTCCTGAAAGCGGTCTTAGGGATATCCTCACCCCGCACCCTTATTTGGTGATAACCGGATCGCAAATCGATCTTGGAGAAAACTCCAGCTCCTTGCAACTGATCCATGAGATCATCAATTCTCGGCAATGGGTACTTATTCTTTATTGTAACCTTGTTCAGCTGCCTGTAATCCACACAGAGCCGCATACTCCCATCCTTCTTCTTTACCAGTAATACTGGAGCGCCCCACGGAGAGACACTTGGTCGTATAAAATTCTTTCCCAACAAATCCTCTAACTGAGACTTTAGCTCGTTCATCTCTAACGGTGACATCCTATAAGGAGCACTTGAGATTGGTCCCGCTCCGGGCACCAATTCAATAGCAAACTCAACCTCTCGGTTAGGTGAAAACTCATCAATATCATCGGGAAACACTTTCGGAAACTCACACACAAACGGAATCTGTTCCAACCTTTGATCATCACCCGAAACACCCGCGGTTAACAACAAGATACCCTGACATTCGGTTCCAGAACAGTTCACCATCATTGAATTCAAGTAATAACTATTTACCACGACCGGCCCTTCTGTATCTTCCGGCATAAAGTACACCGACTTTGTAGAACAATCAAGCAGGACATGGTTCTTAGATAACCAGTCCAATCCCAAGATAAGATCAAGACCGATCATCGGCAAGCAGACTAAATTATGAACAAAATCACGCTGCTTGAACCTAAAGGAAACTTTCGGGCATCCTAGCCTAGTCACCATGGCTTCATGGGTAGCATTATATACTTTTAGGTCATAACCTAAGGTTATAATCTTCAATCCTAACTAATGGGCTTTCTCAAATGCAATGAATGAATGTGATGCTCCCGAATCAAATAAAGCATTTAAAGTTTGAACAGCTGTTTCACAGTTACCTCGAATGAGTGTCTCAGATCCCTCAGCTTCTACAGTTGAAGTGGTGAACACCCGACCAGTCTGTTTGTTTCTGCTTCTCAGGACAATTTACGGCTTTATGCCCCGCCTTTCCACAATTGTAGCACAAACCCCATCCGGCCTTGTATGGTGCTCCCGGATGGTGACTTCCACACCTAGTACAAGCTTGATC
This sequence comes from Arachis stenosperma, assembly GCF_014773155.1. Lineage (NCBI taxonomy): Eukaryota > Viridiplantae > Streptophyta > Magnoliopsida > Fabales > Fabaceae > Arachis > Arachis stenosperma. The sequence goes on from NC_080379.1 coordinate 40,784,879, forward strand.
ATTCTGAGGCTGCTTCCCAAACTTCTTTCCTTGGGAGTTGTTGTTGTTGGGCCTCCTGAAAGAGCTTCCCCTCTTGAAAGACGGACTTCTAGGTGCAAAGCTCTTCCCTCGGTTCTGTGGGAATGATCCTTTGTGACTCTCTTTCTCAGCGGTTGCCCTTTTCACACACTCTTCAGCAACCCTACACTTGTTCACCAATTCGGAGAAAGTCCTAATCTCCATTGGTCCTACTGAGCTGAAGATATCACTCCGGAGTCCTCCTTCATACTTAACACACTTCCATTCCTCATATTCCACCGGAGTCCCTTGGCACATATGAGAGAACCTGAACAGCTCTTCAAACTTGTCAGTATACTCTGATATGGACATGGTACCCTGCTTCAGCTGCAGTAACTCAAGTTCCTTAGCTGTCCTAGCAGAAGTCGGAAAGTACTTCTTATATAACTCTTCTTGGAAAACATTCTAGGTGATATAGTCATCACCCTGCTGCAGAAGACGTCGGATGCCTTGCCACCAATGCGACGCTTCACCTGTGAGCATATAGGTAGCAAACTCGACACGCTGCCCTTCAGGTACCACTTATGCTTGCAGTGCTCGCTCTATAGCCTGAAACCATGTATCAGCCTCAGTTGGGCTAGTAGTTCCCTTGAACTTAGGTGGATTAACCTTCAAAAAGTTTGCCAGTGTCATCGGGCCCTGAACTCCACCCCCATCATTACCATGGTTGTTCATCTGTTGACCAAGAGCCTCAGCAGTGGCTTGCATAGCAGTAGCCATATTCTCCAACGCCGTCATAAAGTTGACCGGGTCATTAGGGTTATTCTCTGGCGCACGAGCATTAGTACGACCTCTCACACTACCTCTACCGTGTCCACGAGGCGCCATCTGGTCCCTATACACACCCAACAATCGATATTAAGTTGATCAGTCTCAATATCGGAAGTCTAGTGCTTCAAAGTCCCAAATGCATGCTCATGAACGTTTATGCCAATTATATCAAGCAGATATACTAATAGCACATAACACACATACAGAGAATGCACAGAAGCATAGTCAGTCCGTCCCTCAGGCTCTACAGGAACGAACTGCTCTGATACCATAATGTAACACCCTACCACACAGAGTCTTATGCTTAAGTCATAATTCAGAGATGGCAAGGTATTACGACCTCTAAAATAAAACTTTAGTACATATAGTAGTATGAATGATTTATTATAACTAGGAGCCTTTGTAGAAAAAGGGGTAAACAAAAATCGCAACTCGAAAGCGCAACACTCCAATCGATAACGTAACGAACAAAGATAACCAACGCGAGATTATATATATACAAAGGAGTGTCAAAAACAGGAATATCAAGACTCAGAATCCGGTTGCGAAGATAACCGGTCCGAGCATAGCAATATATACATATGATAAGAATAAGGAAAACCCCAAAGGAAACCCAAAGGGACACAAATACATAAAACCTATTCTCCAAAATCTCCCATAAGAGGAGTCATCACAGTTTGTATTATTTAATGGAGATAAAAGTATCTAAGCAAAATATATAAACCAAAACATAGTCCCGAGAACAAAGGATCTTCGCAAAGTCTAGAAGTCTCCAGCATGCCTCAGCGGGAAACCTCACGTCCTGCATCTGAAAACCATAAAATCCGCATGGGTGAGAACCAGAGGTCCCCAGCATGGTAACAGCTTCCACATCTATAATACATAATAATAGAGGAAAGGCAAAGGCAATCCTAACACTTCCACCAGATAATCTCAAAGCTTATAAACAAGCTAAACCATATAAGGGCATCTGACTAAAGATTCTTCAGTCTAACTAACACTTCCCTTTCCAATTCCTTCAAACCTCCCAACCACCAGCAGGAGTATAGTGTAGCAAACACAGTTATATCAAACAAGGAATATACAAATAGGAGCAGTTAAGGCATTTAGACAATTAGCAAGTAATATGCAGTCAAATAGGCAATCTCAAACAATTCACATAGTATGCATATGATGAATGCCTGTCCCTAGTGGCTGATGATATCATCTGTCGGTTATAGAGCCAACCCGACAAGTCCTGGTAGCTAACCCTTGGACTGTCCCTCTGTCGCGCATCCCTAACTCGAGTTATACTCATCATACACTTGATCATAAACATGATCCATATCCATCACCCTCACTGGTGAATATTTACGGGGGCGAGCTCATCCGGGTCTTTCACAGTGCCCGGCCACACTTACGACATAGGGTCAACAGAGTATCAAGTCTCAACCTGGAGCACGTGGTGGCTAGCCACTGCTACTACCCAGGAAAACTCGTATCTCAGATAGTGGAAGTGCAAATCACAATTATCAATAATTCAGCATATACATGCATTAATTCTCATCCATGGATCAACATCCATATCAGCCATCCGGCTCACGGTTCAGTCCAGAACCAGCCAATATTCATATCATACACAGCCATTCCGGCTCACGGTTAAATCCATAACCAGCCACCCGGCTCACGGTTAAATCCATAACCAGCCGTTTCATTAACAATTACAGCCTTTCGGCCCATGGCATAACAAGCACTTCCACCACCATCCTCCGCATCTCACATAATCATCTTTGATCCTCATTGATCATTCATTTTTCCCTTGCTTCACTCGTAAGTTACCACATTCACTAGCTCCTTTTCCATAGCTAGGCATATCATAATGATTTAAGACATAAATGGTGAGATCGGAGGCTTAGAAGTATGAGATTTGGCTTTTAAAACTCAAAAATCAACTTTGGGATGAAAACAGGGCCAGGCCTCAAAACTCATCGACGCGCAAGCGTCATGCACGCTAACGCGTGGATTAAAAATTTGCAATTGACGCGCACGCATCAACCACGCGTACGCGCGGGTGTTCTCGTGCCCCAGGCACAACACTGGCACAGTTCTGGCATAACTCTCTGGAAAATGGCTGGGCATTGGGTGCAGCACAATCGGCGCACCCGCGCACATCACGCGCACGCGTGGATGGCGCTTTCTGGAAGATCGGCGGGTACGCGTCAGGTGCGCTCACGCGCAAGGGGTCATTTTGCTAAAAATTTTCTAAGTTAAAAGCTGCAGAATTCACAGATTTAAACCCCAATCTTCCGACGGACATAACTTTCTCATTTTAAATCGTTTTTCACCCGTTCTTCGAATGGCATGGACATCCCGGATCCAATTTCATTTCTAAATGGATTTGGTACAAAACAGAGATTCGTAGTTTAAGTTATGTTCCGCCAAATTATGCCCAAAAACCATATTTTCATACAAAACCATCAAGTGCCATTTTCAAAACAAGCCATTTTCAACTCTTTTCAAAATCAATCAAAACATGCCAATTTCATCCCTTTTCTTTGAAATCAATCAAAATATATCAAATTCAGCCTCAAGCCTCCTCAACTCACACATTGACACATTACCACAATTTACAAAATCACTATCTCATCTTTTTAACCCACTTCACCCAAGTGGCTCAAACTCAAACATATTGACATATCATATACTCTTCCTCATGCCAATTCTCAACAACACCAATTCCAATAAATCATCATTATACACAATTAATATCATACTCACAATCAACATGGTTCAACCCACAATTCAACCATAACCAATCATCAAGTATATATCACAACATGCATATTTCTCATACATCATACCACCAAGGCATCAATAATCATCATCACATATACGACCACATCATATATTTCAACCATTCAACAACATCAACAATTCAATGCCTATCTTAGGGCCTCTAGCCTAAGTATTTCCTACCCCATTACATATTAGATACGGGAAACCGAAAGCATACCTTAGCCGATTTCCCAAGCTCAACCGGAGCACTTCCAAATCACTTATTCACAAGCTCTCAAGGCCTCAACACCTCCAAGAATAGATTTTTCACCACCAAATCCTTTCCAAGCTTTTCAATATCACCAATCAAGCTCCAAAATTCACACATACACAACCTAAGCCACAATTATCACACCCATACACAACATCTCAAAACCCAAACATCATAGAACCACAAATTACACTAGGGTTGAGAATCTTACCATACCCAAGGTCTAAGGAGACAAGATTAACCTTTTCCTTCAAGAGAGTTGGGTCCTATAACATCAAAGAGCCCAAAATCTCAACATTTTTTCTCATAAAACTCGAAAACAAGGCTGGAATTTCGAAGAGCAAAACGTGGCTTACCTCAAGATTGATTGTATGGGTTTTGTAGAGCTCTCCGCGGTGAATGCGTGGCCGCAAACGGTGCGGCAATCGGAGCTCTAGATCAAAAGTTATGGTGGTTTGAAGATCAAGTGAGGGATAGAAGTTTGAGAGAGTGTTCTTCCCCCATTTCCTCTCTTTTCAGCGTGTTTTGAGTGTTGTAAGGAGAGAGAGTGCTGAAAACTAGGGTTTTGGTTTAGTTATGTTGGGCCAAGGGCCCACTTTGGGTCCGGTTGGCCCGGTTTGGCCCGTTCGGTCCAATCTTGGTCCGAATCCTATAAAATTGGTACCGAAATTCTCGTCTCCATCTCCTCTATCACATTTAGCCATAAAAATCACATTTTAGGCTTTCTAGCATAAATTCTCATTTATGGGTTAATTAGCCGTTAATTAACCGGGTTTTACAACTAGCTTGACGGTCAGCTTCTTCAAGGAGGAAGATAATCATAGAGGCTTAAATCCTCATCCCTTACTGGGAGCTTCTTTCCTATGCTCTTATGGGTCAACTTAATATGCTCAAGAGAAAGGATCCTGTTTACTGTATGAGGCAGGATTGAGCTTGTAGTGAATACCACCCTCATCCCTGGTGAGAAGCCTTTCAGTAGGGATCTTTTTGTTCCTCCATCCCCTAGGCATCTTCCTCTTGGGACCTTCCTCCTTGGTGGGTGGTGACTGCCCAACACCAAACTTATAGTTTGATGTCTGGGGAAACTGTAAGAGTTTCCACCACGGGTGGAGGCTTCAGCATTGTATTCTACATGCAAGTACTTCCTTTTTCAGGGGGTGGTGGAGGCTTATAAACTTTGAACACCATCTAGTCCTCATGCAACCGCATCACCATTTCTCCTTTCTCAACATCTACCAGGGCTCTTCCAGTGGCTAGGAGTGGTCTTCCTAGAATGATGGAGTCATTCACATCCTCTCCCATGTCAAGTATCACAAAGTCTGCAGGAAGAAAGAGCTCTCCAACCTTTACCAGTACGTTCTCCACTAGCACATGTGCTTGCCTCAAAGACTTGTCAGCCAATTGTAGGGTGATCCTTATTGGCTGTGCTTCTTGGATTCCCAGCTTTCTCATTACTGACAGAGGCATCAAATTGATGCTTGAACCAAGGTCATAGAGTGCCTTTTCAAAAGTGATAGTCTCTATAGTGCAAGGAATCATAAAGCTTCTAGGATCAGACATCTTCTATGATAGATTTCTCTAGACCAGTGCACTGCACTCCTTGGTCAAGACAACAGTTTCATCTCCTTTCAAGGCCTTCTTCTCAAAGAATAGGCTTTTCATGAAGGCCATATAGGGAGGCATCTTTTCTAGCACTTTAGCAAAAGGAATATTGATATTTAGCTTCTTAAAGATTTCTAAGAACTGAGACAGTTGCTCATCCTTAGTCTCCTTTTGCTCTTCCTGAGGATGTGACACTTCAGGCTCTCTTTCCACAAGAGGGGCGTGTAACAGTGTGCTTCGAGCCTCTTCTTGAGCCTTTTCTTTATTTAGTTCCTCAACAATGTGTACCACCTTAGGCTCAGCCTCCTTGGTCATGATGAGGGTTTTACACTCTTCTCTTGGATTCACCTCTGTGTTACTAACGAGCGAGACTTTTGTTGGTAAAGAGTTTTCACAATTAAGTTCTCATTGCAAGTATAGTTTCTAAACCTATAAGAGTCCCTTCGTACAAAAGTTTGGTTGTCACAAGTAACAAACCCCTAATGAAATTGATAACCGAAGTATTTAAACCTCGGGTCATCTCTCAAGGAATTACAGGGAGGTGTTCTTATTATTGGTTATGGAAAAGTATGTTTTGGGATTTTTGAATAAGAAGCAAGAAGAATAAATTGCAGAGAGAATAAAATAATAACAATAAAAAGCCTTGACTAGGAGAAGATTAATCGGAAGTTCTATCCTTGTTGGATTTCCCAAGATTAATGGTAAAAGATTGTTGTTATTACTTAGTTAACCCTTACCGAATAAGGGAAAGTCAAGTACATAAACTAACGTCTGTTCACGAGTCCTAATCCTTTCCCTTGGGAAGGACTAGAGTTAGTGATCAGAAGGCCAGTCAACAACTTCCAATTACCAATAGGTTCTTGAGTTTCCCAACTCAAGGGTCTCTTCTTAATCAACTCTCAAGTCAAGTTGAGATTTAGAATGTCAACATGAATACCATCTTTGTTGTTATGAAAAAGGAATGGAAAAGAGACATGATACTTGAAATAAAGTTGGAAGCAATTAAATAAATAATAAAATTAAATTGAAAAGTATCCTTTGCATTAATAATTCATAAAATCAATCTAATTGTAACTCTGAATAAGGATTAAGGATATAAAAGAGTAAGGAAAATAAGAAAATAAACTAGAATGATGAAGACTTCAACGGAGGTAGTAACTCTGTAATATCCAACTCAACAGCGTAAAACTAGGAATCCTAAATCCTAGAGAGAGAAGAGAGCCTCTCTCTCTAAAAACTACATCTAAAACCTAAAATTATGTGAATGAATATTGTCTCCTAATTCTTCCACTCTGTAGCCTCTAATCTATGTTTTCTGGATCAAAAACTGGGTCAAAAACAGCCCAGAAATCGCTGGGAACGATTTCTGGGTCGCTGAATTTTTGTGCATGCGATGATGCGCGTGAAGCACACGTGCGCGTTGACTAGCTGTACGGCCACTATGATAAATTATATATCATTTTGAAGCCACGGATGTTAGCTTTCCAAAGCAACTAAAACCGCCTCATTTGGACCTCTGTAGTTCAAGTTATGATCGATTGAGTGCGAAAAGGTCACGCTAGACAGTTCAGCAATCCCTTCAATTTCTTGTATTCCTTCTACTTTTGCATGCTTCCTTTCCATCCTCTAAGTCATTCCTGCCCTATAATTCCTAAAGTCACTTAACGCACATATCACGAAATCAAATGGTAATAAGAGCGGATTAAGATTAGCAAAATTAAGGCCAAAGAAGTATGTTTTCAATCATAGCACAAAATCAGGAAGGAGAATGTAAACCCATGCATTTTGTAAGACAAGTGTATGAAAGATTGATAAAATCCACTCAATTAAGCACAAGATAAACCATAAAATAGTGGTTTATCAACCTGTCCACATTTAAACATTAGCATGTCCTCATGCTAAGCTCAGGAGAACTAAAAGAGTGAAGGCAAAATGGTAGGATGTATAAAATGCAACCTATTTGTATGAATGCAGCTAAATGCAAAAATGATTCTACCTACTTGGTTAAAAGTAAATCATATTCTCCAAGAACAAACATGAACTGGATTTCACTAATTCAAATCATAAAAATGAGGTACAAATAGACTTGCAGAAGAAAATAGCTCATGAAAGCCGGGAACAAAGAATCGAGCATCGAACCCTCACTGGAAATGTATGCACTCTAATCGCTCAGGTGTTTAAGGTTCGATCTCTCGGTTCTCTACTAATCCTGCTTTCTAAGGCTTGCTCTTCTTCTACCAATCAACAAAGAATTTAATTCACAGATACACATATCAATAGGTCTTTTAAGGGTTGTAATGGGGTTAGGGTCAAGGTAGGATTGTATTTGGTTAAGTGAACTAAAACATGAATCCTTGATTAACCTAAACTTACCACCTAACTTAAGACAATCCATGTAATCAAAATATAAAATCTAACTACCCATTAACTAAGTTTTTCACATATTCATGCATCCCAAATTGAGTACAACTCATATGCATTGCTACCAACATTTACTTTGGGGCATTTTGTCCCCTTTTTATTATTTGCTCTTTTTCTTTTCTTTTTTTTTCATAGTTTTTTTTCTTTTGATTTTCTCAAGGCATATGATTAAGGTATTGAATGCATGAACATATTCTCAACATTTTTTCACATTTTCAGCAAATTCTAACATACTCAATTCTCAAACCAAATGTTTCCAAACCCAATTTTCCCACACTTAATTATTGAGCACTCTCACTAGTCTAAGCTAACCAAGGATTCAAATTAAGGACATTATTGTTTTCTACTTAGAGTCAGTGATGAGCTAAAGTAAAGAACAAATGAGGTAAAATAGGCTCAAAATTGGTTTGCAAAGGATAATGAAAGGTAAGGCCATATGGGTATGTAAGCTAAAGTGAAACAAGGGCCTCAATCATATAAATGTATGCATACATTAACCATGGACATATAGAATCAAGCAAGACAAAGATCACAATTTTAGAGAGGACAACACACACAAAAATAAAATATTGGTTGATAAAATGCAACCAATCAATTAGGCTCAAAATCTCACTGGTTTTGTGTGTTCGAGCTCTAAAACCATGTTCCAAAAATAAATTTCTTCAAACAAGTTTAACGAAAATTTTAATTCAAATTAGTGAAATGCTATAAAATAGTTTCTTGAAGAGAAAAATATTACTTCAACCAAATGGTGGTAAAATATGCACAAACTCTAACTATAATGCAATCAATCATGCAAATGCAACAATGAACTAACAAAGGAAATTAAACATTGGTGTTGAGTCAGAAAGAACTAACCACCGAAAGTCGGTATTGACTTCCCCACACTTAAAGATTGCACCGTCCTCGGTGCATGCAGAGATGTACAAGTGGATGAGTGGCTTCAACTGATGCTTTTTCTCCAAAGATTGTGCGGCAGACTTGTTTATTGCCCCAGTTAGAAATTTTTTCTTCTCCCTCTTGGTGGCCATCCTGAAAGAGAAAAAGGAAGGGAAAGAACCCACAAGCAAATATATGAAAAGAAATAAAATATATGTGGGCTAGTACCAAATAATAAGGTTCTCAACTACATGGTAGCTATAACATGTAAGTGAAAAAATAATAGAAGTACAGGGTATGTCAACTAAATAGCAAACAAGTCAAGGAGCACCCAAAATAATGCAAGAAATATGCAACAGTTGAGTAAGAAAATTTTAATACCAATGTGAAAACAACAAATTTAGAAAGAAAGGAAGAAGAAATAATGAAATTAAAATGCCATGAATGCGAGTATGCAAATGTAACAATTAGAAGAAAAGAAAGGGAATAAGGATGAAAGGGAAGGAGAAGAAAGTGAGAAAGGAGAAAGAAAGAAGTAGGAAGTAAGAAGTAAGAAGAGGGGAAGAAGAGGGAAGAAAGAAAGAAATTAGGATTGAAAAGATAAGATAAGAAATTGGATGGTGCAGGGATATGGTGATGCAGCGCTGTCGACGCGTACGCGTGACTGACGCGTACCCGTGCCCCTTAGTTGTGCTAAGCGCGCGAGGGCATCCTGGCGTATGCACAACTCTCTGTGCATTCTGGCATGTGGGCAAAACTCGCATACGACACGCGCACGCGTGAGTGGGCAGAATTTCAAAATGACGCGCACGCGTCAGGAACGCATACGCGTGAGTGCTTTTGTACCTCTAGCACAGTGCCAGCACCAGACTATCACAACTTTCGGCTAATACACCTTTTACGTCAATTTTTTGAGTCACGCGTGCGTCATTGACACATACCCGTGAGGTGCCAAATATTCAAGTGATGTACACGCGTGAGGTACGCGTGTGCGTGATGTGGCTAATGCGATTTGCACACTTTCTGCACTGCTCCCACGCAACTTTCTCCTAATTTTTTTATGCATCATGCAGATAAAAATGCAGACTATATGCAGTAATAATGAGAAGAGTCACTAAAATGAAACTAAGAAGAGAGAAAGGAACGATCATACCATGGTAGGTTGTCTCCCACCTAGCACTTTTAGTTATTGTCCTTAAGTTGGACATTTGGTGAACTCCCTATCATGGTGGCTTATGCTTGAACTCATCCAGGAATCCCCACCAGTATTTGTAATTCCAATAGCCTCCAGGATCCCACACTACTTGCTTAAAGCCTTCAAGCAAGTTAAAACAAGTGACAAGGCTCCAAGAGTGTTGATTGTTAGAACGAATTTCAGGGTCCCAAACCTTGCTTTTGCACCCGTCTTCTTGTTGATTGTCATGATTCCATCCGGGTGGTTAAGCCTTGGAATTCTCATTTAAGCGCCTAAACATCCTCCTAGACCCAATCAATTGAGAATTATACCAATCCTTGCACTTCAACTTGGAGCATACAACCATATTGAACCTTGCATGACAACTCCAACCACTAACCAGCTTTCTCTTACTCTTAACGCCACAAAGAGCTCTAAGTTGCCCATCTGTCTCAAGCAAAGCATATTCAAGTGGGCTAATTAAGCTTGGAGATGAAAGATTTACCCACTTGAATGAAGGAATTGATGGTGATGGCTTTGGGGGAGAGGTCTCCAACAACTTTGGCAAGGTGATTTCCAGCTCCATGCCCTTGAGCTCTTCCTTGACAACTTTGACCTCTTTGCAAGCTTTTGTAACATAAACCTCTTCCTCTAGTTCAATGGGAGAGAGTTCAATTATAGTTATAAACTCATTAATTATTGAACCTGTCTCATGATCATCCGCTTCTAAGTCTTCAACCATGATATGCTTTGGAGGTTGTACACCCTCCTCAACATCAAATTCAACCGTCTTGGAAGGAGGCTCCATGACTTGAGGTTCAAATGGAGGTTCTGCATCTTCTAAATCTTCAACCACTTCCTTTTCTTCTGTATTTTCGGCTTTCTCCTCTTGCTCTAGTACAAAATCCAGCTTCTTCTTGTTGACTTCCACCTCTTGACAACTTCCTTCAAGGGTCTCTCCTACCGCCACCTTTAGGGCCTCCTCTAGCTTCTTGTAAAGTATGAATTTGTGAAACCGATCCTTTCTCTCTTGTTCCAGGTTAGTAGCATAATTGGGATCATGCTGCTCTTGGATTGATGAATGTGGGTGCTCTTCCATGGAGGGTGGTGATGGGATGGAAAGATCATTATGTGCTTGAAGAGGAAGTGCACTAGAACTTAAGGGTTAATTGTTGGAGGTATTCGATGATCCAATCTAGGAGATGAGGGCTTGTATAGCGGAGGTCAGACCAGTAAGTGCGCTTTCCATGGTATTTTGTCCTTGTGCAAAAGATTGAAGCATCTCGTCATAGGAAGACGAAGGGGGCAATTGTTTTGGAATTCGGGTGGTTCTATGTGTGGTTCATATGGTGGTTGATATGGTGGATAAGGATTAGGGTCATATAGGGGTGTTTGGTGGTAAGGGGCTTGTGAGTATGGTGGTTCAAAGTTATGGTGAGAAGGTGGTTCATAAGCATATGGTGGGGCTTGTTTGTAACTACAAGGGGGTCCACCATATCCATCATCTTGGTACGCACCCTGGAATGGCTCTTGACTATAGCAATTCGGTGGAGGTTGGTTGTCACGAATAGGTCCACCATAGCTATTGTCTTGGTATGCATCATAGAATGGTTGTTCGTTATAGCGCATTGGAGGGGGTTATTGCCGAAAGGGTTGATCAAATCCTTGTGGCTAATCCCATCTTTGATTGTTTCAACCTTGATGTGTGTTCTCATTATAGTGTCCATTCCCTGCAACATAATTTGATCTAAACTCATAGTGAAAGGGGTGAGAATTCATAGTAGCAAGTAAAAACAAAAACTATTAAAAATAAGCAAATAAGTCTTAAAACTAACAAAAACTAACAAGCAAGCAAAAAGCAAATATTTACAATAACCAATAATAAGGCACACGTTTGTAATTTCCCGGCAACGGCGCCATTTTTTACGAGTGAGACTTTTGTTGGTAAAGAGTTTTCACAATTAAGTTCTCATTGCAAGTATAGTGTCTAAACCAACAAGAGTCCCTTCGTACAAAAGTTTGGTTGTCACAAGTAACAAACCCCTAATAAAATTGATGACCGAAGTATTTAAACCTCGGGTCATCTCTCAAGGAATTGAAGGGAGGTGTTCTTATTATTGGTTATGGAAAAGTGTGTTTTGGGGTTTTTGAATAAGAAGCAAGAAGAATAAATTACAGAGAGAATAAAATAATAACAATAAAAAGCCTTGACTAGGAGAAGATTAATCAGAAGTTCTATCCTTGTTGGATTTCCCAAGATTAATGGTAAAAGATTGTTGTTATTACTTAGTTAACCCCTACCGAATAAGGGAAAGTCAAGTACATAAACTAACGTCTGTTCACGAGTCCTAATCCTCTCCCTTGGGAAGGACTAGAGTTAGTGATCAGAAGGCCAGCCAACAACTTCCAATTACCAATAGGTTCTTGAGTTTTCCAACTCAAGGGTCTCCTCTTAATCAACTCCCAAGTCAAGTTAGAATTCATAATGTCAACATGAATACCATCTTTGTTGTTGTGAAAAAGGAATGGAAAAAAGACATGATACTTGAAATAAAATTGGAAGCAATTAAATAAATAATAAAAGTAAATAGAAAAGTATCCTTTGCATTAATAATTCATAAAAGCAATCCAATTGTAACTTTGAATAAGGATTAAGGATATAAAAGAGTAAGGAAAATAAGAAAACAAACTAGAATGATGAAGACTTCAACAGAGATAGTAACTCTGTAATATCCAACTCAACAGCATAAAACTAGGAATCCTAAATCCTAGAGAGAGAAAAGAGCCTCTCTCTCTCTAAAAACTACATCTAAAACCTAAAATTTTGTGAATGAATGTTGTCTCCTGATTCCTCCACTATGTAGCCTCTAATCTATGTTTTCTGGGCTGAAAATTGGGTCAAAAACAGCCCAGAAATAGTTGGGGACGACTTCTGGGTCACTGAATTTTCGTGCATGCAACGCGTGTGCATGAAGCACGCATGCGCGTCGCCTAGCAATACGACCACTATTACAAATTATATATCATTTCAAAGCCCCGGATGTTAGCTTTCCAAAGCAACTAAAACCACCTCATTTGGACCCTGCTGTAGCTCAAGTTATGGTCGATTGAGTGCGAAGAGGTCAGGCTGGACAGCTCAGCAATTCCTTCAATTTCTTATATTCCTTCCACTTTTGCATGCTTCCTTTCCATCCTTTAAGTCATTCCTGCCCTATAATTCCTAAAGTCACTTAACGCACATATCACAGAATCAAATGGTAATAAGAGAGGATTAAGATTAGCAAAATTAAGACCAAAGAAGCATGTTTTCAATTATAGCACAAAATCAGGAAGGAGAATGTAAACCCATGCATTTTTTATGGACAAGTGTATGAAAGATTGATAAAATTCAGTCAATTAAGCACAAGATAAACCATAAAATAGTGGTTTATCAGTTACTGAGAAGAGTGTTAGGAGGTCTCTAAAGTTTCTGAGGGTATGGCAGTTTGGCTCTGTACTCTAGGGCCGTGGGTAATGCAAGGTGAGTATCCAGAGTGATTGGAAAGGGGTTGTCAGGGTGCTTGGGGGGAATGTCTTTTGAATTGATATCTGATGAGCGGATAATTTATACGCTTTTTGGCATTATTTTTATGTGGTTTTTAGTATGATCTAGCTACTTTTTAGTATATTTTTATTAGTTTTTAAGCAAAATTTACATTTCTATACTTTACTATGAGTTTGTGTATTTTTCTGTGATTTCTAATATTTTTTAGCTGAAATTGAGGGACCTGAGCAAAAATCTGATTCAGAGGCTGACAAAGGACTGCAGATGCTGTTGGATTCTGACCTCCCTACACTCTAAATGAAATTTTTGGAGCTACAGAAGTCCAAATGGCGTGCTCTCAACTGATTTGGAAAGTACACATCTAGGGCTTTCCAGCAATATATAATAGTCCATACTTTGTCTGAGTTTAGACGACGCAAACTGGCGTTTAACGCCAGCTTTCTGTCCTATTCTGGCGTTAAACGCCAGAAACAAGTTGCAAAGCAGAGTTAAACGCCAGAAACAAGTTACAAACTGGTGTTTAACTCCAAGGAAGACCTCTACATGTGAAAGTTTCAATGCTCAGCCCAAGCACACACCAAGTGGGCCCGGAAGTGGATTTCTGCATCATTTACTTGTTTCTGTAACCCTAGTAACTAGTTTAGTATAAATAGAAAATTTTACTATTGTATTCACATCTTATCTTTGGACGAGCATATGGAACATCTTTGATCATTGTTAGTCCTTAGACATTGAGGGCTGGCCTCACGGCCATGCCTACCTTATTTTCACTTATGTATTTTCAATGGTGGAGTTTCTACACACCATAGATTAAGGTGTGGAGCTCTGCTGTTCCTCGAGTATTAATGCAAAGTACTAATGTTTTCTATTCAATTCATACTTATTCTTATTCTAAGATATCCATTCGTACACAAGAACATGATGAATGTGATGATTATGTGACACTCATCACCATTCTCACTTATGAACGCGTGATTGACAACCACTTCCGTTCTACATGAAGACAAGCTTGAATGTATATCTCTTGGATTTCTAATCAACAATTCACATCAACTCCCCTCTGACAATGGGGCATCTGAATCCGAGATTAGAGTCTTCGTGGTATAAGCTAGAATCAATTGGCAGCATTCTTGAGATCCAGAAAGTTTAAACATTGTCTGTGGTATTCCGAGTAGGATCTGGGATGGGATGACTATGACGAGCTTCAAACTTGCGACTGTAGGGCATGGTGACAGACGCAAAAGGATAGTAAATCCTATTCCTACACGATCGAGAACCAACAGCTGATTAGCCATACGATATATGTGCATGGTATTTTTCATCCGAGACGAGCAATCCGACAGTTGATTAGCCGTACAGAAACCGTAGAGGACCATTCTCACTGAGAGGACGGGAAGTAGCCATTGACAACGGTGACACCCAACATACAGCTTGCCATAGAAAGGAGTATGAAGGATTGGATGAAGGCAGTAGGAAAGCAGAAATTCAAAAGGAACAACGCATCTCCATACGCTTATCTGAAATTTCCACCAATGAATTACATAAGTATCCCTATCTTTATTTTATGTTTTATTTATATTTTAATTATTAAAACTCCATAACCATTTTAATCCACCTGACTGAGATTTACAAGATGACCATAGCTTGCTTCAAGCCGACAATCTCCGTGGGATCGACCCTTACTCACGTAAGGTTTATTACTTGGACGACCCAGTGCACTTGCTGGTTAGTTGTGTGAAGTTGTGAAAAAGAGTGATATTACAATTGTGCGTACCAAGTTTTTGGCGCCGTTGCCGAGGATTGTTCGAGTTTGGACAACTGACGGTTCATCTTGTTGCTCAGATTAGGTAATTTTCTTTTACTTTATTTTCTAAAAGGTTTCAAAAAAAATCTTTCAAAAACTTTTTTCTTCTTTTTTTTTGTTTTTGTTTTCAAAATAATTTTTGAAGAAAAAAAAAATACAAAAACAATTATAAAATCATAAAATCAAAAATATTTTTGTGTTTCTTGTTTGAGTCTAGTGTCAATTTTTAAGTTTGGTGTCAATTGCATGTTTTTCTAAAATTTGTGCATTTTTCGAAAAATTCATTCACTGCATTCTTCATGATCTTTAAGTTGTTCTTAGTGTTCATCTTGACATTCATAGTGTTCTTGCATGTTCTCTTTGTTTGATCTTGAATTTTCATGTTTTGAGACATTTTGTTGTTTTTCTCTTTCCTCATTAAATTAAAAAAATCAAAAAATATATTTCCCTTATTTTCCTCATAAATTTCGAAATCTTTGGGTTGACTTAGTCAAAAAATTTTAAAATTAGTTATTTCTTGTTAGTCAAGTCAAGATTTCAATTTCAAAAATCTTCTCTTTTCAAATATTTTTCAAAAAATCAAATCTTTCTCATTTTTTCTTAATATTTTCGAAAATTTTAAAAATTGTTTTTCAAAATCTTTTTCTTAATTTCATTTTAAATTTTCGAAAACTTTACTAACAATTAATGTGATTGATTCAAAATTTGAAGTTTATTACTTTCTTGTTAAGAAAGGTTCAATCTTTAAATTCTAGAATCATATCTTTTAGTTTCTTGTTAGACAAGTAATCAATTTTAATTTTAAAAATAAAATCTTTCTAAATTTCTTTTTTCAAATCTTTTTTAAAATAAATTTCAATCATATCTTTTTCTAACCAAATCTTTTTCAAATCATATCTTTTTCAAACTTTAATTTCAAAATCCTTTCTAACTTCTTATCTTTTCAAAATTGATTTTCAAATCTTTTTCAACTAACTAATTAACTTTTTATTTGTTTTAAAATTCTTATCTTTTTCAAAACCTCCTAACTAATTTTCTCTCTCTAATTTTCGAAAACCACCTCACCCTTTTTCAAAATTCTTTTTAATTAACTAATTGTTTTAAATTTTAATTTTAATTTTATTTCTTCTCTTAATTTTCGAAAATCACTAACCATTTTTCAAAAATAATTTTCGAAATTCTCTCCCTCTCATCTTCTTCTATTTATTTATTTAATTACTAACACTTCTCTTCTACTCATAATTCAAAACCTCTTCTCTTCTCTCTCTGTGTTCAAATTTTTCCTCTTCTATTATTCTTCTCTTCTACTCACATAAAGGAATCTCTATACTGTGACATAGAGGATTCCTCTTCTTTTCTGTTCTCTTCTTTTTCACATGAGCAGGAGCAAGGATAAGAACATTCTTGTTGAAGCTGATCCGGAACCTGAAAGGACTCTGAAGAGGAAGCTAAGAGAAGCTAAAACACAACACTCTGAAGAGGACTTTACTGAAATTTTCAAAAAAGAAGTAGAGATGGCCGAAACCAATAACAATGGTGGAGGTGCAAGGAAGATGCTTGGTGACTTCACTGCACCAAATTCCAACTTCCATGGAAAAAGCATCTCAATCTCTGCCATCGGAGCAAACAATTTTGAGCTAAAGCCTCAATTGGTTTCTCTGATGCAACAGAATTGCAAGTTTCATGGACTTTCATTAGAAGATCATTTTCAGTTCTTAATTGAATTCTTGCAGATCTATGATACTGTTAAGACCAATGGAGTTGATCCTGAGGTCTATAAGCTTATGCTTTTCTCTTTTGCTGCAAGAGACAGAGCTAGAACATGGTTGGACTCTCAACCTAGAGATAGCCTGCTTGGGATAAGCTGGTCACGGCTTTCTTAGCCAAGTTCTTTCCTCCTCAAAAGCTGAGAAAGCTTAGAGTGAATGTTCAAACCTTCAGACAGAAAAAAGGTGAATCCCTCTATGAAGCTTGGGAGAGATACAAGCAACTGACCAAAAAGTATCCTTCTGACATGCTTTTAGAATGGACCATCCTAGATATATTCTATGATGGTCTTTCTGAATTGTCTAAGATGTCATTGGACCATTCTGCAGGTAGATCTATTCACCTGAAGAAAATACCTGCAGAAGCTCAGAAACTCATTGACATGGTTGCAAATAACCAGTTCATGTACACTTCTGAAAGGAATCCTGTGAATAATGGGACGCCTCAGAGGAAGGGAGTTCTTGAAATTGATGCTCTGAATGCCATATTGGCTCAGAACAAAATGTTGACTCTGTATGTGATGAGCGGATAATTTGTACGCTTTTTGGCATTGTTTTTAGTATGTTTTTAGTATGATTTAGTTAGTTTTTAGTATATTTTTATTAGTTTTTAATTAAAATTCACTTTTCTGGACTTTACTATGAGTTTGTGTGTTTTTCTGTGATTTCAGGTATTTTCTGGCTGAAATTGAGGGACTTGAGCAAAAATCTGATTCAGAGACTAAAAAGGACTGCAGATGCTGTTGGATTCTGACCTCTCTGCACTCGAAGTGGATTTTCTGGAGCTACAGACGCCCAATTGACGCGCTCTCAACGACGTTGGAAAGTAGACATCCTGGGCTTTTCAGCAATGTATAATAGTCCATACTTTGCCCGAGATTTGATGGCCCAAACCGGCGTTCCAAATCAGCTCAAGAATGCCCGGCGTTAAACGCCGGAACTGGCACAAAAATGGGAGTTAAACGCCCAAACTGGCACAAAAGCTGGCGTTTAACTCCAAGAAGAGTCTCTACACGAAAATGCTTCAATGCTCAGCCCAAGCACACACCAAGTGGGCTCGGAAGTGGATTTTTATGTCATTTACTCATCTTTGTAATTCTTAAGCTACTAGTTCCCTATAAGTAGGACCTTTTGCTATTGTATTTGGGATCTTGGTAGCTATCTTTAGTCTTATGCTATCTTAGATCATGGGACTGGCCTCACGGCCATGCCTAGACCTTGTTCTTATGTATTTTCAATGGTGGAGTTTCTACACACCATAGATTAAGGTGTGGAGCTCTGCTGTACCTCGAGTATTAGTGCAATTACTATTGTTCTTCTATTCAATTCAGCTTGTTCTTATTCCAAGATATTTATTCGCACTCAAGAACTTGATGGATGTGATGATTATGTGACGCTCATCATCATTCTCACTTATGAACGCGTGCCTGACAACCACTCCCGTTCTACAAGCAAACAAGGCTTAAATGTTTATCTCTTGGGTTCTTTAACCGGAATCTTCGGGGTATAAGCTAGAATTGATGGCGGCATTCAAGAGAATCCGGAAGGTCTAAACCTTGTCTGTGGTATTCTGAGTAGGATTCAATGATTGAATGACTGTGACGAGCTTCAAACTCGCGATTGTGGGGCGTTAGTGACAGACGCAAAAGAATCACTGGATTCTATTCCGACATGATCGAGAACCGACAGCTGGATAGCCGTGCCGTGACAGGGTGCGTTGAACATTTCGACTGAGAGGACGGGACTGTAGCCATTGACAACGGTGATGCCCAACATACAGCTTGCCATGGAAAGGAGTAAGAAGGATTGGATGAAGACAGTAGGAAAGTAGAGAGACGGAAGGGACAAAGCATCTCCATTCGCTTATCTGAAATTCTCACCAATGAATTACATAAGTATCTTTATCTTTATGTTTTATTCATATATCATCCATAACCATTTGAGTCTGCCTGACTAAGATCTACAAGGTGACCATAGCTTGCTTCATACCAACAATCTCCGTGGGATCGACCCTTACTCGCGTAAGGTTTATTACTTGGACGACCCAGTGCACTTGCTGGTTAGTTGTGCGAAGTTGTGTTTATGCCATGGTATTGAGCACCAAGTTTTTGGATTCATTACCGGGGATTATTTGAGTTGTGAAAAGTAGTGATCACAATTTCGTGCACCAAGTTTTTGGCGCCGTTGCCGGGGATTGTTTCGAGTATGGACAACTGACGGTTCATCTTGTTGCTTAGATTAGGTATTTTTCAGAGTTCTTAAGAATGAATTCTAGTGTTTCAAGGTGATGTTCTTATCATCACCAAAGCTGATTGATTATCATCAATTTAGCTCTTGAATGCAATGTCCTGCTAAAGCTTGGCTATCCATGTCTAATTTCTTTAGACTAAAGCTTTAGACTAACATTGCATGATTCCTGGAATTCTCATTAAGAATTTTGATACCTTTATTTTCTTTTCCACTTAATTTTCGAAAAATCCAAAAAAAAATTACAAAATCATAAAAACCAAAAAAATTTTTTATGTTTCTTGTTGAGTCTAGTGTCTCATGTTAAGTTTGGTGTTAATTGCATGTTTCTGTTCTTCTTGCATTCATTCATGTGTCTTAAGTGATCTTCAAGATGTTCTTGATGATTTCATTGCTTTGATCTTTGAATTTTATTGACTTGAGTGTTTTGTTGTTTTCTCATATGCATTCTCATTTTGTAAGTGTCAGTAGTGTACAAACTGCTAAGTTTGGTATCTTGCATGCATTGTTATTTGATTTTAGTTACATTTTGATTATTAAAAATCCAAAAATATTTTACTTTGTGTCTTTTCAAGTCAATAATACAGAGAATTAAAGATTCAAAACATACAGCAGAGGAATTACACAGAAAAAGGCTGGGCGTTCAAAACGCCCAGTGAAGAAGGCAAACTGGCGTTTAAACGCCAGCCAGGGTGCCTGGCTGGGCGTTTAACGCCCAAAAGGGTAGTGCTTTGGGCGTTAAACGCCAGAATGTGCACCATTCTGGGCATTTAACGCCAGGATGGAACAAGAGGAAAGATTCTGTTTTTAATTCAAATTTTTTTCAAGTTTTCAAAATTTTTCAAAATCAAATCTTTTTCAAATCATATATTTTCAATCAAATCTTTTTCAAATCAATTTCTTTCCTTTTTCAAAAATACTTGCTATTAATTAATGATTTGATTCAACATTTCAAGTATGTTGCCTTTTCTGTTGAGAAAGGTTTAATGTTTGAATCATATCTTTTCTTGTTAGGCAAGTCATTAATTTTTAAAATCAAATCTTTTTAAAATTGTTTTTCAAATCATATTTTCTCAATCACATCTTTTTTCAAAATAGTTTTTAATCATATCTTTTTAATTTCTAATTTCAAAATCTTTTTCAAAAATCACTTGATTTCTTTTCCACTCTTGGTTTTCGAAAATCAATTAGTGTTTTTTCAAAATGTTTTTAAAATCTTTTTCGAAAATTTCTTCCCCTCTTCTCACATCCTTCTATTTATGGACTAACACTATTCCTTAAGGAACAATTCGAACTCCATCTCTTTTGATAAGTTCGAATTCTTCTACCTCTCCTTCTATTTTTCTTTTCCTCTGACACCTCAAGGAATCTCTATACTGTGACATAGAGGATTCCATATTTTCTTGTTCTCTTCTCTTTCATATGAGCAGGAGCAAAGACAAAAGCATTCTTGTTGAGGCTGACCCTGAACCTGAAAGGACCTTGAAGCGAAAGCTAAGAGAAGCTAAGGCACAACTCTCTGTAGAGGACCTAACAGAAATCTTCAAAAAAAGAAGACATGGCGGCCGAAAACAACAACAATGCCAACAATGCAAGGAAGGTGCTAGGTGACTTTACTACACCTACTCCCGACTTCTATGGGAGAAGCACCTCTATCCCTGCCATTGGAGCAAACAACTTTGAGCTTAAGCCTCAATTAGTTTCTCTAATGCAACAGAATTGCAAGTTCCATGGACTTCCATTGGAAGATCCTCATCAGTTTTTGGCTGAATTCTTGCAAATCTGTGACACTGTCAAGACTAATGGGGTTAACCCTGAGGTCTACAGACTTATGCTATTCCCTTTTGCTGTAAGAGACAGAGCTAGAATATGGTTGGATTCACAACCTAAAGAAAGCCTGAACTCTTGGGAAAAGCTAGTCAATACCTTCTTGGCAAAGTTCTTTCCACCTTAAAAACTGAGTAAGCTTAGAGTGGAAGTCCAAACCTTCAGACAGAAGGAAGGAGAATCCCTCTATGAAGCTTGGAAAAGATACAAACAATTGATCAGAAAATGTCCTTCTGACATGCTTTCTGAATGGAGCATCATAGGTATTTTCTATGATGGTCTGTCTGAACTATCCAAGATGTCTTTGGATAGCTCTGCTGGAGGATCTCTTCATCTGAAGAAGACGCCTACAAAAGCTCAAGAACTAATTGAAATGGTTGCAAATAACCAATTCATGTACACTTCTGAAAGGAATCCTGTGAACAATGGGACAAATCAGAAGAAAGGAGTTCTTGAGATTGATACTCTGAATGCCATATTGGCTCAGAACAAAATACTGACTCAGCAAGTCAATTTGATTTCTCAAAGTCTGTCTGGATTGCAAGCTGCTCCAGGCAGTACTAAGGATACTTCATCTGAAGAAGAAGCTTATGATCCTGAGAACCCTTCAATGGAAGAGGTGAATTACATGGGAGAACCCTATGGAAACACCTATAATTCTTCATGGAGAAATCATCCAAATCTCTCATGGAAGGATCAACAGAGACCTCAACAAGGTTTCAATAACAATAATGGTGGAAGAAACAGGTTTAGCAATGGCAAGCCTTTTCCATCATCTTCTCAGCAATAGACAGAGAATTCTAAACAGAGCCTCTCTGACTTAGCAACCATGGTCTCTGATCTAATCAAAACCACTCAAAGTTTCATGACTGAAACAAGGTCCTCCATTAAGAATTTTGAGGCACAAGTGGGTCAGCTGAGCAAGAAAATTACTGAACTCCCTCCTAGTACTCTTCCAAGCAATACAGAAGAGAATCCAAAAGGAGAGTGCAAGGCCATCAACATGGCCGAATTTGGAGAGGAGGAAGGGGCAGTGAACGCCACTGAGGAAGACCTCAATGGGCGTCCACTGACCTCCAATGAGTTCCATAATGAGGAACCATGGGAATCTGAGGCTCAAAATGAGACCATAGAGATTCCATTGGATTTACTTCTGCCATTCATGAGCTCTGATGAGTATTCTTTCTCTGAAGAGGATGAGTATGTCACTAAAGAGCAAGTTGCTAAATACCTTGGAGCAATCATGATGCTAAATGACAAGTTATTTGGTAATGAGACTTGGGAGGATGAACCCCCTTTGCTCACCAAAGAACTGGATGGCTTGTCTAGGCAGAAATTACCTCAAAAGAGACAGGATCCTGGGAAGTTTTCAATACCTTGCGCCATAGGCACCATGACCTTCAAGAAGGCTCTGTGTGACTTAGGGTCAAGAGTAAACCTCATGCCTCTCTCTGTAATGGAGAAGCTAGGGATCTTTGAGGTACAAGCTGCAAGAATCTCACTAGAGATGGCAGACAATTCAAGAAAACAAGCTTATGGACTTGTAGAGGATGTTTTGGTGAAGATTGAAGACCATTACATCCCTGCTAATTTCATAGTCCTAGAGACTGGGAAGTGCATGGATGAATCTATCATCCTTGGCAGACCCTTTCTAGCCACAGCAAAGGCTGTGATTGATGTTGACAGAGGTGAATTGATCATTCAATTGAATTAAGAATCTTTTGTGTTTAAGGCTCAAGGATATCCCTCTGCCACCATGGAGAAGAAGCATGAAGAGCTTCTCTCAAAACAGAGCCAAACAGAGCCCCCACGGTCAAACTCTAAGTTTAGTGTTGGGAGGCCACAACCAACTTTTAAGTTTGGTGTTGAACCCCCCACATTCAAACTCTAAGTTTGGTGTTGGGAGGTTCCAACATTGCTCTGAGTATCTGTGAGGCTCCATGAGAGCCCTCTGTCAAGCTACTGACATTAAAGAAGCGCTTGTTGGGAGGCAACCCAATGTTATATTTTATCTATTTTCCTTTGTCATTTTTTATTTTCTGTAGGTTGATGATCATGGGAAGTCACAAAATCAATTGAAAAAGCAAAAACAGAATGAAAAACAGAAAGAAAAACAGCACACCCTGGAGGAGAGCTTGCTGGCGTTTAAACGCCAGTGAAGCTAGCAAATGGGCGTTTAACGCCCAGTCTGGCACCATTCTGGGCGTTTAACGCTAGAAAAGGGCACCAGACTGGCGTTAAACGCCAGGAAAGGGCAAGAAGCTGGCGTTAAACGCCAGAAATGGGCACCAGCCCAGCGTTTAACGCCAGAATTGGCAAAGGGTGCATTTTTGCACGCCACTTGGTGCAGGGTGATGAGCGGATAATTTGTACGCTTTTTGGCATTGTTTTTAGTATGTTTTTGGTATGATTTGGTTAGTTTTTAGTTTATTTTTATTAGTTTTTAGTTAAAATTCACTTTTCTGGACTTTACTATGAGTTTGTGTGTTTTTCTGTGATTTCAGGTATTTTCTGGCTGAAATTGAGGGACCTGAGCAAAAATCTGATTCAGAGACTGAAAAGGACTGCAGATGCTGTTGGATTCTGATCTCCCTGCACTCGAGGTGGATTTTCTAGAGCTACAGAAACCCAATTGGCGCGCTCTCAATGGCGTTGGAAAGTAGACATTCTGGGCTTTCCAGCAATATATAATAGTCCATACTTTGCCCAAGATTTGATGGCCCAAACCGGCGTTCAAAGTCACCTTCAGAAATCCCAGCGTTAAACGCCGGAACTGGCACCAAAATGGGAGTTAAACGCCCAAACTGGCATAAAAGCTGGCGTTTAACTCCAAGAAGAGTCTCTACACGAAAATGCTTCAATGCTCAGCCCAAGCACACACCAAGTGGGCCCGGAAGTGGATTTTTATGTCATTTACTCATCTTTGTAATTCTTAGGCTACTAGTTTCCTATAAATAGGACCTTTTACTATTGTATTTTCATCTTGGTTCTCCTGGTTCCCTCTCTGGGGCCGAAACCAATGATCACTCTTGTTCTTATGTATTTTCAACGGTGGAGTTTCTACACACCATAGATTAAGGTGTGGAGCTCTGCTGTACCTCGAGTATTAATGCAATTACTATTGTTCTTCTATTCAATTCCGCTTGTTCTTTGTCCAAGATATCACTTGTTCTTCAACTTGATGAATGTGATGATCCGTGACACTCATCATCATTCTCACCTATGAACGTGTGACTGACAACCACCTCCGTTCTACCTTAGATTGGGTGAATATCTCTTGGATTCCTGATACACGATACATGGTTGATCGCCTGACAACCGAGTGCTCGCCTGACAAACGAGCCAGCCATTCTGTGATATCAGAGTCTTCGTGGTATAGGCAAGAACTGATGGCGGCATTCAAGAGAATCCGGAAGGTCTAACCTTGTCTGTGGTATTCTGAGTAGGATTCAATGATTGAATGACTGTGACGTGCTTCAAACTCCTAGCAGGCGGGGCGTTAGTGATAGACGCAAAAGAATCAATGGATTCTATTCCGGCCTGACTGAGAACCGACAGATGGATAGCCGTGCCGTGACAGGGTGCGTTGAACATTTCCACTGAGAGGATGGGAGGTAGCCACTGACAACGGTGAAACCCTTGCATAAGCTTGCCATGGAAAGGAGTAAGAAGGATTGGATGAAGACAGTAGGAAAGCAGAGAGACGGAAAGGAAGGCATCTTCATACGCTTATCTGAAGCTCTCACCAATGATATACATAAGTATCTCTATCTTTATCTTTATGTTTTATTCACCATTACCCATTTGAGTCTGCCTGACTAAGATTTACAAGGTGACCATAGCTTGCTTCGTACCAACAATCTCCGTGGGATCGACCCTTACTCGCGTAAGGTTTATTACTTGGACGACCCAGTGCACTTGCTGGTTAGTTGTGCGGAGTTGTGACAAAGAGTTGAGATTGCAATGAGCGTACCATGTTGATGGCGCCATTGATGATCACAATTTTGCGCACCAAGTTTTTGGCGCCGTTGTCGGGGATTGTTTCGTGTATGGACAACTGACGGTTCATCTTGTTGCTTAGATTAGGTATTATTTTTCTTCAGAGTTCTTAAGAATGAATTCTAGTGTTTCAAGGTGATGTTCTTATCATCACCAAAGCTGATTGATTATCATCAATTTAGCTCTTGAATGCAATGTCCTGCTGAAGCTTGGCTAGCTATGTCTAATTCCTTTAGACTAAAGCTTTAGACTAACATTGCATGATTCCTGGAATTCTCATTAAGAATTTTGATACCTTTATTTTCTTCTTCCACTTAATTTTCGAAAAATCCAAAAAAAAATTACAAAATCATAAAAAACCAAAAATATTTCTTGTTTAAAGTCTAGTGTCTCATTTTAAGTTTGGTGTCAATTGCATGTTTCTGTTCTTCTTGCATTCATTCATGTGTCTTAAGTGATCTTCAAGATGTTCTTGATGATTTCATTGTTCTGATCCTTGAATTCTCTTGACTTAAGTGTTTATGTGTCTCATATGCATTCTCATTGGTGTCAATAGTATACAAACTGCTAAGTTTGGTGTCTTGCATGCATTGTTATTTGATTTTAGTTGCATTTTGATTATTCCTAATTATTAAAAATCCAAAAATATTTTTAATTTGTGTCTTTTCAAGTCAATAATACAGAGAATTGAAGATTCAGAACATACTGCAGAGGAATTGCACAGAAAAAGCTGGGCATTCAAAATGCCCAGTGAAGAAGACAGACTGGCGTTTAAATGCCAGCCAGGGTGCCTGGCTGGGCGTTTAACGCCCAAAAAGGTAGTGTTTTGGGTGTTAAACGCCAGAATGTGCACCATTCTGGGCGTTTAACGCCAGGATGGCACAAGAAGGAAGATTTTGTTTTCAAATCAATTTTTTTTTCAAGTTCTCAAAGTTTTTCAAAATCAAATCTTTTTCAAATCAAATCTTTTCAATCAAATGTTTTCAAAATCAATTTCTTTCCTTTTTCGAAGATATTTGCTATCAATTAATGATTTGATTCAACATTTCAAGTATGTTGCCTTTTCTGTTGAGAAAGGTTTAATGTTTGAATCATATCTTTTCTTGTTAGGCAAGTCATTAATTTTTAAAATCAAATCTTTTTAAAATTGTTTTCAAATCATATCTTTTCAATCATATCTTTTTAAAAGCATAACTTTTCAATCAAATCTTTTTTATCACATCTTTTTCAAAATAGTTTTCAATCAAATCTTTTTAATTTCTAATTTCAAAATCTTTTTCAAAAATCACTTTACTTCTTTCCCACTTTTGTTTTCGAAAATCAATTAGTGTTTTTCAAAATGTTTTCAAAATCTTTTACTTAATTTTCGAAAATTACTTCCCTTCTTCTCACATCCCTCTATTTATGGACTAACACTATTCCTTAATACAAAATTCGAACTCCATCTTCTTTGATAAGTTCGAATTTTCTACTTCTGCCTTCTATTTTTCTTTTCCTCTTACACCTCTAGGAATCTCTATACTGTGACATAGAGGATTCCATATTTTCTTGTTCTCTTCTCTTTCTTATGAGCAGGAGCAGGGACAAAAGCATTCTTGTTGAGGCTGATCCTGAACCTGAAAGGACTTTGAAGCGAAAGCTGAGAGAAGCTAAGGCACAACTCTCTGTAGAGGACCTAACAGAAATCCTCAAAGAAGAAGAAGACATGGCAGCCGAAAACAACAACATTGCAAACAATGCAAGGAAGGTGCTGGGTGACTTTACTGCACCTACTCCCAACTTCTATGGGAGAAGCATCTCTATCCCTGCCATTGGAGCAAACAACTTTGAGCTTAAGCCTCAATTAGTTTCTCTAATGCAACAGAATTGCAAGTTTCATGGACTTCCATTGGAAGATTCTCATCAGTTTTTGGCTGAGTTCTTGCAAATCTGTGACACTGTCAAGACTAATGGGGTTGACCCTGAGGTCTACAGACTTATGCTATTCCCTTTTGCTGTAAGAGACAGAGCTAGGATATGGTTGGACTCACAACCTAAAGAAAGCCTGAACTCTTGGGAAAAGCTAGTCAATGCCTTCTTGGCAAAGTTCTTTCCACCTCAAAAATTGAGTAAGCTTAGAGTGGAAGTCCAAACCTTCAGACAGAAGGAAGGAGAATCCCTCTATGAAGCTTGAGAAAGATACAAATAATTAATCAGAAAGTGTCCCTCTGACATGCTTTCTGAATGGAGCATCATAGGTATTTTCTATGATGGTCTCTCTGAACTATCCAAGATGTCTTTGGATAGCTCTGCTTGAAGATCTCTTCATCTGAAGAAGACGCCTACAGAAGCTCAAGAGCTAATTGAAATGGTTGCAAATAATCAATTCATGTACACTTCTGAAAGGAATCCTGTGAACACTGGGACTAATCAGAAGAAAGGAGTTCCTGAGATTGATACTCTGAATGCCATTCTGGCTCAGAACAAGATATTGACTCAACAAGTCAATCTGATTTCTTAAAGTCTGTCTGGAATGCAAAATGCACCAAGCAGTACTAAGGATGCTTCATCTGAAGAAGAAGCCTATGATCCTGAGAACCCTTCAATGGAAGAGGTGAATTACCTAGGAGAACCCTATGGAAACACCTATAATTCTTCATGGAGAAATCACCCAAATTTCTCATGGAAGAATCAAGAGAGACCTCAACAAGGTTTCAACAACAATAATGGTGGAAGAAACAGGTTTAGCAATGGCAAGCCTTTTCCATCATCTTCTCAGCAACAGACAGAGAATTCTAAGCAGAACCCCTCTGACTTAGCAACCATGGTCTCTGATCTGATCAAGACCACTCAAAGTTTCATGACTGAAACAAGGTCCTCCATTAGGAATTTGGAGGCACAAGTGGGACAGCTGAGCAAGAAAGTTACTGAACTCCCTCCAAGTACTCTTCCAAGCAACACAGAAGAAAATCCAAAAGGAGAGTGCAAGGCCATCAACATGGCCGAATTTGGAGAGGAAGGAGAGGAAGTGAACGCCACTGAGGAAGACCTCAATGGGCGTGCACTGACCTCCACTGAGTTCCCAAATGAGGAACCATGGGAATCTGAGGCTCAAAATAAGACCATGGAGATTCCATTGGACTTACTTCTGCCCTTCATGAGCTCTGATGAGTATTCTTCCTCTGAAGAGGATGAGTATATCACTGAAGAGCAAGTTGCTAAATACCTTGGAGCAATCATGAAGCTATATGACAAGTTATTCGGAAATGAGACTTGGGAGAATGAACCTCCTTTGCTCACCAAAGAACTGGATGACTTGTCTAGGCAGAAATTACCTCAAAAGAGACAGGATCCTGGGAAGTTTTCAATACCTTGTACCATAGGCACCATGACCTTCAAGAAGGCTCTGTGTGACTTAGGGTCAAGTGTAAACCTCATGCCTCTCTCTGTAATGGAGAAGCTAGGAATCTTTGAGGTGCAAGCTGCAAAAATCTCACTAGAGATGGCAGACAACTCAAGAAAACAAGCTCATGGACTTGTAGAGGATGTTTTGGTGAAGATTGAAGACCATTACATCCCTGCTGATTTCATAGTCCTAGAGACTGGGAAGTGCATGGATGAAACCATCATCCTTGGCAGACCCTTCCTAGCCACAGCAAAGGCTGTGATTGATGTTGATGGAGGTGAACTGATCATTCAAGTGAATGAGGAATCCTTTGTGTTTAAAGCTCAAGGATATCCCTCTGTCACCATGGAGAGGAAGCATGAAGAGCTTCTCTCAAATCAGAGTCAAACAGAGCCCCCACAGTCAAACTCTAAGTTTGGTGTTGGGAGGCCATAACCAAACTCTAAGTTTGGTGTTGAACCCCCACATTCAAACTCTAAGTTTGGTAGGTTCCCACATTGCTCTGAGTATCTGTGAGGCTCCATGAGAGCCCTCTGTCAAGCTACTGACATTAAAGAAGCGCTTGTTGGAAGGCAACCCAATGTTATATTTTATCTATTTTCTTTTGTTATTTTTTTTTTTGTAGGTTGATGATCATAAGAAGTCACAAAATCAATTGAAAAAGCAAAAACAGAATGAAAAACAGGAAGAAAAATAGCACACCCTGGAGGAAGAACTTACTGGCGTTTAAACGCCAGTAAGGCAAGCAGGTGGGCGTTTAACGCCCAGTCTGGCACCATTCTGGGCGTTTAACGCCAGAAAGGGGCACCAGACTGGCGTTAAACGCCAGAAAAGGGCAAGAACCTGGCGTTAAACGCCAGAAATGGGCACCAGCCCGGCGTTTAACGCCAGAATTGGCTCAAAACGTGAATTTGCATGCCATTTGGTGCAGGGATGACTTTTCCTTGACACCTCAGGATCTGTGGACCCCACAGGATCCCCACTAACCTCACCACCCTCTTTCTTCTTCACCCATTCACCAATTACCTCAATACCTCTTCCCCAAACACCCTTCACCTATCCAATCCCATCTTTCTCTTCACCACTCACATCCATCCTTCATTAAACCCCACCTACCTCACCATTCAAATTCAAACCACTTTCCCTCCCAAACCCACCCATAATGGCCGAACCATACCCCTCCCCTCACCCCTATATAAACCCTTCTTCACTCCTTCATTTTCACACACCCTATACACTACTTCTTCCCCTTTTGACCGAACCACAAAGCCATCTCCCTCTCCTCTATTTATTCTTCTTCTACTCTCTTCTTTCTTCTTTTGCTCGAGGACGAGCAAACCTTTTAAGTTTGGTGTGGTAAAAGCATTGCTTTTTGTTTTTCCATGACCATTTATGGCATCCAAGGCCGGAGAAACCTCTAGAAAGAGGAAAGGGAAGGCAAAAGCCTCCTCCTCCGAGTCATGGGAGATGGAGAGATTCATCTCAAGGGTGCATCAAGACCACTTCTGTGAAGTTGTGGCCATGAAGAAGGGTCAACTTTGATCAAAGGTTGGACCAAGTCCTCATAGACATTTATGAAGAGGGCGTTCAATGAAAGAGAGATTCAAGAGGGAAGCCGGTTCAACTGAGAAGGCATGACCTCAAGCCCATCACTAAGAAAAGGATGGAGCAAACAAGAGATCCCACTCATCATAAAATCCCTGAGATACCTCAAGGGATGCACTTTCCTCCACAAGACTATTGGGAGCAACTGAACACCTCCCTAGGAGAATTTAGTTCCAACATGGGACAACTAAGGGTGGAGCACCAAGAACACTCCATTCTCCTCCATGAAATTAGAGAAGATCAAAGAATCATGAGAGAGGAGCAACAAATACAAGGAAGAGACATTGAGGCGCTCAAGCACTCCATAAGACCTTCAAGAGGAAGAACAAGCCGCCATCACTGAGGTGGACCCGTTCTTTAATCTCCTTGTTCTTTATTTTCCTGTTTTTCAAATTTTTATGCTTATGTTTGTCCATGTTTGTGTCTTATGATCATTAGTGTCTTAGTGTCTATGCCTTAAAGTTATGAATGTCCTATGAATCCATCACCTTTCTTAAATGAAAAACTGTTTTTAATCAAAAAAGAACAAGAAGTACAGGATTTCGAATTCATCTTTAAAACTAGCTTAATTAGTTTGATGTAGTGACAATACTTTTTGTTTTCTGAATGTATGCTTGAACAGTGCATATGTCTTTTGAATTTGTTGTTCATGAATGTTACAATTGTTGGCTCTTGAAAGAATGATGAAAAAGGAGACATGTTACTGAGGATCTGAAAATCATAAAATGATTCTTGAAGCAAGAAAGCAGTGTGAATACAAAAAAAGAGAGAAGGAAAACGAAAAGAAAAGAAAAAGAGAGAAATAAAGTTGTGATCCAAGGCAAAAAGAGGTGTGCTTAAGACCCTGGACACCTCTAATTGGGACTTTAGCAAAGCTGAGTCACAATCTGAAAAGGTTCACCCAATTAGTTGTCTGGGCATGTATGTATCCGGTGGTAATACTGGAAGACAGAGTGCTTTGGGCCACGGCCAGACTCAATAAGTAGCTGTGTTCAAGAATCATCATACTTAACTAAGAGAATCAATAACACTATCTGGATTCTGAGTTCCTAAAGAAGCCAATCATTCTGAATTTCAAAAGATAAAGTGAGATGCCAAAACTGTTCGGAGGCAAAAGCTACTAGTCCCGCTCATCTAATTTGGAGCTAAGTTTCATTGATAATTTGGAGTCTATAGTATATTCTCTTCTTTTATCTTATTTGATTTTCAGTTGCTTGAGGACAAGCAACAATTTAAGTTTGGTGTTGTGATGAGCGGATAATTTGTACGCTTTTTGGCATTGTTTTTAGTATGTTTTTAGTATGATTTGGTTAGTTTTTAGTATATTTTATTAGTTTTTAGTTAAAATTCACTTTTCTGGACTTTACTATGAGTTTGTGTTTTTCTGTGATTTCAGGTATTTTCTGGCTGAAATTGAGGGACCTGAGCAAAATCTGATTCAGAGACTGAAAAGGACTGCAGATGCTGTTGGATTCTGATCTCCCTGCACTCGAAGTGGATTTTCTGGAGCTACAGAAACCCAATTGGCGCGCTCTCAATGGCGTTGGAAAGTAGACATCCTGGGCTTTCCAGCAATATATAATAGTCCATACTTTGCCCAAGATTTGATGGCCCAAACCGGCGTTCAAAGTCACCTTCAGAAATCCCAGCGTTAAACGCCGGAACTGGCACGAAAATGGGAGTTAAACGCCCAAACTGGCATAAAAGCTGGCGTTTAACTCCAAGAAGAGTCTCTACACGAAAATGCTTCATGCTCAGCCCAAGCACACACCAAGTGGGCCCGGAAGTGGATTTTTATGTCATTTACTCATCTTTGTAATTCTTAGGCTACTAGTTTCCTATAAATAGGACCTTTTACTATTGTATTTTCATCTTGGTTCTCCTGGTTCCCTCTCTGGGGCCGAAACCAATGATCACTCTTGTTCTTATGTATTTTCAACGGTGGAGTTTCTACACACCATAGATTAAGGTGTGGAGCTCTGCTGTACCTCGAGTATTAATGCAATTACTATTGTTCTTCTATTCAATTCCGCTTGTTCTTTGTCCAAGATATCACTTGTTCTTCAACTTGATGAATGTGATGATCCGTGACACTCATCATCATTCTCACCTATGAACGTGTGACTGACAACCACCTCCGTTCTACCTTAGATTGGGTGAATATCTCTTGGATTCCTGATACACGATGCATGGTTGATCGCCTGACAACCTAGTGCTCGCCTGACAAACGAGCCAGCCATTCCGTGAGATCAGAGTCTTCGTGGTATAGGCAAGAACTGATGGCGGCATTCAAGAGAATCCGGAAGGTCTAACCTTGTCTGTGGTATTCTGAGTAGGATTCAATGATTGAATGACTGTGACGTGCTTCAAACTCCTAGCAGGCGGGGCGTTAGTGACAGACGCAAAAGAATCAATGGATTCTATTCCGGCCTGACCGAGAATCGACAGATGGATAGCCGTGCCGTGACAGGGTGCGTTGAACATTTCCACTGAGAGGATGGGAGGTAGCCACTGACAACGGTGAAACCCTTGCATAAGCTTGCCATGGAAAGGAGTAAGAAGGATTGGATGAAGACAGTAGGAAAGCAGAGAGACGGAAGGGAAGGCATCTTCATACGCTTATCTGAAGCTCTCACCAATGATATACATAAGTATCTCTATCTTTATCTTTATGTTTTATTCACCATTACCCATTGAGTCTGCCTGACTAAGATTTACAAGGTGACCATAGCTTGCTTCGTACCAACAAATCTCCGTGGGATCGACCCTTACTCGCGTAAGGTTTATTACTTGGACGACCCAGTGCACTTGCTGGTTAGTTGTGCGGAGTTGTGACAAAGAGTTGAGATTGCAATGAGCGTACCATGTTGATGGCGCCATTGATGATCACAATTTCGCGCACCACATGGTTTAATTTTCCTTGACACCTCAGGATCTGTGGACCCCACAGGATCCCTAACTACCCCACCACTTTCTCTCTTCTTCACCCATTCACCAATCACCTCAATACCTCTTCCCCAAAAACCCCTCACCTATCAAATCCCATCTTTCTCTTCACCACTCACATCCATCCTTCATAAAACCCCACCTACCTCACCATTCAAATTCAAACCATTTTCCCTCCCAAACCCACCCTCCCCTTTGGCCAAACCACAAAGCCACCTCCATCTCCTCTATTTCTTCTTCTTCTACTCTCTTCTTTCTTCTTTTGCTCGAGGACGATCAAACCTTTTAAGTTTGGTGTGGTAAAAGCATTGCTTTTTGTTTTTCCATAACCATTTATGGCATTCAAGGCCAGAGAAACCTCTAGAAAGAGAAAAGGGAAGGCAAAAGCTTCCACCTCCGAGTCATGGGAGATGGAGAGATTCATCTCAAGGGTGCATCAAGACCACTTCTATGAAGTTGTGGCCTTGAAGAAAGTGATCCCCGAGGTCCCTTTCAAACTCAAAAAGAGTGAATATCTGGAGATCCGACATGAGATTAGAAGAAGAGGTTGGGAAGTTCTTACCAACCCCATTCAACAAGTTGGAATCTTAATGGTTCAAGAGTTCTATGCCAATGCATG
Source organism: Arachis stenosperma (assembly GCF_014773155.1). Lineage (NCBI taxonomy): Eukaryota > Viridiplantae > Streptophyta > Magnoliopsida > Fabales > Fabaceae > Arachis > Arachis stenosperma. The sequence continues at coordinate 40,818,550 of NC_080379.1, forward strand.
GATCACCAAGAACCATGATCAAAGTGTAAACCCAGACCCAAAGAATTGGCTTACAATGGTTCGGGGGAAATACTTAGACTTTAGTCCGGAAAATGTAAGGTTGGAATTCAACTTGCCCATAATGCAAGGAGATGAACATCCTTACACTAGAAGGGTCAACTTTGATCAAAGGTTGGACCAAGTCCTCACCGACATTTGTGAAGAGGGCGCCCAATGGAAGAGAGATTCAAGAGGGAAGCTGGTTCAATTGAGAAGGAATGACCTCAAGCCCGTGGCTAGGGGATGGTTGGAGTTTATCCAACGCTCAATCATTCCCACTAGCAACCGGTCCGAAGTTACTATAGACCGGGCCATCATGATTCATAGCATCATGATTGGAGAAGAAGTAGAAGTTCATGAGGTTATAGCCCAACAACTCTATAAGGTGGCGGACAAGTCCTCTACATTGGCAAGGTTAGCCTTTTCTCATCTCATTTGTCACCTCTGTTATTCAGTTGGAGTGGACATAGAAGGAGACATCCTCATTGATGAGGACAAGCCCATCACTAAGAAAAGGATGGAGCAAATAAGAGATCCAACTCATCATGAAATCCCTGAGATACCTCAAGGGATGCACTTTCCTCCACAGAACTATTGGGAGCAAATCAACACCTCCCTAGGAGAACTGAGTTCCAACATGGGACAACTAAAGGTGGAGCACCAAGAACACTCCATTCTTCTCCATGAAGTTAGAGAAAATCAAAGAATCATGAGGGAGGAGCAAAAAAGGCAAGGAAGAGACATTGAGAAGCTCAAGCACTCCATAGGATCTTCAAGAGGAAGAACAAGCCGCCATCACTAAGGTGGACCCGTTCTTTAATCTCCTTGTTCTTTATTTTCCTGTTTTTCGAATTTTCATGCTTATGTGCATCCATGTTTGTGTCTTATGATCATTAGTATCTTAGTGTCTATGCCTTAAAGTTATGAATGTCCTATGAATCCATCACCTTTCTTAAATGAAAAATGTTCTTAAATGAAAAAGAGAAGAATTGCATGAATTTTGAATTTTATAACAGATTAATTATTTTGATGTGGTGGCAATACTTTTGTTTTCTGAATGTATGCTTAAACAGTGCATATATCTTTTGAATTTGTTGTTCATGATTGGTTGGCTCTTGAAAGAATGATGAAAAAGGAGATATGTTACTGAGGATCTGAAAAATCATAAAAAAATGATTCTTGGAGCAAGAAAAAGCAGTGAATACAAAAAAAAAAAAGAAAAAGCGAAAAAAAACGAAAAAAAAACGAAAAAAAAGGGAGAAAGAGAAAAAGAAAGAAAAAGAAAGAAATAAAGTTGTGATCCAAGGCAAAAAGAGTGTGCTTAAGAACCCTGGACACCTCTAAATGGGGACTCTAGCAAAGTTGAGTTACAATTTGAAAAGGTTCACCCAATTATGTGTCTGTGGCATGTATGTATCCGGTGGTAATACTGGAAGACAAAGTGCTTTGGGCCACGGTCAAGACTCATAAAGTAGCTGTGTTCAAGAATCATCATACTTAACTAGGAGAATCAATAACACTATCTGGATTCTGAGTTCCTAAAGAAGCCAATCATTCTGAATTTCAAAGGATAGAGTGAGATGCCAAAACTGTTCAGAGGCAAAAAGCTACAAGCCCCGCTCATCTAATTAATACTGATCTTCATAGATGTTTTTGGAATTCATTGCATATTCTCTTCTTTTTATCTTATTTGATTTTCAGTTGCTTGAGGACAAGCAACAATTTAAGTCTGGTGTTGTGATGAGCGGATAATTTGTACGCTTTTTGGCATTGTTTTTAGTATGTTTTTAGTATGATTTAGTTAGTTTTTAGTATATTTTTATTAGTTTTTAATTAAAATTCACTTTTCTGGAATTTACTATGAGTTTGTGTGTTTTTCTGTGATTTCAAGTATTTTCTGGCTGAAATTGAGGGACTTGAGCAAAAATCTGATTCAGAGACTAAAAAGGACTGCAGATGCTGTTGGATTCTGACCTCCCTGCACTCGAAGTGGATTTTCTGGAGCTACAGAAGCCCAATTGGCGCACTCTCAACGGCGTTGGAAAGTAGACATCTTGGGCTTTCCAGAATTGTATAATAGTCCATACTTTGCCCGAGATTTGATGGCCCAAACCGGCGTTCCAAATCAGCTCAAGAATGCCCGGCGTTAAACGCCGGAACTGGCACAAAAATGGGAGTTAAACGCCCAAACTGGCACAAAAGCTGGTGTTTAACTCCAAGAAGAGTCTCTACACGAAAATGCTTCAATGCTCAGCCCAAGCACACACCAAGTGGGCCCGGAAGTGGATTTTTATGTCATTTACTCATCTTTGTAATTCTTAAGCTACTAGTTCCCTATAAGTAGGACCTTTTGCTATTGTATTTGGGATCTTGGTAGCTATCTTTAGTCTTATGCTATCTTAGATCATGGGGCTGGCCTCACGACCATGCCTAGACCTTGTTCTTATGTATTTTCAACGGTGGAGTTTCTACACACCATAGATTAAGGTGTGGAGCTCTGTTGTACCTCGAGTATTAATGCAATTACTATTGTTCTTCTATTCAATTCAGCTTGTTCTTATTCCAAGATATTCATTCGCACTCAAAAACTTGATGAATGTGATGATTATGTGACGCTCATCATCATTCTCACTTATGAACGCGTGCCTGACAACCACTCCCGTTCTACAAGCAAACAAGGCTTAAATGTTTATCTCTTGGGTTCTTTAACCGGAATCTTCGGGGTATAAGCTAGAATTGATGGCGGCATTCAAGAGAATTCGGAAGGTCTAAACCTTGTCTATGGTATTCTGGGTAGGATTCAATGATTGAATGACTGTGACGAGCTTCAAACTCGCGATTGTGGGGTGTTAGTGACAGACGCAAAAGAATCACTGGATTCTATTCCGACATGATCGAGAACCGACAGCTGGATAGCCGTGCCGTGACAGGGTGCGTTGAACATTTCCACTGAGAGGACGGGACTGTAGCCATTGACAACGGTGATGCCCAACATACAGCTTGCCATGGAAAGGAGTAAGAAGGATTGGATGAAGACAGTAGGAAAGCAGAGAGACGGAAGGGACAAAGCATCTCCATTCGCTTATCTGAAATTCTCACCAATGAATTACATAAGTATCTTTATCTTTATGTTTTATTCATATATCATCCATAACCATTTGAGTCTGCCTGACTAAGATCTACAAGGTGACCATAGCTTGCTTCATACCAACAATCTCTGTGGGATCGACCCTTACTCGCGTAAGGTTTATTACTTGGACGACCCAGTGCACTTGCTGGTTAGTTGTGCGAAGTTGTGTTTATGCCATGGTATTGAGCACCAAGTTTTTGGATTCATTACCGGGGATTATTTGAGTTGTGAAAAGTAGTGATCACAATTTCGTGCACCAATAAGTCAATATGATTTCTCAGAGTCTAAATGGATTGCAAAATGCATCCAACAGTACAAAAGAAGCATCTTCTGAAGAAGAAGCTTATGATCATGGGAACCCTGCTATGGCAGAGGTGAATTACATGGGTGAAGCCTATGGAAACACCTATAATCCCTCATAGAGAAATCATCCAAATTTCTCATGGAAGGATCAACAAAAGCCCCAACAAGGCTTTAATAATGGTGGAAGAAATAGGTTTAGCAATAGCAAGCCTTTTCCATCATCCTCTCAGCAACAGACAGAGAATTCTGAGCAGAGTCCCTCTAGCTTATCAAACATCGTCTCTGATCTATCTAAGGCCACTCTAAGTTTTATGAATGAAACAAGGTCCTCCATTAGGAATTTGGAGGCACAAGTGGGCCAGCTGAGTAAAAGAGTCACTGAAACTCCTTCTAGTACTCTCCCAAGCAATACAGAAGAGAACCCAAAAAGATAGTGCAAGGCCATAACCTTACTTGGTGTGGCCGAATGCACAAAGGAGGAGGAGGACGTGAATCCCAGTGAGGAAGACCTCATGGGACGTCCTCTGGATAAAAAGGAGTTCCCAATTGAGGAACCTAAGGAATCTGAGGCCCACCTAGAGATCATAGAGATTCCATTGAACCCGCTTCTGCCATTCATGAGCTCTGATGAATATTCTTCCTTTGAGGAGGATGAAGATATCATTGAAGAGCAAGTTGCTAAATACCTTGGAGCAATCATGAAGTTGAATGCCAAGTTATTTGGTAATGAGACTTGGGTGGATGAACCCCCTTACTCACCAATGAACTGAATACCTTGGTTTGGCAAACATTCTCTCAAAAGAAACAGGATCCTGGTAAATTCTTAATTCCATGTACCATAGGCACCATGACCTTTGAGAAGGTTCTGTGTGACCTGGGGTCAGGCATAAACTTAATACCACTCTCTGTAATGGAGAAACTGGAATCTTTGAGGTACAGACTACCAAATTCTCATTAGAGATGGCAGACAAATCCATGAAAAAGGCTTATGGACAGGTAGAGGACGTGCTAATAAAGGTCAAAGACCTTTACATCTCTGCTGGTTTCATAATCCTAGACACTGGAAAGGATGAGGATGAATCCATCATCCTTGGAAGACCCTTCCTAGCCACAGCAAAAGCTGTGATTAATGTGGACAGAAGAGAGTTGATCCTTCAACAGAATGAGGACTACCTTGTGTTTAAAACTCAAGGATCTCCCTCTGTAACCATGGTGAGGAAAAAAAAAAGCTTCTCTCACTGCAGAATCAAACAAAGCCCCCACAGTCAAACTCTAAGTTTGGTGTTGGGAGGCCACAACCAAACTCTAAGTTTGGTGTTGAACTCCCGCATTCAAACTCTAAGTTTGGTGTTGAGAGGTCCCAACAATGCTTTGAACATCTATGAAGCTCCATGAGAGCTCACTGTCAAGCTATTGACATTAAAGAAGCACTTATTGGGAGGTAACCCAATTTTATTTATCTATGTTATTTTCCTTTTTTTAGGTTGATGATCATGTGGAGTCACAAAAGCAACTGCAAAAATTAAAGAAAAATAAAAAACAGCATTAAAAACAGCACACCCTGGAGGAGAAACTTACTGGCATTTAAACGCTAGTAAGGGTAGCAGAATGGGCATTTAACGCCCAGTCTGGCTCCATTCTGGGCGTTAAACACCAGAAACAAGCACCAGACTGGCGTTAAACGCCAGAAAGAAGCAACAAGCTGGCGTTAAACGCCAGAAACAGGTTGCATCCTGGCGTTTAATGCCAGGAAAGGAATAAAAGCTGGCGTTTAACACCAGAAACAAGCAGCAATCTGGCGTTAAACGCCAAGATTGCACAGTAAGGGCATTTTGTACGCCTAAAAGGAGCAGGGATGAAATCCTTGACCCCTCAGGATCTGTGGACCCCACAGGATCCTCACCTACCCTATCTCTCTCTATCTCTCACTCACCAATCAAATCATACCCTCTTTCCTATATTCTCTTTACCAATCACCTCCATACCTCTTCCCCAAAAACCCCACCTACCTCACTTTAAAATTCAAACACTTTTTTAACCCCACCTACCTCTTCCCCCCTCTTGGCCGAACCACCTCTTACCCTTCATCTCCTCTATTTTCTTCTTCTTCCCCTTCTTTCTTTCTTCTTTTGATCGAGGACAAGCAAACCTTTTAAGTTTGGTGTTGTAAAAGCATTGCTTTTTGTTTTTCCATAACCATTTATGGCACCTAAGGCCGGAGAAACCTCTAGAAAGAGGAAAGAGAAGGCAAAAGCTTCCACCTCCGAGTCATGAAAGATGGAGAGATTCATCTCAAAGGTCCATCAAGACCACTTCTATGAAGTTGTGGCCAAGAAAAAGGTGATCCCTATGCAATTCAGATGGAATTGTCATAGAGGAAGACATCCTCATTGAAGAGGACAAGCCAATCACCAAAAAGAGGATGGAGCAAACAAGAGGGCCCACTCATGGACCTAAACAAGAGCATGAGGAATTCCCTCATCAAGAAATCCCTGAGATGCCTCAAGGATAAATTTTCCTCCATACAACTATTGGGAGCAACTAAGGATAGGAGCACCAAAATCACTAGGGATGGAACAACAAAGGCAAGGAAGAGACATAGAGGAGCTCAAGAGCACCATTGATTCTTTAAGAGGAAGATGCCACCCTCACTAAGGTGGACTCATTCCTTAATCTCCTTGTCTATTTATTTCTCTATTTTTGGTTTTGAGCTTTATGTTTGGCTATGTTTTGTGTCTTTATTACATGATCATTAGTGTCAAGTGTCTATGTCTTAAAGCTATGAATAATTCCATAAATCATTCACCTCTCTTAAATGAAAAATGTGCTTAATTACAAAAGAACAAGAAGTACTTGGATTTCAAATTTTATCTTGAAATTAGTTTAATTATTTTGATGTGGTGGCAATACTTTTTGTTTTCTGAATGAATGCTTGAACAGTGCATATTTTTTATAGTGAAGTTTATGAATGTTAAAATTATTGGCTCTTGAAAGAATGATGAACAAAGATAAATGCTATTGATAATCTGAAAAATCATGAAATTGATTCTTGAAGTAAGAAAAAGCAGTGAATAAGAAAGCTTGCGAAAAAAAAAGTGGCGAAAAAAAGAGAAAGAAAAAGAAAAAGCAAGCAGAAAAAGCCAATAGCCCTTTAAACCAAAAGGCAAGGGTAAAAAGGATCCAAGGCTTTGAACATTAATGGATAGGAGGGCCCAAGAAAATAAAATCCAGGCCTAAGCGGCTAAATCAAGCTGTCCATAACCATGTGCTTGTGTCATGAAGGTCCAAGTGAAAAGCTTGAGACTGAGTGGTTAAAGTCGTGATCCAAAGCAAAAAGAGTGTGCTTAAGAACTCTGGACACCTCTAACTGGGGACTTTAGCAAAGATGAGTCACAATCTGAAAAGGGTCACCCAGTTATCTGTCTGTGGCATTTATGTATCCGGTAGTAATACTGGAAAACAAAGTGCTTAAGGCCACGACCAAGATTCATAAAGTAGCTGTGTTCAAGAATCAACATACTGAACTAGGAGAATCAATAATACTATCTAAAATTCTGAGTTCCTATAGATACCAATCATTCTGAATTTCAAAGGATAAAGTGAGATGCCAAAACTGTTCAGAAGCAAAAAGCTACTAGCCCCGCTCATCTAATTGGGACTAAGTTTCATTCATATTGTGAGATTCATTGTATATTCTCTTCTTTTTATCCTATTTTATTTTCAGTTGCTTGGGGACAAGCAACAATTTAAGTTTGGTGTTGTGATGAGCGGATAATTTATACGCTTTTTGGCATTATTTTTATATGGTTTTTAGTAGGATCTAACTACTTTTTAGTATATTTATTAGTTTTTAAGCAAATTTCACATTTCTGGACTTTACTATGAGTTTGTGTGTTTTTCTGTGATTTCAGGTATTTTCTGGCTGAAATTGAGGGACCTGAGCAAAAATCTTATTCAGAGGCTAACAAAGGACTGCAGATGTTGTTGGATTCTGACCTCCCTGCACTCGAAATGGAATTTTTTGGAGCTAAAGATATCCAAATGGCGAGATCTCAACTGCGTTGGAAAGTAGACATCCAGGGCTATCCAGCAATATATAATAGTTCATACTTTGCCTGAGTTTAGACGACACAAACTAGCGTTTAACGCCAGTTTTCTGCACTATTCTGGCGTTAAACGCCAGAAACAAGTTGCAAAGCAGAGTTAAACGCCAAAAACAAGTTACAAACTGGCGTTTAACTCCAAGGAAGACCTCTACACGTGAAAGCTTCAATGCTCAACCCAAACACACACCAAGTGGGCCCGGAAGTGGATTTCTGCATCATTTACTTGTTTCTATAACCCTAGTAACTAGTTTAGTATAAATAGAACTTTTTACTATTGTATTCACATCTTATATTTGGACGAGCATTTGGAACATCTTTGATCATTATTAGTCCTTAGACATTGGGGGCTGGCCTCACGGCCATGCCTACCTTATTTTCACTTATGTATTTTCAACGGTGGAGTTTCTACACACCATAGATTAAGGTGTGGAGCTTTGCTGTTCCTCGAGTATTAATGCAAAGTACTACTGTTTTCTATTCAATTCATGCTTATTCTTATTCTAAGATATCCCTTCGTACACAAGAACATGATGAATGTGATGATTATGTGACACTCATCACCATTCTCACTTATGAACGCGTAATTGACAACCACTTCCGTTCTACATGAAGACAAGCTTGAATGTATATCTCTTGGATTTCTAATCAATGATTCACATTGACTCCCCTCTGACAATAGGGCATCTAAATCCGAGATTAGAGTCTTCGTGGTATAAGCTAGAATCAATTGACAACATTCTTGAGATTCGAAAAGTCTAAACCTTGTCTGTGGTATTCCGAGTAGGATCTGGGATGGGATTACTGTGACGAGCTTCAAACTCGCGACTGTAGGGCGTGGTGACAGACGCAAAAGGATAGTAAATCCTATTCCTACACGATCGAGAACCAATAGCTGATTAGCCATACGATATCTGTGCATAGTATTTTTCATCCGAGACGAGCAATCCGACAGTTGATTAGCCGTACAGAAACTGTAGAGGACCATTTTCACTGAGAGGATGCGAAGTAGCCATTGACAATGGTGACACCCAATATACAGCTTGCCATAGAAAGAAGTATGAAGGATTGGATGAAGGCAGTAGGAAAGCATAGAGATGCTGTATTCTTGTTGAATCTCTGCTTTTCTACTGCCTTCGTTCAATCTGTCATACTCCTTTTCATGGCAAACTGTATGTAGGGTATCACCATTGTCAATGGCTACTTCCCATCCTCTCAGAAAAAATGGTGCAAATGCTTTTGTCACAGCACGGCTAATCATCTGTCGGTTCTCAATCATGTCGGAATAGAATCCATTGATTCTTTTGCGTCTGTCACTAGGCCCAACAATCGCGAGTTTGAAGCTCGTCACAGTCACTCAATCCCTGAATCCTACTCAAAATACCACAGACAAGGTTTAGACTTTCTGGATTCTCAAGAATGGCCGCCAAAGGGTTCTAGCTTATACCACGAAGATTCTGATTAAGGAATATAAGAGATACACGCTCGTTCTAAGGTAGAATGGAAGTGGTTGTCAATCACGCGTTCATAGGTGAGAATGATGATGAGTGTCACGGATCATCACATTCATCATGTTGAAGTGCAGCGAATATCTTAGAACAAGAATAAGCTGAATTGAATAGAAAATAGTAGTAATTGCATTAATACTCGAGGTACAGCAGAGCTCCACACCTTAATCTATGGTGTGTAGAAACTCCACCGTTGAAAATACATAAGTGATAGTCTAGGAATGACCGAATGGCCAGACCCCTTGAATGATCAAAGGACCAAATGGTCAAAAGACTAGACACTAGTACAATAGTAAAAAGTTCTATTTATACTAAACTAGCTACTAGGGTTTACAGAGATAAGTCTAAGTGCAGAAATCCACTTCCGGGGCCCACTTTGGTGTGTGCTTTGGCTGAGCTTGAGCTTTACACGTGCAAAGGCTTCTCTTATGGTTAAACGCCAAGTTGTAACGTCCGTTTGGCGTTTAACTCTGGTTTGTGACGTGTTTTTGGCGTTTTACTCCAGAATGTAGCATGGAACTAGCGTTGAACGCCAGTTTGCGTCATCTAAGCTCGAACAAAGTATGGACCATTATATATTGCTGAAAAGCTCTAGATGTCTACTTTTCAGCGCCATTGAGAGCACGCCATTTGGAGTTCTGTAGCTCCAGAAAATTCATTTCGAGTGCAAGGAGGTCCGAATCCAACAGCATCAGTAGTCCTTTGTCAGCCTCCTATCAGATTTTTGCTCAGGTCCCTCAATTTCGGCCAGAAAATATCTGAAATCATAGAAAAATACACAAACTCATAGTAAAGTCCAGAAATGTGAATTTTGCATAAAAACCAATAAAAACATCCCTAAAAGTAGCTAGATCTTACTAAAAACCATATAAAAACAATGCCAAAAAGCGTATAAATTATCCGCTCATCACAACACCAAACTTAAATTGTTGCTTGTCCCCAAGCAACTGAAAATCAAATAGGATAAAAAAAAGAGAATATACAATAAATCTCACAATATCAATGAAACTTAGTCCCAATTAGATGAGCGGGGCTAGTAGCTTTTTGCTTCTGAACAGTTTTGGCATCTCACTTTATCCTTTGAAATTCAGAATGATTGGTATCTATAGGAACTCAGAATTTTATATAGTGTTATTGATTCTCCTAGTTCAGTATGTTGATTCTTGAACACAGCTACTTTATGAGTCTTGGCCGTGGCCTTAAGCACTTTGTTTTCCAGTATTACTACCGGATACATAAATGCCACAGACAGATAACTGGGTGAACCTTTTCAGATTGTGACTCAACTTTGCTAAAGTCCCCAATTAGAGGTGTCCAGAGTTCTTAAGCACACTCTTTTTGCTTTGGATCACGACTTTAACCACTCAGTCTCAAGCTTTCACTTGGACCTGCATGCCACAAGCACATGGTTAAGGACAGCTTGATTTAGCCGCTTAGGCCTGGATTTATTTTCTTGGGCCCTCCTATCCATTGATGCTCAAAGCCTTGGATCTTTTTTACCCTTGCCTTTTGGTTTTAAGGGCTATTGGCTTTTTTCTCTTGCCTCTTGGTTTAAAGAGCTATTGGCTTTTTCTGCTTGCTTTTTCTTTTTCTTTCTATTTTTTTCGCAAGCTTTGTTCTTCACTACTTTTTCTTGCTTCAAGAATCAATTTCATAATTTTTCAGATCATCAATAACATTTCTCTTTTTCATCATTCTTTCAAGAGCCAACAATTTTTAACATTCATAAACAACAAGATAAAAAATATGCATTGTTCAAGCATTCATTCAGAAAACAAAAAGTATTGTAACCACATCAATATAATTAAACAAATTTCAAGGATAAATTCGAAACTCGTGTACTTCTTGTTCTTTTGTATTAAAAACATTTTTCATTTAAGAAAGGTGAAGGATTCATGGAATTATTCATAGCCTTAAGACATAGTTACTAAAGACTAATGATCATGTAATAAAGACACAAACATAGGCAAACATGAAGCTTAAAAATCGAAAAACATAAAGATAAGAACAAGGAAGTTAAGGAATGAGTCCACCTTAGTGATGGTGGCGTCTTCTTCTTGAAGGACCAATGATGTCCTTGAGCTCCTCTATGTCTCTTCCTTGCCTTTGTTGTCTGATCCCTAGTGATTTTGGTGCTCCTATCCTTAGTTGCTCCCAATAGTTGTGTGGAGGAAATTATATCCCTTGAGGTATCTCAGGGATTTCTTGACTTGTTGAGGTCCATGAGTGGGCTCTCTTGTTTGCTCCATCCTTTTCTCAGTGATGGGCTTGTCCTCTTCAATGAGGATGTCTTCCTCTATGACAATTCTAGCTGAATTGCATAGGGATCACCTTTTTCTTAGTCACAACTTCATAGAAGTGGTCTTGATGAGCTTTTGAGATGAATCTCTCCATCTCCCATGACTCATATGTGGAAGCAATTGCCTTCCCTTTCCTCTTTCTTGAGGTTTCTCTGGCCTTAGGTGCCATCAATGATTATGGAAAAACAAAAAAATATATGCTTTTACACACCAAACTTAGAATGTTGCTTGCCCTCGAGCAAACTAAGAAAGAATAGAAGAAGAAGAAGAAGAAGATATAGAGGAGAGGGGGAGAGATGTGTGTTTCGGCTAAGGGGGAGAAGAGATGGTAGTGTTGTGTGAAAATGAAGAAAGATGGAGGGGTTTATATAGTGAAGGGAGAGAGGTTGGGTTCGGTCATTTAGGGTGGGTTTGGGTGGAAAAGAGATTTTAAATTTTGAAGGTAGGTGGGGTTTATGGGGAAGAATGGATGGATGTGAGTGGTGAAGAGGTGATGGGAAAGAGTGATGTTTGGGGAAGAGTGTTATGAAAATGTGTGAGAGAGAGGGAGAAGGTAGGTGAGGATCCTGTGGAGTCCACAGATTCTGAGGTGATCCTGTAGGGTTCACAGATCCTGAGGTGATCCTGTGGGGTCCACAGATCTTGAGGTGTCAAGGATTTACCATCCCTGCACCAATTAGGCGTGTAAAACGCCCTCTACATGCAATCTTGGCGTTTAACGCCAGACTGAAGCTTGTTTCTGGCGTTAAACGCCCAAATGTAGCATGTTTTAGGCGTTTAACGCCAGCCTGATGCTTGTTTCTGGCGTTAAACGCCAGCTTTCCTCTGGGTGCAACCCTGGCATTTAAATGCCAGACTGCTGCTTGTTTCTGGCATTCAACGCCAGATTCATGCTCTGTTCTGGCGTTGAACGCCAGCCAGATGCTCCTTATAAACGCCAGTAGGCTCTTCCTTCAGGGTGTGCTGTTTCTTCTTTTGTTTTTTTTTATTTTAGCAATTGTTTTGTGACTCCACATGATCATGAAACTAATAAAACATAAAAAAAACAATAGAAAATATAGATAAATAAAAATTGGGTTGTCTCCCAATAAGCGCTTTTTTAATGTCAATAGCTTGATAGTGAGCTCTCATGGAGCTTCACAGATGTTCAGAGCATTGTTGGGACCTCCCGACACCAAACTTAGAGTTTGAATGTGGGGGTTCAACACCAAACTTAGAGTTTGGTTGTGGCCTCCCAACACCAACTTATAGTTTGACTGTGGGGCCTTGTTTGACTCTGTATTGAGAGAAGCTTTTCGTGCTTCCTCTCCATGGTTGCAGAGGAAGATCCTTGAGCTTTAATCACAAGGTAGTCCCCATTCAATTGAAGGACTAATGCTCCTCTGTCAACATTAATCACAGCTCCTGCTGTGGCTAGGAAGGGTCTTCCAAGGATGATGCATTCATCCTCCTCCTTCCTAGTGTCTAAGATTATGAAATCAGCAGGGATGTAAAGGCCTTTAACCTTCACTAACACGTCCTCTACCATTCCATAAGTTTTTCTTATTGACTTCTCTGTCATCTCTAATGAGATTCTTGCAGCTTGTACCTCAAAGATCCCCAGCTTCTCCATTACAGAGAGTGGCATAAGATTTATACCTGACCCCAGGTCACACAGAGCCTTCTCAAAGGTCATGGTGTCTATGGTACAGGATATTAAGAATTTACCAGGATCTTATTTCTTTTGAGGTAAAGTTTGCTGAACCCATGTATCTAGTTCACTAATGAGCAATGGAGGTTCACCTTTCCAAGTCTAATTACCAAACAACTTAGCATTCAGCTTCATGATGGCTCCTAGATATTGAGCAACTTGCTCTTCAGTTACATCTTCATCCTTTTCAGAGAAAGAATAGTTCTCAGAGCTCATGAATGACAGAAGGAAGTTCAATAGAATCTCTATGGTCTCTATATGAGCCTCAGATTCCTTTAGGTCCTCAATAGGGAACTCCTTTCTGTTTGGAGGACGAACCGTGAGGTCTTCCTCATTGGGATTCACGTCCTTCTCTTCCTTTGTGCATTCGGCCATATTGATTATATCAATGGCCTTGCACTCTCTTTTTGTATTCTCTTCTGTATTGCTTGGGAGAGTACTAGGAGGAGTTTCAGTGATTTTCTTACTCAGCTGACCCACTTGTGCCTCCAACTTTCTAATAGAGGACCTTGTTTCATTCATGAAACTTAAGGTGGCCTTAGATAGATCAGAGACTATGTTTGCTAAGTTAGAGGTACACTGCTTAGAATTCTCTGTCTATTGCTGAGAAGATGATGGAAAAGGCTTGCTATTGCTAGGCCTGTTTCTTCCACCATTATTAAAGCCTTATTGAGGCTTTTGTTGATCCTTCCATGAGAAATTTGGATGATTTCTCCATGAGGAATTATAGGTGTTCCCATAGGGTTCACCCATGTAATTCACCTCTGCCATTGCAGGGTTCTCAGGATCATAAGCTTCTTCTTCATAAGATGCCTCTTTAGTACTATTGGATGCATTTTGCAATCCATTCAAACTCTGAGAAATCATGTTGACTTACTGAGTCAACATTTTGTTCTGAGCCAATATGGCATTCAGAGCATCAATTTCAAGAACTCCCTTCCTCTTAGGTGTCCCATTACTCATAGGATTCCTCTCAGAAGTGTACATGAATTGGTTATTTGCAACCATGTCAATGAGTTCTTGAGCTTCTGCAGGCATTTTCTTTAGGTGAATGGATCCACCTGCAGAATGGTCCAGTGACATCTTAGAGAACTCAGATAGACCATAATAGAATATATCCAAAATGGTCCACTCTAAAAGCATGTCAGCAGGACACTTTTTGGTCAACTGCTTGTATCTTTCCCAAGCTTCATAGAGGGATTCACCATCTTTTTGCTTGAAGATCTGAACATCCACTCTAAGCTTGCTCAGCTTTTGAGGAGGAAAGAACTTGGCCAAGAAGGCCGTGACCAGCTTATCCCAGGAGTCCAGGCTATCTTTGGGTTGTGAGTTCAACCATGTTCTAGCTCTGTCTCTTACAGCAAAAGGGAAAAGCATGAGCCTGTAGACTTCAGGATCTACTCCATTAGTCTTAACAGTATCACAGATCTACAAGAACTCAGTTAAAAACTGGTAGGGATCTTCTGATGAAAGTCCATAAAACTTGCAGTTCTGTTGCATTAGAGCAACTAGTTGAGGCTTCAGCTCAAAATTGTTTGCTTCAATGGCAGGAATTGAGATGCTTCTTCCATAAAAATTGGAAGTAGGTGTAGTATAATCACCAAGCATCCTCCTTACGCCTCCACCATTGTTTTTGGGTTCGGCCATGCCTCTTTCTTTTTCGGGATTCTCTGTAAGGTTTTCTCTAGATTGTTGTGCTTTAGCTTCTCTTAGCTTCTTCTTCAGAGTCCTTTCAGGTTCAGGATCTGCTTTAACAAGAATGTCCTTGTCCTTGCTCCTGCTCATATGAAAAAGAAGAGAATGGAAAAGGAAGAGGAATCCTCTATGTCACAGTATAGAGATTCCTTTATGTGTGTAGAAAAAGAAGAGAATAGAGGAGAGAGAAGAAAAATTCGAACACAGAAGAGAGAAGAGGGTTCGAATTTTTGAGATGAAGAGAAGTGTTAGTAAATGAATAAATAAATAGAAGAAGATGAGAGGAAGAGAATTTCGAAAATTATTTTTGAAAAATGGTTACTGATTTTCAAAAATTGAGATAAGAAATACAATTAAAATTAAAATTTGAAATAATTAGTTAGTTAAAAGAATTTTGAAAAAGGGAGAGACAATTTTCGAAAATTAGAAAGAGGAAAGTAGTTAGGTGATTTTGAAAAAGATAAGAAACAAACAAAAAGTCAATTAGTTAGTTGAAAAAGGTTTGAAAATCAAATTTGAGAAGATAAGAAGTTAGAAATTGTTCATTCCCTGGGTCAAGCTGTCCGACCCGGGATGTTTAGCGACAAGCCGACCGACCTCTTCAGGTCAGACTATCCGACCTCTTCTCAAAGAACTCGGCCAAATGCCCGACCTCTTCTTAAAGAGCTCGGCCAACTCGCCAAAGGAGCCCAAAGCAGGCCCAAAACGAAGGAACACAGCCCAATCTAAGGGCAGCCAAAGCCCAGAAAGATAAAGGCGGTTCCCTTGAAGATAAGATGACCTCACTTAAAGATAAGATAAAGATAAGATAAGATAACCAACTTATCTTATCCACAGGAGGCCACATCTCACCATTATAAATACACTGGAGCACCCAGGTATAACTCATACTCTGATTCTACTTAATACCTGCTTAATACCCTTGCTAACTGGTGCACGAAATTGTGATCACTACAACTCAAATAATCCCTAGTAATGGCTCCAAAGACTTGGTGCTCAATACCATGGCATAAACACAACTTCGCACAACTAACCAGCAAGTGCACTGGGTCGTCCAAGTAATAAACCTTACGCGAGTAAGGGTCGATCCCACGGAGATTGTTGGTATGAAGCAAGCTATGGTCACCTTGTAAATCTTAGTCAGGCAGACTCAAATGGGTATAGATGATGAATGAAACATAAAGATAAAGATAGAGATACTTATGTATATCATTGGTGAGAGCTTCAGATAAGCGTATGAAGATGCCTTCCCTTCCGTCTCTCTGCTTTCCTACTGTCTTCATCCAATCCTTCTTACTCCTTTCCATGGCAAGCTTATGCAAGGGTTTCACCGTTGTCAGTGGCTACCTCCCATCCTCTCAGTGGAAATGTTCAACGCACCCTGTCACGGCACGGCTATCCATCTGTCGATTCTCGGTCAGGCCGGAATAGAATCCAGTGATTCTTTTGCGTCTGTCACTAACGCCCCGCCTGCTAGGAGTTTGAAGCACGTCACAGTCATTCAATCATTGAATCCTACTCAGAATACCACAGACAAGGTTAGACCTTCCGGATTCTCTTGAATGCCGCCATCAGTTCTTGCCTATACCACGAAGAATCTGATCTCACGGAATGGCTGGCTCGTTTGTCAGGCGAGCACTCGGTTGTCAGGCGATCAACCATGCATCGTGTATCAGGAATCCAAGAGATATTCACCCAATCTAAGGTAGAACGGAGGTGGTTGTCAGTCACACGTTCATAGGTGAGAATGATGATGAGTGTCACGGATCATCACATTCATCAAGTTGAAGAACAAGTGATATCTTGGACAAAGAATGAGCGGAATTGAATAGAAGAACAATAGTAATTGCATTAATACTCGAGGTACAGCAGAGCTCCACACCTTAATCTATGGTGTGTAGAAACTCCACCGTTGAAAATACATAAGAACAAGGTCTAGGCATGGCCGTGAGGCCAGCCCCCAGTGATCAAAAGATTCAAAAATCTCAAGATCTCAAGATGTTCAAATACAATAGTGAAAGGTCCTACTTATAGAAAACTAGTAGCCTAAGGTTTACAAAGATGAGTAAATGACATAAAAATCTACTTCCGGGCCCACTTGGTGTGTGCTTGGGCTGAGCAATGAAGCATTTTCGTGTAGAGACTCTTCTTGGAGTTAAACGCCAGCTTTTGTGCCAGTTTGGGCGTTTAACTCCCATTTAGGTGCCAGTTCCGGCGTTTAACGCTGGGAATTCTGAAGGTGACTTTGAACGCCGGTTTGGGCCATCAAATCTTGGGCAAAGTATGGACTATCATATATTGCTGGAAAGCCCAGGATGTCTACTTTCCAACGCCGTTGAGAGCGCGCCAATTGGGCTTCTGTAGCTCCAGAAAATTCACTTCGAGTGCAGGGAGGTCAGAATCCAACAGCATCTGCAGTCTTTTTCAGTCTCTGAATCAGATTTTTGCTCAGGTCCCTCAATTTCAGCCAGAAAATACCTGAAATCACAGAAAAACACACAAACTCATAGTAAAGTCCAGAAAAGTGAATTTTAACTAAAAACTAATAAAAATATTCTAAGAACTCAACTAAAACTACTAAAAACATACTAAAAACAATGCCAAAAAGCGTACAAATTATCCGCTCATCACAACACCAAACTTAAATTGTTGCTTGTCCTCAAGCAACTGAAAATCAAATAAGATAAAAAAGAAGAGAATATGCAATGAACTCCAAAAACATCTATGAAGATCAGTATTAATTAGATGAGCGGGGCTTTTAGCTTTTTGCCTCTGAATAGTTTTGGCATCTCACTCTATCCTTTGAAATTCAGAATGATTGGCTTCTTTAGAAACTCAGAATCCAGATAGTGTTATTGATTCTCCTAGCTAAGTATGATGATTCTTGAACACAGCTACTTCATGAGTCTTGGCCGTGGCCCAAAGCACTCTGTCTTCCAATATTACCACCGGATACATACATGCCACAGACACATAATTGGGTGAACCTTTTCAGATTGTGACTCAGCTTTGCTAGAGTCCCCAACTAGAGGTGTCCAGGGTTCTTAAGCACACTCTTTTTGCCTTGGATCACAACTTTATTTCTTTCTTTTTCTTTCTTTTTCTCTTTCTTTTTCGTTTTTTTTTTCGCCTCTTTTTTTTTTGTTTTCACTGCTTTTTCTTGCTTCAAGAATCATTTTTATGATTTTTCAGATCCTCAGTAACATGTCTCCTTTTTCATCATTCTTTCAAGAGCCAACATTCATGAACCACAAATTCAAAAGACATATGCACTGTTTAAGCATACATTCAGAAAACAAAAATATTGCCACCACATCAAAATAATCAAACTGTTATAAAATTCAAAATTCATGCAATTCTTATCTTTTTCAATTAAGAACATTGTTTATTTAAGAGAGGTGATGGATTCATAGGACATTCACAACTTTAAGGCATAGACACTAAGACACTAATGATCATAAGACACAAACATGGACAAACATAAAGCATAAATTTTCGAAAAACAAGAAAATAAAGAACAAGGAGATTAAAGAACGGGTCCACCTTAGTGATGGCGGCTTGTTCTTTCTCTTGAAGGTCTTATGGAGTGCTTGAGCTCCTCAATATCTCTTCCTTGTCTTTGTTGCTCCTCTCTCATGATTCTTTGATCTTCTCTAATTTCATGGAGGAGGATGGAATGTTCTTGGTGCTCCACCCTTAGTTGTCCCACGTTAGAACTCAATTCTCCTAGGGAGGTGTTCAGTTGCTCCCAATAGTCTTGTGGAGGAAAGTGCATCCCTTGAGGCATCTCAGGGATCTCATGATGAGAGGGGTCTCTTGTTTGCTCCATCCTTTTCTTAGTGATGGGCTTGTCCTCATCAATGGGGATGCCTCCCTCTATGTCAACTCCAACTGAATAACAGAGGTGACAAATGAGATGAGGAAAGGCTAACCTTGCTAAGGTAGAGGACTTGTCCGCCACCTTATAGAGTTCTTGGGCTATAACCTCATGAACTTCCACTTCTTCTCCAATCATGATGCTATGAATCATGATGGCCCGGTCTAGAGTAACTTCGGACCGGTTGCTAGTGGGAATAATTGAGCGTTGGATAAACTCCAACCATCTTCTAGCCACGGGTTTGAGGTCATGCCTTCTCAATTGAACCGGCTTCCCTCTTGAATCTCTCTTCCATTGGGCGCCCTCTTCACAAATGTCAGTGAGGACTTGGTCCAACCTTTGATCAAAGTTGACCCTTCTAGTGTAAGGATGTTCATCTCCTTACATCATGGGCAAGTTGAATGCTAACCTTACATTTTCCGGACTAAAATCCAAGTATTTCCCCCGAACCATAGTAAGCCAATTCTTTGGGTTCGGGTTCACACTTTGATTATGGCTCTTGGTGATCCATGCATTGGCATAGAACTCTTGAACCATTAAGATTCCGACTTGTTGAATGGGGTTGGTAAGAACTTCCCAACCTCTTCTTCAGATCTCATGTCGGATCTCCGGATATTCACCCTTTTTGAGTGAAAAAGGGACCTCGGGGATCACCTTCTTCAAGGCCACAACTTCATAGAAGTGGTCTTGATGCACCCTTGAGATGAATCTCTCCATCTCCCATGACTCGGAGGTGGAAGCTTTAGCCTTCCCTTTCCTCTTTCTAGAGGTTTCTCCGGTCTTGGATGCCATAAATGGTTATGGAAAAACAAAAAGCAATGCTTTTACCACACCAAACTTAAAAGGTTTGCTCGTCCTCGAGCAAAAGAAGAAAGAAGAGAGTAGAAGAAGAAGAAATGAGGAAGAAGGGAATGGCTTTGTGTTCGGCCAAAGAGGGGGAGAAGTGGTGTTTAGGTTGTGTGAAAATGAAGGGGTGAAGAAGGGTATATATAGGGGAGGGGGGTCTTATG
The DNA here is from genome assembly GCF_014773155.1 of Arachis stenosperma. NCBI lineage: Eukaryota > Viridiplantae > Streptophyta > Magnoliopsida > Fabales > Fabaceae > Arachis > Arachis stenosperma. Next base: position 40,838,205 of record NC_080379.1, read on the forward strand.
GTTCGGTCATGTATGGGTGGGTTTGGGAGGGAAAGTGGTTTGAATTTGAAGGGTGAGGTAGGTGGGGTTTTATGAAGGATGGATGTGAGTGGTGAAGAGAAAGATGGGATTTGATAGGTGAAGGGTTTTTGGGGAAGAGGTGTTGAGGTGATTGGTGAATGGGTGAAGAAGAGAGAGAGTGGTGGGGTTGGTGGGGATCCTGTGGGGTCCACAGATCCTGTGGTGTCAAGGAAAAGTCATCCCTGCACCAAATGGCATGCAAAATCACGTTTTGAGCCAATTCTGGCGTTAAACGCCGGGCTGGTGCCCATTTCTGGCGTTTAACGCCAGGTTCTTGCCCTTTTCTGGCATTTAACGCCAGTCTGGTGCCCCTTTCTGGCATTAAACGCCCAGAATGGTGCCAGACTGGGCGTTAAACGCCCACCTGCTAGCCTTACTGGCGTTTAAACGCCAGTAAGTTCTTCCTCCAGGGTGTGCTATTTTTCTTCCTGTTTTTCATTCTGTTTTTGCTTTTTCAATTGATTTTGTGACTTCTCATGATCATCAACCTACAAAAAACATAAAATAACAAAAGAAAATAGATAAAATATAACATTGGGTTGCCTCCCAACAAGCGCTTCTTTAATGTCAGTAGCTTGACAGAGGGCTCTCATGGAGCCTCACAAATGATCAAAGCAATGTGGGAACCTCCCCACACCAAACTTAGAGTTTGAATGTGGGGGTTCAACACCAAACTTAGAGTTTGGTTGTGGCCTCCCAACACCAAACTTAGAGTTTGACTGTGGGGGCTCTGTTTGACTCTGATTTGAGAGAAGCTCTTCATGCTTCCTCTCCATGGTGACAGAGGGATATCCTTGAGCCTTAAACACAAAGGATTTTTCATTCACTTGAATGATCAGTTCACCTCTATCAACATCAATCACAGCCTTTGCTGTGGCTAGGAAGGGTCTGCCAAGGATGATGGTTTCATCCATGCACTTCCCAGTCTCTAGGACTATGAAATCAGCAGGGATGTAATGGTTTTCAATCTTCACCAAAACATCCTCTACAAGTCCATGAGCTTGTTTTCTTGAGTTGTCTGCCATCTCTAATGAGATTCTTGCAGCTTGCACCTCAAAGATTCCTAGCTTCTCCATTACAGAGAGAGGCATGAGGTTTACACTTGACCCTAAGTCACACAGAGCCTTCTTGAAGGTCATGGTGCCTATGGTACAAGGTATTGAAAACTTCCCAGGATCTTGTCTCTTTTGAGGTAATTTCTGCCTAGACAAGTCATCCAGTTCTTTGGTGAGCAAAGGAGGTTCATTCTCCCAAGTCTCATTTCCAAATAACTTGTCATTTAGCTTCATGATTGCTCCAAGGTATTTAGCAACTTGCTCTTCAGTGACATACTCATCCTCTTCAGAGGAAGAATACTCATCAGAGCTCATGAAAGGCAGAAGTAAGTCCAATGGAATCTCTATGGTCTCATTTTGAGCCTCAGATTTCCATGGTTCCTCATTGGGGAACTCAGTGGAAGTCAGTGCATGCCCACTGAGGTCTTCCTCAGTGGCGTTCACTTCCTCTCCTTCCTCTCCAAATTCGGCCATGTTGATGGCCTTGCACTCTCCTTTTGGATTTTCTTCTGTGTTGCTTGGAAGAGTACTTGGAGGGAGTTCAGTAACTTTCTTGCTCAGCTGTCCCACTTGTGCCTCCAAATTCCTAATGGAGGACCTTGTTTCAGTCATGAAACTTTGAATGGTCTTGATTAGATCAGAGACCATGGTTGCTAAGTCAGAGGGGTTCTGCTTAGAATTCTCTGTCTGTTGCTGAGAAGATGATGGAAAAGGCTTGCCATTGCTAAACCTATTTCTTCCACCATTATTGTTGTTGAAACCTTGTTGAGGTCTCTCTTGATTCTTCCATGAGAAATTTGGATGATTTCTCCATGAAGAATTATAGGTGTTTCCATAGGGTTCTCCTAGGTAATTCACCTCTTCCATTGAAGGGTTCTCAGGATCATAAGCTTCTTCTTCAGATGAAGCATCCTTAGTACTGCCAGGTGCATTTTGCATTCCAGACAGACTTTGAGAAATCAGATTGACTTGTTGAGTCAATATTTTATTTTGAGCCAGAATGGCATTCAGAGTATTAATCTCAAGAACTCCTTTCTTCTGATTTGTCCCATTGTTCACAGGATTCCTTTCAGAAGTGTACATGAATTGGTTATTTGCAACCATTTCAATTAGCTCTTGAGCTTCTGTAGGCGTCTTCTTCAGATGAAGAGATCCTCCAGCAGAGCTATCCAAAGACATCTTGGACAGTTCAGAGAGACTATCATAGAAAATACCTATGATGCTCCATTCAGAAAGCATGTCAGAAGGACACTTTCTGATCAATTGTTTGTATCTTTCCCATGCTTCATAGAGGGATTCTCCATCCTTCTGTCTGAAGGTTTGGACTTCCACTCTAAGCTTACTCAATTTTTGAGGTGGAAAGAACTTTGCCAAGAAGGCATTGACTAGCTTTTCCCATGAGTCCAGGCTTTCTTTAGGTTGTGAGTCCAACCATATCCTAGCTCTGTCTCTTACAGCAAAAGGGAATAGCATAAGTCTGTAGACTTCAGGGTCAACCCCATTAGTCTTGACAGTGTCACAGATTTGCAAGAATTCAGCTAAGAACTAATGAGGATCTTCCAATGGAAGTCCATGGAACTTGCAATTCTGTTGCATTAGAGAAACTAATTGAGGCTTAAGCTCAAAGCTGTTTGCTCCAATGGCAGGGATAGAGATGCTTCTCCCATAGAAGTCGGGAGTAGGTGCAGTAAAGTCACCCAGCACCTTCCTTGCATTGTTGTTGTTTTCGGCTGCCATGGGTTATTCTTCCTTGAAGATTTCTGTTAGGTCCTCTACAGAGAGTTGTGCCTTAGCTTCTCTTAGCTTTCGCTTCAAGGTCCTTTCAGGTTCAGGGTCAGCTTCAACAAGAATGCCTTTGTCTCTGCTCCTGCTCATATGAAAGAGAAGAGAACAAGAAAATATGGAATCCTCTATGTCACAGTATAGAGATTCCTTGAGGTGTCAGAAGAACAGAAAAATAGAAGAATTCGAACTTAATCAGATAGAGTTCGAATTGTGCATTGAGAAGGAGTGGTACTCCATAAATAGAAGGATGTGAGAAGAGGGGAAGAGAATTTTCGAAAATTAATTAAAAAGATTTTAAAAACATTTTGAAAAATTGATTGATAATTTTCGAAAACTCAAAGTAGAAAAGGGATCAAGTGATTTTTAAAAAAGATTTTGAAATTAGCAATCAAAAAGATATGACTGAAAACTGTTTTGAAAAAGATGTGATAAAAAAAAAGATATGATTAAAAAGTTATGGTTTAAAAAGAGATATGATTGAAAATATATGATTTGAAAACAATTTAAAAAAAAGATTTGATTTTAAAAATTAATGACTTGCCTAACAAGAAAAGATATGATTCGAACATTAAACCTTCCTCAACAGAAAAGGCAACATACTTGAAATGTTCAATCAAATCATTAATTGTTAGCAAGTATCTTTGAAAAAGGAAAGAAATTGATTTTGAAAACATTTGATTGAAAAGATATGATTTGAAAAAGATTTGATTTTGAAAAACTTTGAAAACTTGAAAAAAATTGATTTGAAAACAAAATCCTCCCCCTTGTGCCATCCTGGCGTTAAACGCCCAGAATGGTGCACATTCTGGCGTTTAACGCCCAATGCACTACCATTTTGGGCGTTAAACGCCCAACCAGGTACCCTGGCTGGCGTTTAAACGCCAGTCTGTCCTTCTTCACTGGGCGTTTTGAACGCCCAGCTTTTTCTGTGTAATTCCTCTGCTGCATGTTCTGAATCTTCAATTCCCTGTACTATTGACTTGAAGATAGAACCAAGATCAAATAAACAATGCATGCAAGACACCAAACTTAAAATTAGACACTAGACTCAAACAAGAAACATAAAATATTTTTGGTTTTTATGATTTTGAAATTTTTTTGTGTTTTTTCGAAAATTATATGGAGATAGAAAATAAAAGTTTCAGAATTCTTAATTTGGATTCCAGGAATCATTGCAATGCTAGTCTAAGACTCCGGTCCAGGAATTAGACATGGCTTCACAGCCAGCCAAGCTTTCAAAGAAAGCTTCGGTCCAAAACACTAGACATGGCCAATGGCCAGCCAAGCCTTAGCAGATCATTGCTCCAATAGCAAGATTGATAGAGATCAACAAGCTCTTGTGATGATCAGTTGAAACCTCGGTCCAATAAGATTAGACATGGTTTCACAGCCAGCCAGATTTCAACAGATCATCATGAAACACTAGAATTCATTCTTAAGAACTCTGAAGAAAAAATACCTAATCTAAGCAACAAGATGAACCGTTAGTTGTCCATACACAAAACAATCCCCGGCAACGGCGCCAAAAACTTGGTGCACGAAATTGTGATCACTACAACTCAAATAATCCCTAGTAATGGCTCCAAAGACTTGGTGCTCAATACCATGGCATAAACACAACTTCGCACAACTAACCAGCAAGTGCACTGGGTCGTCCAAGTAATAAACCTTACGCGAGTAAGGGTCGATCCCACGGAGATTGTTGGTATGAAGCAAGCTATGGTCACCTTGTAAATCTTAGTCAGGCAGACTCAAATGGGTATAGATGATGAATGAAACATAAAGATAAAGATAGAGATACTTATGTATATCATTGGTGAGAGCTTCAGATAAGCGTATGAAGATGCCTTCCCTTCCGTCTCTCTGCTTTCCTACTGTCTTCATCCAATCCTTCTTACTCCTTTCCATGGCAAGCTTATGCAAGGGTTTCACCGTTGTCAGTGGCTACCTCCCATCCTCTCAGTGGAAATGTTCAACGCACCCTGTCACGGCACGGCTATCCATCTGTCGATTCTCGGTCAGGCCGGAATAGAATCCAGTGATTCTTTTGCGTCTATCACTAACGCCCCGCCTGCTATGAGTTTGAAGCACGTCACAGTCATTCAATCATTGAATCCTACTCAGAATACCACAGACAAGGTTAGACCTTCCGGATTCTCTTGAATGCCGCCATCAGTTCTTGCCTATACCACGAAGAATCTGATCTCACGGAATGGCTGGCTCGTTTGTCAGGCGAGCACTCGGTTGTCAGGCGATCAACCATGCATCGTGTATCAGGAATCCAAGAGATATTCACCCAATCTAAGGTAGAACGGAGGTGGTTGTCAGTCACACGTTCATAGGTGAGAATGATGATGAGTGTCACGGATCATCACATTCATCAAGTTGAAGAACAAGTGATATCTTGGACAAAGAATGAGCGGAATTGAATAGAAGAACAATAGTAATTGCATTAATACTCGAGGTACAGCAGAGCTCCACACCTTAATCTATGGTGTGTAGAAACTCCACCGTTGAAAATACATAAGAACAAGGTCTAGGCATGGCCGTGAGGCCAGCCCCCAGTGATCAAAAGATTCAAAAATCTCAAGATCTCAAGATGTTCAAATACAATAGTGAAAGGTCCTACTTATAGAAAACTAGTAGCCTAAGGTTTACAAAGATGAGTAAATGACATAAAAATCTACTTCCGGGCCCACTTGGTGTGTGCTTGGGCTGAGAAATGAAGCATTTTTGTGTAGAGACTCTTCTTGGAGTTAAACGCCAGCTTTTGTGCCAGTTTGGGCGTTTAACTCCCATTTAGGTGCCAGTTCCGGCGTTTAACGCTGGGAATTCTGAAGGTGACTTTGAACGCCGGTTTGGGCCATCAAATCTTGGGCAAAGTATGGACTATCATATATTGCTGGAAAGCCCAGGATGTCTACTTTCCAACGCCGTTGAGAGCGCGCCAATTGGGCTTCTGTAGCTCCAGAAAATCCACTTCGAGTGCAGGGAGGTCAGAATCCAACAGTATCTGCAGTCCTTTTCAGTCTCTGAATCAGATTTTTGCTCAGGTCCCTCAATTTCAGCCAGAAAATACCTGAAATCACATAAAAACACACAAACTCATAGTAAAGTCCAGAAAAGTGAATTTTAACTAAAAACTAATAAAAATATACTAAGAACTCAACTAAAACTACTAAAAACATACTAAAAACAATGCCAAAAAGCGTACAAATTATCCGCTCATCACTAACTTAAGCATCGGAGTCCCTTGCAGGTACCCCCCACCCTCCGGGGATGAAGAATCAGCACCACCACCAAGTCCAACAAGTCGGATACACCAGCTCCGGCTGCTGTACACCTGCCGGACACGTCGGCTCCGACCAAAACAGAAGGTCTCGTCCGAGATCGACCTACAGTTTCAGGTGACCCTCGGAACATTGGCGCCGTTGCCGGGGAACCTGGAAGTCATCCCACCACCATGGCGGACAATCATGACAACGACTACGATTCAGATCTAGAGGATAGAACGCCGCATAAAAACGCGGACGCCACCTCCAAAAGCACACCCCAAAACGGGGGAGATAAGTAACCTACAAACACAGAAATCATGGAAGCACTACGAGCTCAACAAAACCGCCTCCAACAAAAAGAAGACGAGCATCAACGGGAAGCCAAGAAGGACCTCCGAAGGGAAACTAGGCGACGCCGAGAGTTAAAAGATAAGCTCTTAAAACTCGAAGCTGATCTCAAAACTGAGACGGCTCGATCCAGTCACGAAGATAGCCCCCACAAAGATCAAGACCCATTCACAAAAGAGATCATGAAAGCTAAAGGTCCCAAAGGACTTCAAAGCTCTCAACATGACTCCGTATGACGGCACATCAGATCCAAGCTATCATCTTAGCAATTTCAGAAGTAGGATGTATCTCACGGAGGCCTCAGATGCAATCCGTTATTCTCCATCCAGAAGGACAAAGCCAAACACGCATCAAGCCTATTAGGGATCAAGCAAGGAGATCGAGAGAGCCTTCGCAACTACATGGAAAGATTCAACAAAACATGTCTGTACATACAAAGTCTGCCAACAGAAGCAGCTATCAGGGGTCTCATCAATGGTCTACGAGAAGGACCTTTTAGCCACTCAATATCCAAGAAGCACCCAAAACCTCGGAACGAGGTACAGGAACGGACAGAGAAGTACATCAACATGGAAGAAAACTCTCGACTAGGAGAGATCTCAAAAAGCGAACATTCCTACTCCTCTCGGGATAAGGATAAAGAGTCCAAGAAAAAAGAAGATCAACATGGAGAGAAGCCTAGAAAATACCACAATTACACCCCCTTCGGGTGTCTATTGTGGATATCTACCGAGAAATATGCAACACTGAGAAGATCCCATGAACTCGCCCCAATCAAAAACAAAAGAGGTCGGACGCGTTGAAGGTCCACCTCACACCAAAGAGGTTGGACGCGTTAAAGGTCCACCTCACACCAAAGAGGTCGGACAAGTCGAACGTCTCACACCAAAGAGGTCGAACGAGTTGAACGTCCACCTCACACCCCTGAGAGACATGTTCATGGAGGATTCGCAGGAGGAAGAATCTCTAAATCATCCCGCAAAGGACACCTCAAAGAGATTAAGGAAGGGAGAGAGGTTTGAATAGGACTACGGGGTGCAAACAAGCCTTCCGGGATTTTGAAAATTCTTGGGGCAACCACCCATTCTTACCCAACCAAGGGAAAGTGAAAAGCTCATATTATACCTCGTAGTGGGAAGTCTGGCAATAGCCTCATCACTAGTTAAAGAAGACAAAAGTGGGCAACAATCCGTCTACTTCATCATCAAGGCCCTACAAGGGGCCGAACTAAACTATCAAGAGATAGAGCAGTTCGCCTACGCCCCCATACTCACCTCTCGATGACTCCACCCATACTTTCAAGCTCACACTATCAGAGTTCGGACCAACCAGCCCATCGAAGGCATCCTACAAGAAAACAGACTTAGCAGGAAGAATTCTACAATAGGCAGTCAAAATCGATCTTCGACATAAAGCTCAGACAGCCATCAAATCATAGTATTTGGCCGACTTCATTACAGAGTACACTGACACCCCGGGAACTCCTACAAAATAGAAACTCTACATGGATGACTCTTCAAATAAAACCGGGAGTGGTGCAGGTGTAATTATAGAAAGGCGATCAGGGAAGCCAAATCAAGTCAAATGACCAAGCTGAATACGAGGCACTACTGGCTGGTTTAAGGCTAGCTAAGAAGGTAGGAGCTTACCATGTCCAATGACTCACAAGTAGTCACCTCACAAATAGAAGGGAGCAACCAAGCTGAGGATCCCACCACAAAAAATACCTCGGGTAATTCGGGGGACCCTGGACAAAACCAGAGAACAGCTCGGACAATTCAGGGGACCCTGGACAAAAATAAAACAGCTCGGACATTTTGGGGAATATGAAGTCTGACACATACCTCGGGAGCAGAATGCCCGAGCTGATGCATTTTTAAAACTAGCCAACACCAAACCAGGGGGCAATAACAGAAGCCTCATCCATACCACATTACAAGACCACAACAAGGAAGGAAAACAAACCCTCTCCTCAGAGTCCGGCGACACCAGCTCATAATTCTTTTCCTCATCCCTATCACTACAAATCCAGAGGAACCTCCTAAGTCGCACACAGTACTCAGGGTCAGCCACAGTAACACGCATTATAATTATGGAATCCAGTCAATCAGACATGCCGACCGGGATCTTAATAGACATTTCAGCAATATTTTTTCAAGAAGACATAGGTCAACCATGAGGTTATTACCAAACAACTCAGACAATAACAGCAAAACATCAAGTGTTAGATACAGCAGTAAAAGGGAAACCCTAGGACTCACACGAAAGTCCAGGGGCACCCCTTGGAGGCAACAACAGGGCAAGAACACAGAGAAGAGAAGCCGACAATCTGTACCCAAACAGTCCGAACACCTCTCAAACAAAAGGTCAAAACAAAAGCAAGAACTTTTGTACAAAGGAGTCAGGGAACAATGAAAAGAAACAGGAAATTAGCAACCGACTTGAACATAAAACACCAATTCACCTCCGTCAAACATCCTCAAGCCAATGGACAGGCTGAAGCTGCCAACAAAGTCATATTGGATGGGCTGAAACGAAGATTACAAGATGCAAAGGGAACCTGGGCCGAAGAACTTCCACAAGTCCTATGGGCATATCGGACAACTCCATTTCACCACGGGGGAATCACCCTTCCGATTGACTCGCGGAATGAAGGCAATGATCCTAGTAGAGATCGAAGAAGGATCCCCCAGAATGATCCTCTATAATGAAGAGGTCAACTCCCAAATCCAAAGGAAAGAACTCGACATACTTCCAAGAGTCCGAGAGAGAGCTCCAATCAAGGAAGAGGCGTTAAAATGTCGAATGGCCTCAAGATACAATCTGAAGGTAGTACAGCAAAGCATTGCCAACAACAACCTCACCCTAAACCGAAATGATATCGGAACAACTCAACCTGGAGAAAGAAAGCTAACAGCAAACTGGAAAAGACCCTATCGAGTCATAGAAGTACTTGGAAAGGGCTACTACAGACTGTCCGAACTTGAGGGGCGAGAGCTACCAAGGTCATGGCATGCCTGCAATCTAAAAAGGGCGCTAGGCCGAGATCCAAAAAGATTGCCCGACCTAGAAAGGTAAGTACTAACATGTACACACTCTTATCTTTATATTATTGTTTAAAAGATTGCAGATTCCCTAAAAAGTTTCCTACCAAAATGCCCGACTACGGCAGGTCGGCAAGGTGAAACACCAAAATCACCGCCCTATCACGACAAGGTCGACAAAGTGAAAACAAAATTCACTGCTATACCAAGACGCATTAATCTGAAGCATTCATCGTCCGATTATAAAGCAACAAATCGGCAGAAAGTGAAAAACAATTTCACTGCACGATCACGATAAAGACAAATCGTCTGATAAAGGTGAAAACGCGATTCACCCAAAGGACAATCTAGAGATGACAACCACTTTCTACAAATCGGCAAAGATGAACACAGAATAATGTAAGAAGTTATCGAAAGTGATCCAAAAAAAGAACCTGACGAGGTCTTACAGATTGCTAAAATAATAACTTAAAGACTGGCCGACGTTAAGAAGTCGGATCAAGTCAACCCAAGTTATAAGTAAACCCTGGAAAGAGGTCTGGCCAACCCTATTAAAGAGGATTACTTTAACTTAGAAGGGCACGACATAACAAAGTCAGCCCAAAAGAAAAAGTTATACAAGTAGTCCCTGAAAGAGATCTGACAAAGATCCAAGAAAGAGGACTACAAAAAATAACTTAAAGGAGACCGACATAACCAAGACGGACTCCTACCACTAAAAAAAAAAGTTATACAAGTAGTACCTGAAAGAGATCTGACAAAGATCCAAGAAAGAGGACTACAAAAAATAACTTAAAGGAGACCGACATAACCAAGTCGGACTCCTACCACTAAAAAGTTATCAAAGTAATCCCTAAAAGAGATCTGACAAAGATCCAAGAAAGAGGATTACAAAAATAACTTAGGAAGAGATCGACATAAAGAAGTCGGTCTCCTACAACGGACAAGTTATAAAAGTAATCCCTGAAAGAGACCTGATAAAGGTCCAAGAAAGAGGATTACAAAAATAACTTAGAAGGACCCGACATGAAGAAGTCAGCCCGAGACAATTAAAGCGACAGATTGGATCGACGAGAAGAAGTCGGACCAACGAAAGCTACAGCTTGGACTGACAAGAAGAAGTCGGACCAACGAAAGCTGCTGCTTGGACCGACAAGAAAGAGTCGGACCAACGAAAGCTACAGCTTGGACCGACAAAAAGAAGTCGGACCAACGAAAGCTACAGCTTGGACCGACAAGAAGAAGTCAGACTAACAAAAACGTGCGCTAAAACGGACATAGCTCCGCCCAAAAAGCCACGGCTCCACGACAAGACTATCAAAATTTTTCAGAATGACTAAAAAGTGTTCTACAAAAACACTAAAAGGTCGTCGGATAAATTAGCCCCAAGGACCACCTCAAACAAGCAGAAAGTGGACAAAATCAGAAGTGATCAAAAGAGGTCAGACAACAAAGTACCGACACTCTACAAAGATCCACAAAAACGGACAAAGACATCTCGCAAACGGCCAGAGGAAGGCCAGGAATGTTTTGCTAAAAGGTACGAAGTCTTGAAAAAGACACTAATTAAAAAGCGAAAAGCACAGCCTCAAAGACAGAGCTAAAAAGTCATCCAAACAAACTATAAAAAGGTTCCCCATCGGAACACTACCTAAAAAGTTGTTGGATTATGACTAAAAAAGCCCGAACAGCGAAGACAAACAAGTCGGAAGAAAGGCTGAAAAGTCCCCTCAACAAAGTAAAAGGGGCAATATCAGACTCGCACAAGGAGAAACTACTCAAAGATCGACCAAAGTCAGGATGCTTGAGCACGACTTCCCCGAAGAGATCGAAACTCTGAAAGCACGGTCTCACGGAAAAGTCCGAACTCAAGCAGGGGCAAAGTCATACAGGTCGACGTCAGCTAAAGAAGAGGTGCAAGTATGATCTCAAAAAAGAACAAGCCATAAAGGTTCGAAAACAACCTAAGGCTCAAATGTGCTTAGCCAAAAGGGATACAACTCCACTCAAAGAAGGCACAATCTCAAACAAGGCTACGAACGTCATCCGAGACTAAAAAAGGTTCTACATAAAGAACACTAAAAAAAGTCATTGGACAAATCACTAAAAGTCCAGATATCAAGCCGCAAGGACAACTTCGCCAAAGCAGAGGGTTGTCAACACAAACTTAAAGCAAGGCGTGATCCAGAAGGCAAGGGTAGAAAACCCACGCTACCACTCAAAAGAGGTTGGACTGTGAAGTACCAAACCTCTAGAAAATCTACAAAGATTGTAAAGCAATGAAGAAACAAGCCAGACAGATGCTTGAGCACGACTTCCAAAGAGATCGAAGCTCTGAAAAGCATGATCTCATGGAAAGATCGAACTCAAGCAGGGGCACTGTTCATACCCTGGGTCAAGCTGTCCGACCCGGGATGTTTAGCGACAAGCCGACCGACCTCTTCAGGTCAGACTATCCGACCTCTTCTCAAAGAGCTCGGCCAACTCGCCAAAGGAGCCCAAAGCAGGCCCAAAACGAAGGAACACAGCCCAATCTAAGGGCAGCCAAAGCCCAGAAAGATAAAGGCGGTTCCCTTGAAGATAAGATGACCTCACTTAAAGATAAGATAAAGATAAGATAAGATAACCAACTTATCTTATCCACAGGAGGCCACATCTCACCATTATAAATACACTGGAGCACCCAGGTATAACTCATACTCTGATTCTACTTAATACCTGCTTAATACCCTTACTAACTTAAGCATCGGAGTCCCTTGCAGGTACCCCCCACCCTCCGGGGACGAAGGATCAGCACCACCACCAAGCCCAACAAGTCGGATACACCTGCCGGACACGTCGGCTCCGACCAAAACAGAAGGTCTCGTCCGAAATCGACCTACAGTTTCAGGTGACCCTCGGAACAGAAATGATTTTGAAATTGATTTTGAAAAAGATATGATTTAAAAAAAATATATTTTGAAAAGATATGATTGAAAAAAGATATTTTGGAAAAGATTTGATTTTTAAAATTAAAATTTGATTACTTGACTAACAAGAAACTAAAAGATATGATTCTAGAACTTAAAGATTGAACCTTTCTTAACAAGAAAGTAACAAACTTCAAATTTTTGAATCAATCACATTAATTGTTAGTAAAGATATCGAAATTTTGAAATAAAGAGAAGAAAAAGATTTTGAAAACACTTTTTAAATTTTTCGAAAATAAAGAAAAAAATGAAAAAGATTTGATTTTTGAAAAAGATTTTGAAAAGATAAGATTTTTAAAAATTGAAATCTTGACTTGACTAACAAGAAACAACTTATTTTAAAAAATTTTGACTAAGTCAACCCAAAGATTTCGAAATTTTATGAGAGAAATAAGGAAAAGATATTTTTATTTTTGAATTTTTAATGATGAGAGAGAAAAACACAAATATGACCCAAAATATGAAAATTTTGGATCAAAACCAATGATGCATGCAAGAACACTATGAATGTCAAGATGAACACCAAGAACACTTTGAAGATCAAGATGAACATCAAGACTTATTTTTGAAAAAATTTCAAGAAAAGAAAAACATGCAAGACACCAAACTTAGAAATTTTTAATGCTTAGACACTATGAATGCAAGAATGCATATGAAAAACAACAAAAAACACAAAACAAGAAAATTTGAAGATTAAACATGAAGACTTACCAAGAACAACTTGAAGATCATGAAGAACACCATGCATGAATTTTTCAAAAAAAATGCATAAGTTTTTAAAACATGCAATTGACACCAAACTTAAAAATTGACACTAGACTCAAACAAGAAACACAAAATATTTTTTATTTTTATGATTTTATAATTTTTTTGGGTTTTTCGAAAATTATATTTATTTAAAAAAAACGAAAATAAAATAAAAAATTTTTGAAAGATTTTTGAAAACTTTTTGGAAAGAAAATTACCTAATCTGAGCAAAAAGATGAACTGTCAGTTGTCCAAACTCGAACAATCCCCGGCAACAGCGCCAAAAACTTGGTGCGCGTAAATTGTGATCATCAACAATGGCGCCAATAGACTTGGAGCTCTCAAACGTGAAACACACTTTGTCACAACTTCGCACAACTAACCAGCAAGTGTACTGGGTCGTCCAAGTAATACCTTACGTGAGTAAGGCTCGATCCCACGGAGATTGTTGGTATGAAGCAAGCTATGGTCATCTTGTAAATCTCAGTTAGGCAGATTCAAATGGTTATAATGATTTTCGAATATAAGAATAAATAAAGCATAAAATAAAGATATAAATACTTATGTAATTCATTGGTGGAAATTTCAGATAAGTGCATAGAGATGCTGTATTCGTGTTGAATCTCTGCTTTTCTACTGCCTTCATCCAATCCGTCATACTCCTTTCCATGGCAAGCTGTATGTAGGACGTCACCGTTGTCAATGGCTACTTCCCATCCTCTCAGTGAAAATGGTCCAAATGCTCTTGTCACAGCACGGCTAATCATCTGTCGGTTCTCGATCATGTCGGAATAGAATCCATTGATTCTTTTACGTCTGTCACTATGCCCAACAATCGCAAGTTTGAAGCTCGTCACAGTCATTCAATCCCTGAATCCTACTTGGAATACCACAGACAAGGTTTAGACTTTCCGGATTCTCAAGAATGGCCACCAAAGGGTTCTAGCTTATACCACGAAGATTCTGATTAAGGAATCCAAGAGATACACGCTCGTTATAAGGTAGAACGGAAGTGGTTGTCAGTCACGCGTTCATAGGTGAGAATGATGATGAGTGTCATGGATCATCACGTTCATCATGTTGAAGTGCAGCGAATATCTTAGAACAAGAATAAGCTGAATTGAATAGAAAATAGTAGTAATTGCATTAATACTCGAGGTATAGCAGAGCTCCACACCTTAATCTATGGTGTGTAGAAACTCCATCGTTGAAAATACATAAGTGATGGTCCAGGCATGGCCGAATGGCCAGCCCCCCTGAATGATCAAAAGACCGAATGGTCAAAAGACTAGACACTAGTACAATAGTAAAAAGTTCTATTTATACTAAACTAGCTACTAGGGTTTACAAAGATAAGTCTAAGTGCAGAAATCCACTTCCGGGGCCCACTTTGGTGTGTGCTTGGGTTGAGCTTGAGCTTTACACGTGCAGAGGCTTCTCTTGTGGTTAAACGCCAAGTTGTAACGTCCGTTTGGCGTTTAACTCTGGTTTGTGACGTGTTTCTGGCGTTTTACTTCAGAATGGAGCATGGAACTGGCGTTGAACGCCAGCTTGTGTCATCTAAGATCGAACAAAGTATAGACTATTATATATTGCTGGAAAGCTCTAGATGTCTACTTTTCAACGTCGTTGAGAGCGCGCCATTTGGAGTTCTATAGCTCCAGAAAATCCATTTCGAGTGCAGGGAGGTCAGAATCCAACAACATCAGTAGTCCTTTGTCAGCCTCCTATCAGATTTTTGCTCAGGTCCCTCAATTTCAGCACGAAAATACCTGAAATCACAGAAAAACACACAAACTCATAATAAAGTCTAGAAATGTAAATTTTACATAAAAACCAATAAAAACATCCCTAAAAGTAGCTAGATCCTACTAAAAACTACCTAAAAATAATGCCAAAAAGCGTATAAATTATCCGCTCATCAGCTAACAGAATTTTATATCACATATCCCAATTAGTCTAGGTAATCAGCAGTTTAGGAGGAGTGTTTTCAAGTTGTAGCTCAAGCGAGATAGCTCTCTCGAGAATCACAAGAGTTCATGTAGAATAAGGGTCACACTCTTGTTCCATCCAGATTCATAAGATTAAGAATGAAAACAACACCTTAGAATTGAATCAGACATTAATTTAAATAGAAGAATAATAGTCTTAATTCATATAAATAAATATAGCTCCTAACCTTAATTAGGAGGTTTAGTTGCTCATACTTACAGAGAAAATAGAATTGCCGCCTAATGAGGCTTGATGCACCCCCCCACTTAGAAAGGGTACATCTTATTCCTTGTATACTAACCTAGTAATAAATGTTAGATCTAAAAAAAGATATTGTTTGTAATTAAACCTAAAAGATATTGTTTGTAATTAAAAATTATAAAAAGAAAATAAAATAGGTTAAGAAGTGTTAAATCGACTTGAGAGGCCCAAAGAGAAGTAATTCGGACTGCTGGGAGAGTTTTACTTCAGGGGTGCACGTCAAATGCCACAAGGGGGTCAAAATTAGTGCATTCAGAGGTCCCCTGTTGGCGCTGGTTTGTCCCTATTGGGTGCTAAACACCAGGCTTGGCATTTAGCGCCAGATTTAGTAGTGATTCCAGAAGAAAAGTTTAGACTATTATATATCATTGGAAAGCTTTGGAAGTTGGCTTTCTAACGCAGTTAAAACCGCATCAATTGAACCTCTGTAGTCCATGTTATGCTCGTTGGAATGCAAGGAGGTCAGGGTTGACAGCATCTACTATCCTTTCTTCGTTGTTGTACAGAATTCTACCAAATTCGTCCGAAATTCACCTAAAATTATAAAAACACTACAACAACTCAAAGTAGCATCCAAAAAATATTTTTACACTAAAATATAATAAAGCTTAATAAAATCTAACTAAAAACCACTAAAAAATACTTTGAAAAAGGTATAAAATGCTCACGCATCAATATCATAATATCTTTTATAATGAAAAGTATCATCGACTTTTATGGTATATTTGTAATAAATGTTTTTAATTGTCTTTTAAAATAAGATTTATTTATCTATTTTGTCAATCTAAAATTATTTTTATTTTTAATAATAAATCTTAAATTTTATTTCTTAAAAATTAAACAAATCAATCCGATCTAAAATGTAATAATTTAGATAGGGTTGAATTTTAAAATAAAATTAAACTGATTGAATTTACATAAGAATATATATATATAGAATTTGATTAACTTTTAATTTAAAATCGATCCAACACAAACACACTTAATATTTGATGGTAGAGATAAAACTAAGAATTTAGATGTAATTAATCTATGAACTACGAATACTTCACTGAGTTGTCGTGTCCATGTGTCGGGCACATTTCGGACACGACACTCACCGACACTCATCTGACACGTGTGTCTGCTGTGTTCAATCGTGTCTTAATAAAAAGTAAAAAATTCTTTTCCAAACACACCTAGACACGCCTAAATACCATTATGTGTCAGCGTATCCAGTCTTATTCTTAACGTATATTCTTAAAATAAATTTAGATATAGTATATTTATTTATTAAAACAACAAAATATTTTAAATACTTGATATAATTAAAATAAGACATTAAAAATAATTAAAAATTTTAATTTATATTTTAATATCAATAAAATATCAAAATATCAATACGATTTATCTAAAAAATACTTTATATTTTATATGTATGTGTGTCCTCGTGTCAGGTAAGATTTTAAAATTCGCGTGTCGGCGTGTCCCATGTCGTGTCGTGTCCCGTGTCCGTGTCAGTGTCTGTGCATCATAGTAATTAATTGATATGTTAAGGCTGCGTTTATTTTTGTGGACATGATAGAATATGACACTAGGTTAGACAACAATAGAACAGAGACCCTAAAATTATTCTTTGTATATTATGTTTTGATATAATGTACAAGAAATTAATGTAATGTCCTGCATTATGTGATTATTTGGGCGCCCTCGATAAAAATTTTTTTTTCAATAAAAAGGCTTTTATTTTAATTTTTTAGTGTGTTTGACAAATTTCTAATAGTAAAAGTAAAAACATTAGAAAAAAAAACATCTTTTTTGAGAAGCTACAATTTACATCTTTTTTTAAAAGATCTTTTTTTCTTAAAAAAAAGATATTTTTCACGTAATATATGAATAAAAAGTACTTTTATCTAATTTTATCCAAACATAATTAATAAATAAAAAGATCTTTTTACATGAGATCGTAGTTATAAGAACTGAATTTGTGATTAAACCGGTCATATTACTGATTCACTGATTTATTGGTTCAACTGATAAATGACTGGTTGAACCAGTAAAACCGGTCCTTTGTAAATAAAAAATATAAAATAGTAAAAAATTTAACAAATTTAAAATACATATCTTCAATATTTTAAGAATAACCAAGTCTCAAATTTTAAAGACAACTAATACCAAGATAGACATAAAATTAGTTAATACTACTACATGGTAAAAAACTGTGACCATAGACCCCTTTAGGTCACCCTCCAAAACCGTGACCATAGACCCTTTTAGGTCACTTTTTTTTTTTTTGAAAAACCATGACCATAGACCCTTTTTGGTCACTGTAAAAAACCGTGACCATAGACCTCTTTAGGTCACCACTCAAAACTATGACCATAGACCCTTTTAGGCCACCCTTTTTTAAAAAACCGTGACCATAGGTACTCTATGGTCACCCTTTCCGAAAAAATCGTGATCATAGCTTTTTTTTGTCACCCTAAAAAACCGTGACCATAGAGGAATCGTGACCAAAAAAATCGTGGCCATAGACTCAAAATGTTGTAGTGACAATAGTATCTTAATTTGACACAATAAAAATAACAATCCATAATATCAGTAAATTTTAATCCTAGTATCAAAACAGATAACTTTAATCACAACACTAACATTGAAATAGATAAAGTAAATTAATAAATTTTTAGTAAAATTTATATGTATATTAATAATGATAAATAATTAAAAATATAATTAATTTAAAAAATAGAGAATACAAAATTTAAATTAAATTAGATATTTATAAAATTATTTAATTCAAGGTTTCACTATATAATTAGCCTTTATCATATATAATATTAGAAAACAAAGTAGCAGAGTGGTAATTAGGAGACAGTTAACAAAAGGTCCCATATTTGAGCCTTGGTTCTACCATGTTGGATTTTTCTAAAATAACATACTCTAACTGGTTCACGCCGATTTTATCTTTAAACGGTTACCATGTTGGATTTTTCTAAAATAATAGACTCTAACTGGTTCACGTCGATTTTATCTTTAAACGGTCCAAAAAACAAATTGAACCGGTTAATAATTTGGTTTATTAGTTTTTCAGTCAAATCGATCGGTCCGATTTTATTTTTACAACTATGCATGAGATATCTAAATATAAAATCACTTTTACTTTTGTAAAAGATATTTAAAAAAATCATTAAGAAAAAAGATCTTTTTTTAAGAATGGCGCCAAACAAGTCCTATGTTTGGATAGATATGGATAAAACTAAAATATTATACTTAACAACTAAATAGCCATGTGATCCCAAATTTTCTGCATCAAGTATAAACTAATTTAATAGAAAATGAGAATATGTAAGGAGTACAAGAGATTACAAGAAGAATTGGTCTATGAACCAGTAAGGTAAAAATAGTATTGAAATAATAGAATTAAGAATAAACAAACTAAGTAGAAGAGTGAATTAAACTTCTATTAAATAAACCTGCAGCATGTTATAGAGAAGAGAATGAACAATAAGAAGGAAGGAACTATTAAATCAAGTAAGTAATTGAAATTACGCAAAAGAAGAGAGTACGTGTGAAAAAGAGAAAAAGAAGAACGCAGAAAATTGATAGAGTAGGGAGAAAAGAGTACCTTTATGAGAACCACAATGCATAGAAGCTTACATTAGAGAAAATAAGAAGGGATAATAGTAAAATAACAAAAAATATCTATGGACAAAAAGGAAAAAAATTTCATAAAAAAAATTCGTGTCAACCTTCTCAAATTCCGTGTCTATCATTATCCTTCTTCATAAAAGAGTAGCCACAAAAATAAAGAAAACTGTTCTGGAGATAATGTGTCTAGCGTGTATGTCTATGCTTCCAAATGCTCTTTAAATATTCATTGTCCATATCTCTGTGTCTTGTCTCTAAAAACAAGCGCAGCCTAAAAGATTAATTGAAGCATTAATATAAGATTTAATTACTCTGTCGATCCCTATAATTTTATCGAATTTTTAATTAGGTCCTTATATTTTTTCTTTTCAATTAGGTCCCTATATTATATCGAATTTTGTAAGTAAGTCTTTACCGTGATAAAAATGTTAAAATTAACAGAATATTCTATTAAACTATATAAAATATTCAGTAAAATATTAGGCATATTCGGTTTGTTTAACGAAATATTCTGTTAATTCTATTGTTTTTGTCACGGTAGGAACTTAACTACAAAATCTAATATAGTATAAAGACCCAATCAAAAATAAAAATGTATAAAAGCCTAACTGAAAATTTAATAAAATTATAGAAATCTAATAGAATAATTAAACCTTAATAATAATGAATAAGGGATATTTGTAGGGTTAAACTGTGTCAAAAATAAGGTTAGTGGGTCCTAATTGAGGCCCAAACTCGGGGTTGCGAGCTCCAGTTTGCATCAAATTAGTCGTCATTCACCGAAAAATCGGGGGTGGCCCAATGTTACCCATAAATAGAAATGAACCCATCCAATTTAGCCCCGGAAAAAATTGTTATTTGATAAATCATGTTCAATTCGTTCCCAGGAAAAAAAAATAATATTCAATAATTTTGTTTTGAAAATAAATTATTTTGTTTAATTTAGTTGAGGAAATTTTCCTATAGAGTTAACACGAAAGGGGCTGGAAAGTCTAACTGACTTGAGCAGTGGAGTGACCAGTATAACCCTGTGAAGGAGAATACTGAAATTCTGAAGAGTGAAAACATTAAAACAAGGAAGATTCGTTGTAAGGGAAAGGTAAAATGGAGGGCTAAAAAGTCATAAGGGGAAATGGAAAAAAAAAAAAAATGTGATGGAGAGAGCGTAGGAAGAAAGCAGGAAGGGGGGAAGGCACAGAAGCAATTTTGGTAGAAAAAGAGAGACACAGTAAAAGCATGCTAATAAGGTTGCATCCTCTTGCTGGTGTTGGAGCAGCTCAATCTCTTCGTTTCTTTGCTTCTGCTGCTGCTTCTTCGCTCCCAATCTTTCTCTCAACAAAACAGAAACCATCTTTCTTCTCTCTCCGTCGATTCTCTGCCATGGCTGACCAATTCGTCAACGGCACCATTCACCCTAACGGCGTCGCTGTCATCACCCTCGATCGTCCCAAAGCTCTCAACGCCATGAACCTAGGTTTCTTTCTTCTTCTTCGTACTCTTTATTCTTTTCGTATATGGATTCGCTTCTGAACTGTTACTCGATCATTTTGGAGCTTCAACTTACTGATTATCTCACTAGGCTCTGGAAACCCGGAGAATGAAAAATTCGGGATGTTGTGCTGAAATTTGTAGGCAAGGGGAAAAATTGGTCTCTTGATCCCATTTTTCTTTTACCCCCTAATTTATCACAGTTTTGAATTAAGTAGGGTAATTGTTTTTCTGCTCTTGATATTGAGTTGGGATGATGCAGAAATGGATGTGAAGTATAAGAGTTATCTGGATGAATGGGAATCGGACCCGAGGGTTAAATGTGTCTTGGTCGATAGCAGCTCGCCTCGTGCCTTTTGTGCTGGTATGATTCTAACTCATGATTCCTTCATTGTCGGGCAAATGATTTTGCTGAAGCATGTTTCTGGCATTCTGCAATATGTTAAAAATTAGCTTCTTTTGCAGATACTATTGTATTTAAGATTTGAGGTTACTTGGTTTTGAGTGGTAGGTAAGGTTTTGAGAGTCACCATTGGTGGTCAATGCAGGTATGGATATTAAAGGGGTTGTTGCTGAAATACAAAAGGACAAAAACACTCCTTTAGTGCAGAAGGTCTTATTACGTTATTTGCTTCACCTTCAAGTCTAGTATATTAATGCATATTTATATGGCTGCTGTTGTGATGTGCTTCATTGGATATATTGTTTACTTCCATGTTACATCAACATCATGCCGTCTTCTGATGCTATACTATTGTTTCCATTTCCTGTTTTTGTCAAATAACAGTTTGTTTATCGATTCTCAATGACTGCTTTCTTGGCAACTGAGATAGTTTATCTGCAGGTGGTGATGTGAAGCAGATAACATTTAAAAAGCATCTGTCAGATATTATTGAGGTCTAGTTGTATATTATAATGTATACCATCAGATTCTTACAATGTATAAAGCCATGCCAATAATACGAACTGAATACCTTTCCTATATAATATTTTAACTTTTGGGTACTCATAGACCGGTAATATCTTTGCTTATACTATGCTATAAAGTATGCCAAGGCTACTTATTTGGTAGACTATGCTATTCATGACAAACTTGGCTGTAGTCCTAGCACTGATGCCTTTAGAATGCTCAATATTACAGTTTAATTAGTGACATACAGTTATGGACAAAGTTTTATGCCCAACTAAATACAAAAGAATACATACACTATATGGAACTCTTGCTAGGCGGTTGAAGAAGCTGCTGAATTAGCCACTTTTCAATCTTTTTTCACCCTCACTTTCTTTCTGTTTCTGATGAATATGACCATGAGGAATCACCATGCCCAAATATGTGAGACTTATCCTAAATTAGGGTTGGCTTGGCCTTGGTCATAAGGGGCTTCTAGTTGTTGTCCTACTAATGCCCAGTCTGTTTGGAATGCACCAGATATTACTGGTCTGGACTATTCCGGATTTTCACACAAATTTTTTTTTTACCTTGACTTTGACTTTCCTTTAGGCTTTTATAATGTGTGGCTGTGTGCCTTCTGGAAGCAACCATTGATGCAGTTGGGTTGACTTTGGTCAACTTTTTATTTTTAAAATTTTTTTTATGTGGATTATATTGTGTAACTTTTGATTTGCTGTCAACATTATGTTGGATTATATGATATGCTACATCTTGCATTTTTGCATGACTTGTTGATAGCTACGAGAAAGTAATGTGATATTGTGTTCTACATTTTAGGTCTTCTTGGCTGAGTATTCTTTGATATGCAAAATTGCTGAGTACAAGAAGCCATATATTAGCCTTATGGATGGAATAACAATGGGCTTTGGAATTGGTTTGTCTGGTCATGGACGCTACCGTATCATTACAGAGGTATATGCTTATTATAATGGCCTCATTTAGAGATATAGCATAAACTCATGGATTGCAATTTGAGATGTTTTTGACTTGTTAACTACACCTATTCAGAGAACTGTACTTGCAATGCCAGAAAATGGAATTGGCTTGTTTCCTGATGTGGGTTTTGCTTACATAGCTGCTCAAAGCCCAGGGGAAGGATCTGTTGGTATGTTACTATTTCAAATTAAAAATTTCATAGTTCTTTTGTGATCTATGTTGACATAATTTGTACTGAATACATGTTTTGTACTGCACTGTTTAACATCTAGATGCAACCTCAAGTTTCACTTAGAAAGTTTGTCTTTTAAAATATTATTAAAAATGTTTGTTTACTAGATTTATGTGAATCTCTGTGTCACATTATTTACTTGATTTATAAATATTACTAATTGCAGGTGCTTATCTTGGATTGACTGGAAAGAGGATCTCTGCTCCTTCTGATGCAATATATGTTGGCCTTGGAACACATTATGTGCCATCTGGAAAGTTAGGTTCATTCAAGGAGGCCCTTTTGGCAAACAACTTGTATGTTAACGTGAACCATCACTTGAGATTTTTCTTTAAAATCATTACCCTTTTAATTCCTTTGGTGTAAGATTGGATTCAACGTAGTTCATAGACACGTTTGCTTAGATATAAGGCATGTACTGCATGCACCATACATTTTAGTTTCCTTGTATGCTAAATGGTCTATCATGTCTATTGCCCTTTGGTTATATAATTGTAACGATTGCATATATAAAATAATGATCTTACACAAAACCCGTTGGTGATATAGTTCCCAGGATGCACATCAGGACATCAAAGTACTTTTAGCAAGATACGAGTCCAACCCTGAGAGCGAGGCACCACTGAAATTGCTTTTACCTCAGATAACATCTGCATTTGGAGGAGATAAATCAGTTACCGAGACAATTGAAGAGCTAAGTAAACACCAGTCAAGTACTGACTCAAATGGTATGCTTATTCTCCTATTGTTTGCTAATGAAACACTATTCTTAAAATGTCAAGATACAATTTATCATGTGTTCACTGAATAATGTTTGAAACTGAAAACTTTGCCATCCATATATTTGAAATATTCCTTTTTTTTTTAATATCTTGCCAGTTGTCGAGTGGGCTAATGAAGCTCTCCAAGGCCTTGGGAAAGGTGCTCCTTTCTCCCTTGTCTTGACCCAAAAGCACTTCTCTGCAGTAGCTTCTGCACTAGGGAAAAACGACAGTGAGTTATCCACGGTATGCATTTAATTCATTTCTCTTTTGGTTTTTAGGTGGTTTTAATGTTTCCAAGCCCTTAATTTTTTGGTCTGCATTTCTGAAATTCAGCTTAGTGGAGTAATGAAAACTGAGTACCGAATTGCTTTAAGGTCTTCATTGCGACATGATTTCGCAGAAGGTGTCAGAGCAGTATTGGTGGACAAGGATCAGGTTTTCTTTTTCTCATATCTTTACGTTTTAGTCTTGTTGACAAACTGTTGATTTATTTAGCATTAGTTCTTGCGATTCAGTCAATACGTAGTATATAACTATATATACTATTCTTTTGCAGAATCCCAGGTGGAAACCATCAAGGTTAGAGGAAGTTGATGCCAGTGAAGTGGAAGCCGTCTTTAAACCATTAGGGCCCGAGGTTGAGGAATTGAGTGTGTAATTTTAGAAAGTGAGTGTAGTTTCGTCTTCTCATAATTATGCATTACAGACTTGTAGACACTGCATCAAATAAACGGGTGGTGTTATCATTGGCTCTGGGTCGAGGTGCGGGTCCTATGTGTTGCATGTACTGTTTTCACTGTGATGATATTATTAATATAGCACATGATGTTGGAAACCGATGGACGATGTTGCTTCTAGTTATCATGGAACCGCATGGAAGAAATCAAGCCATTTTTTTTCTTTATCTCGTACTTTCTTCCACATCGAAGAATTGTCCCCAGATTCTACGTGGAATAGTTGCGTGAACACGTCTTTGTATTGGCCAGTCTTTTGAATAAAGAGCTTTAGCTTCACAGAAATGTAATATAGTCATTTACTTTTCGAAATGATTAATACACTCCTTCCTCTTTTGCCCGTTGTGCCCTTGTGCGATAGGATCATCTTGATCATGTAACCGGTGACAATGGTTTCAGAATATAGAACCGGAGTTGGTCAGTGGTTAGAATCAGTAATCTGCCTAAGCAAATGTCGATAGATTTTTATCTTTTATATAACAATAACAAAGTTTTGTCTCACTAGGTGGGGTCGGCTATATGGATCAAATATCGCTATTGAGTTTTATAATGTATCATGTTTATAGAGAGAGTGTTTACATATAGATCGCGTTTTACCATCTTAAATATGGTTTTTTAGGTCTTTCTCTATCTGTTATTCATTGTCCATCTTCCATCTCATCTACCCTCCTGACTGTATGCTCTGTCGGTCTTCTTCTCACATGTCCAAACCACTTGAGACGTGATTTTACCATCTTTTTTACAATAGGTACTCCAACTCTCTCTTTTATATCTTCGTTCTTTATTCTATCTAATTGCGTATGGTCATTCATTCATCTCAACATCTTCATCTCTACCACACTTAACTTATGTTCGTGCTCCCTTTTGGTAGCAGTGCGATAGAATTTACCTTTAAGTTTTAATGGCACTTTTTTGTCACATAAACCAGACGCACTTCGTCATTTTGACCAACCTATTTGAGTAATATGATTTACATCCTTTTCAATCTCTCCATTATCCTGTATGATGCATCTAAGATACTTAAAATTTTTAACTTTTTGTAGGATGTTTTCTCTAATCTTCACCTCTATATTAGTGTTTTTCCTTCGGTGGCCGAACTTACATTCCATATATTCTGTCTTGCTGTGGCTTATGCGCAGACCATACACTTCTAGAGCTTCTCTCCATAATTCCAACTTCTTATTTAGGTCTTACCTTGATTCTCTCATAAAGACGATATCATGGACAAAAAGCATGCACCATGGCATAGGCTATTGGATATGCTCTGTGAGTACTTTCAAGACTAATGTGAAAAGGTATAGACTTAAGAATGATTCCTGGTGTAATCTTATACCAATAGAAAATTACTTTGTCACACTACCTTAAGTTTTCACACTAGTTGTAGCTCCATCATACATGTCTTTAATTGCACGAATATATACGATCTTTACTCTCTTCCTTTCCAAACCTTTTTATAAGACCTCCCTTTGCACCCTATTGTATGCTTTTTTCAAATCAATAAACACCATATGTAGAACCCTATTATTACTATGATACCTCTCCCAATGGTAGATCTACTTGGTATAAAATCAAATTGGTTCTCTGTTACTTATGTCTCTTGTCTCAACCTCCGTTCTATCACCATTTCCCATAACTTTATAGTATGGCTCATGAGTTTGATCCCTCTATAGTTTTCGCAACTCTGTATATCCCTTTATTCTTGTAGATAGGCACTAGGATGCTCTTTCTCTACTCATCTGACATCTTCTTTGACCTTAAAATCTCATTAAAAAGCTTGGTTAACTAACTGATGCCTTTCTCTCTATGACCCTTCCAAATTTCAATGAGAATATTATCGTGTCATACTGCCCTGCCATTTTTCATCTGCTTTAGAGTTTCTTTTACCTCGAAGTCTCAAATCCTTTCATAGTAATCGAAGTTTTGATCTTCTTCCCTCGTGCATACCCGACCAAGGCTCGGAAGAGTCTTCTGTCCTTCATTAAATAACTCGTAGAAATAGTTCTTTCACCTTTCATGATCTTCTCATCTTGAGCCAAAACTTCACCTTCTTTATCCTTTATGCACTTAACATGATCCAAATTTTTTGTTCTTCTTTCACGATTCTATATATACCTTCTTCTCATTCTTTCGTACCTAAAGATTGGTAAAGACCTTCATATGCTATTGTTCTTGCTTCACTTACTACCACTTTTGTCTCTTTTTTAGTTGCCTTATATTTTTCTCAATTATCTGCATTGCGGTACAAAGACCACTCTTTAAAATACTCTCTTTTTGTCTTTATCTTTTCTTGTACACTCACATTCCACCACTAGAACTACTTGTCTCTTGGTCCTATCCCTCTAGAAATATTCTTTTGCTATTCTTCTAATAACTTCTGCTATCTTCTTCCACATCTTCTCTACGCTTCCATCCCCTTTCCACTTTGCCTCTTCTCTTACCCATCTTAAGAAGCTTCTTAGTTCCACCTTTCATCTGCCACTACCCCGTCCTTGAGTTCTTCGTATGATGTCTTTTTCTCAATTTTCACAATTTTTTCTCAATTTCCATCTTTCCTATGTTGTGTTGTTAAACTCTCGCTTGGAATAATTTTACAATTAATACAAAATTTTCAGTTGATTCTCCTCAACAAAAAGAAGTCGATTTGAGAGCTTGTCATGCCACTCCTATAGGTTATAAAATATTCGTCTCTCTTTTTAAAACATGTATTTTGTGATGAGAAGGTCAAAAGTTGAGAAAAAATCCAAAATAGTTTTACTTTCGGTATTGACTATCCCAAAATCATGGCCTCCATGAATACTTTCATACCCAGTCACTTCTCTTCCAAGATGGCCATTTGAATCTCCTCTTAAGAAAATCTTATCCCTCGAAAGTATGTCTTGGACCAAACTCTCTAGATCCTCCTAAAATTTTATCTTGTGTTGCTCGTCTGACCCCTTATGGTGCATAGGCGCTAATCACATGAAAAGTACCTCCTTTCACCATAAGTTTGATAGAGATGATTTGATCACCCACCATTTTGACATCCACTACGTTCTTCTTCCACTGTTTATCCACGATCATACCTACCACATTCCTATTCTTCACCTTTTCTGTATACCAAAGTTTGAACTCAGAGATATCCAACTTCCTAGCCTTTGCTCCAACCCATTTTGTTTCTTGTAGACATGTGATGTTAATCTTCCTCCTTGTCATGGTATCTACCACTTCCATGAATTTTCTTGTTAGAGTGCATATGTCCCATATCCCAAATCTTAAACTTCTGTCGCTCTGACCTTTATCTTTACATTTTCTTTATGAACAAGCTTATTTACCCTCATCCGTTCATGGAAACGCGGTGACCGTTGCTCATTTAACACTATGCCCGGACATTGATGCAGTGACTCTTACTCATTTGATACTGTACGCGAGCCATGCAGCACGTTGCTTACGGGTAACGACCTAGTTTTAGATCAATAACGTTGATCCATGTTATGATGATTCGATTAAGTTTTTATTTTGGCTGTCGAAGACCTAACACAAACCCTTCTTTTATCCATGTCTTTTATAAGTTAAAAAAATTCATTATTTCCAACAAAAAATTAAAATATTATTTACAAAAATGTGAATATTTTTTTTGGATATTACTTGTAGTTCGTCCAAAGAGTAGGCGAGCTCTTCAACCATGCAGTTTGCCTTGTGATTAAGTTTGTCTCGTAATTAAGCTAATTGTGTGTTCGAATTCAGTCTTATGTATATAGTAATTTATTGGCTAAAGACAAATATTTAATAGAGTTTCGATTTATGACGAATTAATCTTTGACTTACTAAATTAAAAGATACCATTAAAAGCTAAAAATAGTTTAAAAATATAGCAAGTATAAATGAATAAATTATACACGATTAAACTTGGTTATATCTTTTCAATTTTAATCGTACAGCAAATCCTTTTTTAGGTTTGGATAAAAAAAAATTGATGTTTAAGTTACGAGTGATGTAAATTATGAGGCCATAAGGATTTTCTTAAAATAAATAAAATAAATATTTTATTTATTAATATAGGTAATTTAGAGCATTTTTATTGATTTGCATTAAAAACGAGATAAGACACGTCATGAAGTCTACGTATCACGTTTGTAAATGTGATATGTGGGAGATAATGATGAACATGTATCTTGTTTACAATGTAAATGAGATATACACTCACTTATTTTGTTTATACTGTAAATGAGATAAACAAAAAGTTATGACGTTTTTACTATAAACAATATATAGTACGACAAATTTCGAGTAGCTATAAAAGAATCTGCAACCATCTGTGTTCTCCACAAATATTTAACTTCTTCTTCTCCTCCGTTTTTATTCCAAGACTTAAGAAAAAGTATCTAGTAGTAGTGGATATGTAATTGTAAGTGTGTAGCCCAATTGTCATATGAGAAACAGTGACATGGATGATATTTGAGTGTGATAATCCCATTCTGTTGCATACTCAGAGAGTAAATTGTTTATCTGAACTAAAGAGTCTATTATTGAGAAACATCAGTGCTAGCAGAACAAATGAGGTTGGAAGAATTTGGTATAGGTTGTTAGCATCGATGAAAAATAAAAATTTTCGGTTTCGTCTATTTTGACTCCATGTCGATGAGCATGTGCACCTCATGTTTGACATCAACGGGAGAATCATGGCAGAACAAGTGATGGAGCTTTTCTGCGGGAGTTGGTGATGTTGGTAATGATGGATCTGGTCATTTGAATATTGTCTACGATGATCCATCTCTTGCACCACCACTGTTGTACTGTGCTAGTCTAGTGGTAGACATGAACGTGGATGGTAAGGAGTCCGATGAGGAGTATGTTACCGATATCAACAGTAGTGGTTCTTTTGAGGATGATGATGAGGGAGAGTTTGTATCGGAGACTCCGGTGAAAGCACCAGTTCGGTATCTTCTACCTGCCCTACAACCAATTCCGACCTTATCAGTTGTAGTCACTATCATACATTGAATTTGGACACGGTGTACTAGAAAACTTCATTTTTCAATATAGGTGGAGATGATTACAACATAGACGGTGATGTGGAGTTTAGGATTGGCCACAGATTCAAAAGTAGATAGGTAGTATTGCAAGGTGTGAAGAATTACAACCTCTTTAGAAGTGATGAGTACCGATTCGTGGAGTCGGATCGATTAAAGTACCATGTGCATTGCATGCAAAAGGTAGTAGGATGTCATTGGAGTCTCCGTGTCACCCTCTGACAGAATTTCAGATATTGGTGAGGTCAAGTTTAATTGTGGTATATATTCTTATTTATCATGATTATTTTGGTTATAAATGCCTACCATATATTTTTTATTTTGTTTGAGAGATACATAAATTTAGAGGTGTGCACACCTGTTTATCCCTATTATGTCTCAATATCATCGACAGTTGGATAGCAACTTCATTTGTAATATCATCCTACCCCTTATACAGTCCAGTCTATCAGTTGTAGAGTCACTATTCCTGGCACCAAAGAACTCCTCTACCCACTTCCAAGTCGGATGCTGGTACTATATGTGAAAATCACGTAAGCACCCACTCACTGGCTCTCCGTGAGTGTGTAACCCAAGATGGTACGCAACGTCTTGCACTCACCCCAAGGCAGGTGGAAAATGTTGGTCTCCAGACGCCAACACTTCACGAATGCAATAATTAGGGAGTTGCCAAAGACAAAATTCTTGAGCTGCACCATGTTGCCGAAGTCAGCATTCCTTAAATAAGGGAGAATGGCATCTGGTGGTGCAAGAGTGTGGCTCACTCGCTTAGGGAGTAGTAGGCGTGACCTCTGTTAAAAGATAAAAATATTTCAATAACAAAGCTATTTCGATAAGATTTTTATTTCGAAATAAAAGGATAAAAATAATAATAAATAATTATTTCACATTTTAGAATAATTAACTTTAAAAATTAAACATAAAAAATTTATCAAATATCATTGCAACAAATATCCAGTAAAACAAGTTCTCTAGTATATTCAACATTAAAATTAAAAATATAAAATTCGAATTCAAAAAATAAGAAAACGTAATAAACAATTAATAAATTAAATTAAATTAATTAACTTTTACTAACAATACATTCCACACCTAACAAATGTTAATAACATGCCAATTAACATATTTTATGTTACCAAAACATAATCTATTTTACTCATGTATAACAACATTAAATTTATAAAAGTACCCTAACTATAATCATAAGCTTACTTATTTGAAAAATAAAAACAACCCTAACCTGGAAGTCGATTGTTTCCACAATGTGCCAAGTCGCATTCAAGCGGTTGATGTCATCGTTCCGTGCATCTGCGCTCGCCATAACATCCGAGTATCTAAAAAATATCAAGAAAACATCCGACAAAAAGAGAAATGAAGGTTAAGGGGGAAGAAAAGTGGCAATTGAGACGCTCTAAACAAGTTACTTATATAGGCGTGTTTTAATCTTATCTCGTTTATAGTGTAAACGAAATAAGACTGTACATATCTAGTTTATA
Source organism: Arachis stenosperma (assembly GCF_014773155.1). NCBI lineage: Eukaryota > Viridiplantae > Streptophyta > Magnoliopsida > Fabales > Fabaceae > Arachis > Arachis stenosperma. The sequence continues at coordinate 40,868,979 of NC_080379.1, forward strand.
CTATAAACAATATATGTTACGTGTCGTAACACGTGTGCAAACAGGACACGTGGACTTTGTGACGTGTCATATCTCGTTTACATAGAATGTAAATTCATAAAAACATCCCAAATTACCTATATTGGTAAATAAAATATTTATTTTATTTATTTAAAATAAAATCCAAGGTCATGCTTATAAAAAAGAAAATGAGAAAGTACAAATAGATTCTTGACCTTGTGATATGCGGATATTTGAGACCTCAGATTTGAAAATATATTTAAATCCTTGATTTTTTTTAAAATATAGACATATTAATCCCTCATGTTCACTTGAATAATCCAACAGAAAAATCAGATGTTAATCTGTTGTAATAACTTGGTTAATATAAATACACACGTAAAAGAATTTTCAAAATGAAACAAATTAGATCCAAAGATTGACGTGTCCAAATTTAGAAGAGATAAGAAATTTAAATATATTTGTAAATTCTTTGAGATATAAATATCAGTCAGATATTAATTTATCATTTTCTCAAGGAAAATATATTTTTACTTTTTCTTCGGGTATACTTTATAACCTTTGAAATTAGGTGAGTCATGCAACGTTGAATTTTTAGTAATTATAGTTATCAAAGGGGCTTTCTAATTTCACCCAAAAGTTAGGTTTATTTATGCAACAAACTAGATATCATTTTTATATTAATAAATGTATCAATAAGGTAGTGATCACCATTCAGCTCGAAGCGTACTGAAAGATCACACTCATTTCAGAACAAAGCTCTGGTTGATTGGTCTAGTGGATGTTGTTTCAAAGAAGCAAAACGTTTTCATAACTCAACTTTGAAGGTATCTATAAAACCCTACAAGCTTAGGTTTATTGAAGCACCGAATTCAATGATGTAAAGCCATTGCCCATTGTTTATGCACTTTGATCAAGTTGAGAAACAACTTCCACGATGAGTAACTCATAGGGAAAAGTCGCGCAGACAGCCCAATGAGTTGAAGACTATGATGATTCGTCAAACTCATCCAATCTCTCCTGCTTCTTCCTCTTCAATTCAGCTTCATAATTTCTCAATCTTTCATTCATCTTCTCCTGCAATCACATATTATAAATTTACAAATTTCTAAGAGGAAAAAGGAAACTAAAGGACTTCAAATTATGTTACTGAACCTAAATTAACAATGAGTACACCTTCCAAAACCAAGAAGTTAATGAAGGAAAGAACAGAGTGGCAACCTTATAATTATTTTCCATGCGGTGCATAAAATAGAATCCGATGACGCCTCCTATGATTGTACCAGCAATGATTCGAAAGTAGCCCCATCTCTGAGAAGCAGCGGCCCTCATTGTTTTTAAAATCGGACTGTACAGTGAATCGGTCACACTATAGTCAGAGGTTTACTGGCCCAATCGATTGATCAGTGTTTCAATGGATTTAACAGGATTGAACACTAATTATCGTACCAACAAGAACAACAATAACATCATTTCCTAAGGTTGTAGTGGCAACAGCGTGCTAGCAACAATAACACTAATATTCACATCAACAACATTGCTTTGAACATCAATATAAATAAAAAAGCTAAGGTAATTAGACAATAAAATTTACTGGAATATGGTCAGAACCGCAGAATTAAAAATCGCATAACTGCAGAAAAAATAAAAACAAAACAGCAAAAAAGAAACAAAAGGAGGGGAGAAGAAGCGAAGAAAAAGAAAGAAAACAACAGAAGAGGAGGAAGCAGAAATGCGGAACTCACACAGTCGCACCTCCGGAGATCTACCAAGAGCGCACCCAGCGAACCAAAAGCGGACAAAGACAGCGGAGGCAAGAACTAGAGCAAGACAGCGCAGCAAAACTACAGAAAACCACGAAGACACAGCAGCAGAACAAGACAGGAGGCGACTGGGAGAGAGCAGAACCGGCGGTGACTGGGAGAGCAGAACCGGCGGCGAAAAGAACAGAGAAGAAGAGACGGAGAACGGAGGATTAGAGGCTAGGGTTTCTCACTGTTTAGTTCAATGGTTTGCAATTTACTCTCTTGTTTTTATGTTTTTAACGTCGTTTTCAATTAACCGTTTTTTACTACCCACCACCACCAGTGTTTTTCTAGTAGGGGTTTAAAGTCCACCGTTTTTTGAATTATTGCCAGTTTTTAAAGATAATATTAGAAATAACAAATTAAATAACAAGCATTTAAACGGTAAGAATTTAAATAAAAATTTGATGAAATAAACGTACAAAATAATTAAACCAATATTATATCTTAATAGTCTAATAATAAAGAATTTGAAATTATGTATAAAAATCTTATATTCAAATCTCATTCTATGATGTGTACCTAAGAAATCTTGAGGGGGAAATACACATATATACAAGTGACACCTTTTCACAAGCCTATAGTGATACCAGCATACAAGAACAGTATACATTTTATCGGCGGAAAGACACATATATACTTTCTGTGAGGCCTTTGCAGTAATCAGATGGTAAAACACTATTTTACAATCTAGACTCGCACGTTTTTACAAGGTCTATAAAAAAAAAAATCTAAACCACAAAAGGATAACATTGAAGGAGGAGATCATAGAGCAACTCTGTATCACACGTGCATAGCCGCATCAGGTACTTCAGGAAGAGATGAGTGCGAGTAGAATTTAACATATTCTACCCACTAGGTGAAAGCTGTTGTTTCCTCCTTAACCTTAACGCTTTTTTGTTTACTTGATGTTTCGGATTTGGCTCCGACAGCAGCAAACGTGACATAACGTATGACAAAAGTTCCTCATGGTGGGAGAAGGTGAAGTCCAAATGAGCATATTCAAACTCAATATATGACACATTCACCCCGGCATCCTTCATCAATTTATAGTGTCTCTTAATCATTGAAGGTCGTATAATGTGGTCTTTTTGCCCAGCAACCAGATCAACAGGAATGTCGATGAGGCCGTAGTGTTCACCCAAGTCCAATGGCTCAGGTGAACCATACACCTCCATATTAGCATCTGCACTCCCATAATCAAACATTCTAAACCTTTTTGTACGCTTTATCTGTGCAAGATGTATAGCAACATTGAAAGATATTCCTGGCATGTCATTCATGTTGTAGTGTGGTAGTCCTAGAACTCCAACCCAATTTGAGCTGTCCCCATCAACAACATAACCCATTAAAGTTTGAACCAGTCCTCCAACGGCAGGTAAGTTTTGCAGGTCTCGAGCTAACTTGTTGAAGAGCATGCGAAAAAATCTGGTCGGTATATAGAAGGCTGGGAAGATACGAGACAAACTAGGAACCATCAAAACCACATTCTCTACCACTTTAAATATCAGGTTAGACTCATGATGAAAACCGGCAGGTGATAACAAAACCAATCTTGAAAGTCTATGGGGCTTCTGTGCTAACCTACATGTAACAACATACATCAAAATGGCAGCTCCTCCCAAACTATGGCAAACTGCACAAAGCTTGTAAGCTTGATCATCATTAGCTTCCTCCTCGATATCAGGTTTACTAAGCTTCAATTCTGCAGTTTTTACTTCATGGATTTTTTCAATCATAGCAGGAATATCCTGAGTTCCATGCTCGTTGATGGAGTATTGCCAATACCTGTGCAGTATATCAATTTGAGTACAATATTGTCAATTGAGTAATGGCATAATCAATATATTATGAAGCTAGATTGTATCAGGCATTAATAACAATTTAAGTTAAGGACTTACTGACGTGAGGAGATGTTCTTGTTGCGATGCTCCCTAGAAACCAAACCGCGGAAATTTCCCAGAAATACATCATAACCTGAAATGTTATTTATTTTAAAAGAATTTATATCTCTAGTAATTCTAAAACCAGATATGTTCTTTAAGAGCCCAAATTATCAGGACAAACATAACAAACCTTTATCATAAGCTGCAAAAGCTGGAGAGCCAACAACACCATTAGATACCCAGCTGAAACAAAAAGTCTAACTTATTAGAATACCCCAAATTTTTGGGGCCTTATTGAAAAGATATTGTAACTAAGGTCCTAAAATCATGGCCAGAACAGGAGTATTCTGGCATCCAAGCAATTGAACAACAATCTTATAAATAACAGAAATTTGGGTCCTAACATCATGGCCAAAACAGGACTATTCTGCCATCAAGCAACTAAATAATAAAAGGCTTTTTTTTAAAAAAAAAAAAAAGTGAGATATAAATGAAGGTGTAAGGAGGAACATAAAAGTAAAACAGTGAAGCTTGTCAATCCTTACACAACTTGACACAGTCAAAACACACAGACAGGGCCGCATTGAGTATTAGCTTAGATGATGTTAAGGCTTGTATTGATGACCTCAGTAGCTAGGAGAAAAGAATCAGGAGCTTTCATCTGACCCAACAAGTGCTTACTTCTAGCACAAAGCTTTCTAAACTTATATAAATACAGTAGATCCCAATTCCACTTATATGTATTCTATCCAACTAACTAAGAAGAGTATGAAACCTGCTGCCCTCAATGGCGCTCAAGATACAACAGAAAACCAACTTCAGAAAAACAATTAAGTTGAATACTAAACACACAAGCAACCACACATGCAAAATTTTCAAGCAACAACATGCCATACAATTTTTTACATTTCACAAAGAGTAAATGCTCAAAGAGTAAATGCTCAAATCAGTCTCTCAAATTTCAGACATAAGTCAAATTGGGCCCCCAAATTAACTAACATGCATCATGTTAGTCCTTAGACCACTTTTTTTCCTTCATGCCATTTGATTGAACGGAAATTTAGGAGACCAATTTGACCCTCGTGTGAATTTTGAGGGACCAATTCGAGCATTTACTCATTTCACAAAAAGTAAATTTAATCATAGAATTAAATTAGAAAAAAGCAACATAGAGACAAAAATATCACCCACCCCATTGACGAATCCAAAATCCCATGCTGAAGATAAACAGCTTTTCTTGCATCTCGCCTGTTAAGTCAAATTCTAGGCATCAAATACTACACAATGAAACAAGTTAAAAAAACAACACAACTTCCATATTGTCCATTTTTGTAATCAATTTGTCAATATATCTAGATTTTGGAAGAATAACACTAAATTACAGCCTCCTAAGATCCTTCACCTCAATGCTTTATGTTTCCAAATTTTGATACCATAAATGCTATATGCTTATGTTAGAAATGAGCCACAAATGTGTTTGAAAAGAAAGATGTACACCAGAAAAGGGCACATGTCAAACACAATAATTTCATTATTAACATCAGATGTAATTGATTCCTGACAACATTAGAATTGTTGAAAGATCAACATTATGTCAATTGATATCATGTCTGATTTCTGCATTCCTGTAGTACTTCACGATGAACAGACTATATGTTATGTTGAATTTAAGTTTAACTATGGAAGATCAAGGTAAGAAACATTAAATAGGGTAGATGGTTAAGTTTTTAAGGTCCAGTTACCTAGGTATTCTTTCTAAAAGAAGTACATATCCATCTGCAGTGACAAGATGAATAGCTTCATAAGGATACCTGTCACACAGAAGGATTATGAATGGGATGAGAAGGATTTTCATATTTAAGAAGGGCAGCAATGGAAACACAATATAGCCTTTACCCAAACTCTGTTATGACATCCTGACATGTCCTGCCATCAGTGTTCAGTGGCTGACGAGAACTGGCATTTCCCTCTGTAGGTGTTGGGTCAATATCTCCAAGTGTAGTTGTAGAGATGGAGGTATCTTCACCACTATCATTATCATTTTTACAAGATGAAAACAACTTGGTTAATTTCTCATACATTTCTGATGGAGAAAGAAGGAGATGTACTGCCTTGTGAACGAAGTCAAACACAGCTTCTATGGATATCTCAATGCCTACATGAAGATCCTGATTGACAAAATAATAATAATCAGAAATTCAACTTTTCTTGCACATTAATTCATATGAAAAATGCAAATAAATAATCAACAAATAGAACCCAAATGGATATGGATAGAAACTGTTGCACAACCTCGATGAGTCCACGTCTCCTATCAGTAGTTCGGTGGATAATTTGGTCCTTATGGCTTTGCACTCTTTTATGTGAAGGTACTTGTGAAAGGTCTTGATTTGTGGAGGTAGAAAGTGCTTTTGACACCCCAGAATAAGCTAACTTAACTAGATGAAATGGAGCTCCCAGCAAAAATTTTACAGACACCACAATCCAAAGCCAGATATGCTGCATCCAATGCATCGGATGTCTACCATGATTGGTAGCACTAACTCTAGAAGCTCTGGAACTTTGAGATAAGGGAGATTCAGGAGACTCATATCCATCACTATCTTCTTCTCCAGATGAATATTCCACGCTTGAAACATCAGAATCCACAGAAAGTTCATGAATGAACTGGTTGAATGAGGACACACCACTAAAATAAACAAAACAAAGGAAAGGATAAGAAAACCAATGTCAAGAACAACATATAGCATTAAAGATGCCAGACTACTATGTTTATTGAGTTATAATTGCAAAGAAAGCCATGCATCCCGAATGCCATAGATTGAAAAAGTGCATATAAATATACAAAAGCTGAAGAAGGCAATATACATATGTCATTTAATAAAGAGATTATGGAAAATCACATAGAAATTCACTAGTCACTACTATATAATACTACAGTGAAAAATAAAACCTACTTTTCCATCCATCGTGGAAATCGTGGTCCACGAAAGGTTGGTCTTAGCTCCCAACCTTGAACACCTTCAAGCATATTAGCCTTTCCCGGTAGTAATGCCAACAATAGAGCTGATACTTCATTGATTACCCTCACAATATTGTTCACCCACTCATAGGTGAATGTCTTCACTGACCTGCAGGAAAAGATTCAAATGCCATTCTTCATACTCTGCCGTGTATGCACACAATTCACAAGTCCAGACAAAATAAAAGAAAGCAGTGTAACAATATTACTGTATATAACAAATAAGTATAATAATGACTCCATCGTTCCAACCCAACAAGATCAACAATAAGGGAAGGCCAAGGGTTGCAAAACAAACCTTTCAAGGTCACAAGCTTAAACCGTGTTTATTTATAGCAATGTGACATGCAAGAACCCTCCCATAAAATAACACATAATTCAATTGAGCTGCATTTCATTTCAGATTTTATGTACACTTCAATGTTTTTAGCAAACAAACAACATAAGAAAGGGGTTAGAAAGAGAACCTAGCAGCAAAGAAATAAAGCGATTGCTTACTCTTTAGTAACAGCAAGAGCATTGTCAACAACACGTTGCATCCTCAATGGAATTTCTATTATTCTTTGGGCGACGCACTTGTTGAGATTGGGGAATGTAATTCCAAAAGCAAAATTCAAATAAGCACCTAAACCTTGGAGTTTGATCAACCTATCTTCCTTTTCTTTTCCTCCTTTTTCTCCCTTTTTTTTTTTTTTTATGCTGGCCTTGCCCCGACGGGTAATGCAACGAAGGATAGCGACAAGGGAGGAGGATTCGATTCGATTCAATTCATTTCATTACACTCTTGGCTTACGAGGGAAAATTCTCTTGCTTTCGAGAGAGGCTAAGTCGGCGGTGGGCACTGCCTCTGATTCCACGTGGACGGACCTCATTGGATGCTGTCAGATCCATGGTAACGGCTGTTATATTTTGGGCAGGTGTGTCCTCAACTGGCCCTTTGGAACTGACTCCTGCTGCTATCGACGGTCTGGATTATAGAAAAAATTAGAGTTACATTATTTATTAAGAATGAATACTATTATTCCTATTTTAATAATAACCTTTTCTTTTCCTACAAATATGCAATAACAAAATTATGTAAAGAATAACATTGTGAGATAACAATATAACATATATACATTGACTTAGGTGGGAAAATCCAAACGCAGGATTTTAGTGCTCTTTATAAAAATATATAAATAATAATATAAAATGTCTTTTTATTTTTATTTTTTTTTCATTTCTTCCATTTTATCCTATTTTCTTTATGCTCGTTTGAGATCAACACTTTGAAGAGAAGAAGAAGAACTGGATTTGAAATTTCCCATATACTTTTCTTAGTAGAGTTTTTGAAGATGAGGTAGATTAGAGTTATTTTCCACATCTAAATAATTTTGGTATCCAAGTTTATTCAAATAATTTTAGATATCGCTTTTTTTTTTTCATTTTCTTATTTCTTTAGGCTTCTTCTCCTCTTCTTCTTCTTCTTCGCACGAGCGTCTTTTTTTTCGCTTTTTTCTTTGCATTTTTTCTCTTCCTCATTTTTCTTCTTCTTTTTCGTATTCCTTTTTTTTCACATATTTTTTCTATGGTCATTCTTCTGTTGTTGATGCTGTTGTATTTTTTTTTGTCTTTTTCTTATTCTCTCTTGGTGAAAAAGCAGGAGAAAGTGAGGATAAAAAATTTTAAATTGTGCAGAAAAGAAATGAACTGATTATGTTATTATGGTGAAATAATAATATAGTGATAAACGAATGGAACATTATCCATTATATAAATTCAAATTCGAACAACTTTTTACATAATGAACTGAATACGTGTTCATGGTGATACAGTTGTATAGTACTGAATGAACGAAGCATAATCCATTATATAAAATTAAATTCGAAACATAATCTTAAACTCTAAACCTTAAATCCTAAACTGAACACTTACTCATAGTGAAACAATTGTATAATATTAAGTGAACAAAACATAATCCATTAGCAAAATGTTGGTGTTGTTGGTAATGACAATAACAAAAGAAGAGGAAAAGAAAAAGAGAAGGGAGAGGAGGAGGAGGAGAAGCAGAAGAAAAATCTGCGTGCGCAAAAAGGGAGAAGAAAAAATACTTAAATGTGTATTTAAAAGAAGACGAGCACTTATAATGATGCTCTTTTAATGAGAGTGATTTTTGTTGGTGTTGGACATATTTAGATAAAACTTGGATGAAAAAATACTTAAATGTGTAACCCGGTAAATTATAAGTTGTAACAATCTATAATTTGTATCCAAATATAACCGTTGTTGAGATTAATCACCTCACTTAAATCAAGAATGATTAAGGAGGTGAGATTAGACGGCCATCATAGACCTCCACCATTGTCAACTGTGAGAAGACCAAGAGCATCATGTCCTAGAAAAAGTTGCTTTAAGCTTGAAAGTTTTCCAAGCTCAAAAGGTATCGTTCCTTCAAAATCATTGTCACATAATAAAAGATACCACAAGCTGGAGAGGTTTTCCAGTTGGTAAGGGATTTAAAAAGAAAAAGGTGAAAGGAAGAGGCACCGACAGGGGGAGAATGTAGTGCCAGGCAAGGTAAGAAGATGAGTTACTGAAGAAGAGAAGAAAGAGGGAGGCCAACGGGTAAAGAAGAAAAATAAAATAGGTATATTAAAGTAAAATGTATTTTTAAATATTTTAATATGAGCATATTATAAGTTATTTTATATAGTAAAAATGTTTTTATCTCACCCATTGATTTATTTTTTAATACATAAGATTTATAAAGAATCTTGGACAGAGTGTAAATAATTAAATATACTTTTCCACCAAAGAAAGCTCCTCAATTGTGAATGCATATTATGTGTTACAGTGAATAATTCTTACCATTGACTTGATCTTTGACTTTTACCTAGTTACAACCAAATTCAACTAATTTCAAACCAAGAAAATTAGAGAAACCAGTATGCATAAGGTGAGCAAAATTCCATTCAATGCCGAGCTGTTCTCTACGATCTTATGACTGCAACTTGTCCTGTTCTTCATTATCTAGTCTAGGTTATGCTGATGCTGCAACTATTTCTGTAGATGCATTGTTGGCATCTAAGAAGGAAAACTCAGAAACCAAGGCCAAATGGTCGCTTCCCACTTTCTAAATTGATCAAGAAAAAGACTGTTAAATTGGAAACCTTTTATGTTTATACATTTGTTTTCATGGTTCAAAAATAAATCTCAAGTGAGAAATATGAGGTTTGGAGATGATCATTTAAATTTTGTGAAGTACTGACATCCACTTCAAATGTTTTAATTGATACACAGCTATATGAAATCAATTATCAGAATGTTTAGAAGTCACCAAGTCAAGCAGTGATACCTTGCATGGGAGACCACCTGTCCTCACAAGATCACCAATTGAAACGGTATCAAGAACTTTTGTAGGTAAAATACCGTCTGAGTACCTACATCAAGGGTAACTAATCTTACTCTTAGGGCACTGTCATCATTAAGGTTAGATACAAAATCATTAAACGAACTTAGGAAAGACATTGATTACCATAAATAATCTACGGTACCAAGAAACTTTGAGTGATAGGAAGTAGCAAAGGGTTCACCGTTGAATCCCCGTGTACTAGTTGAACCCTGACAAGGAATATCATTTTTTTTTTAACTCTCTTGACATGAGAGAACAATGCAGAAAGATTCTTAAAAATCATGTATAGACAAAATAGGCTGCAAAATAATGAGTAGGTACATCAATTGTAGCATAGGAACTATTCAGCTTCAATGGATGCACAGCTGAATGACACCCAGAATCACCCGTTGCAACTTTTACCTCTTCATCTGTCCAGCAGTTTAACAATCTGGAAATAATAACTCATGAGCATCATCTGATATAACTAATAGCACAAACTTAAAAAAGAAGTAGAAGAATACCCATCCAGTAAGATAAACGGACCAACAGTTTCTTTTTTCTTGCCTAAAACTTGAGCAGGACGGCAACGTTTTTGTCCAGATAATTCCTTTCTGTCATATAACATAATATTAAGCTGCAAATTGAAAACCATATCTAATTTCAGGTGAGCTTCTTCAAGATTGAAATCCTTGTTTAGATTCAAAGCATGATCAGTCTGGTAACATGACAGTATATAATGAATTTGCAAGCCAAGATAATGTGAATATGACAAATTATTTTCAAGTAACGCACCTCAGATGATGATAAAAACTTGTATATTCCACTCTGTTGATGAATTTAAATTACAATGAGAAATCATTATGTCAAAAGTACAGAATAAACAATATGAAAAGAAAAGTTACATCTAATATAATATTTCCAGAATACAGCACCTGAGGAGTACTATTAAAATCACCAGCTAGCACAATAGGGGAATTACCCCATTTCTCTGAGAGAGCCTTTGCTCTTGCTAAGAGAAACCGAATCTGAAAAAACAAATATCAAATATCAAACATCTCAGTCTTCAACAGTGTATGGAGTTCTGGGGGAGCAAGTGAACGTTTTTTCAGTGGAGGAGAGCAGTTAAGAATCAATAATCAATAATGAATGTCAAAAATGAGGTGAAATGCCTACTCCATCTGGTATTTCTTGGATAGCTCTTTTTCGTTTGTATTTCATACTAATGGTTCTACTCTAACCACTAAATTATTTCAAAAACATTATCAAAATAAATATAAATTCTCGAGCAAGTTACAGAATATAATAAACTTCCCAGAGGGGGAAGGGAAGTGGGAACTTACTTGGCCTAATTTAACTTCTCCCCTGTTTGGGTTATAAAGTACGTGGATGTTACCAACTAGCAGCCTTCTTGAATCAAATTCACACATCTGCCTGTACAAGATGAAGTTAGATATGCAAAGAATGACTAACTGGACGTACAGTAGACCAACATTTACAATAAAGCTACATGATGGCAAATAAGAATCCAGATGCAGATAATTACGAAATTTCACAATTTCCACTGCTTTTAAGTTCAAGCTAATGTAAGAGATCAAACTACATAAAATATCAAATTTTCAAAGAATTCATATTTATTTCACATTTGTAAAGCATTTACATTATGCACTACCTCTCTAGCAGTGTCACAGACTTGTGTTTAACAAGTATTCCTAAGGCAACACGGACGAAAGAAATAAATGTGAGTCTCTTGTGTGTTTCCAACAACTAGTGATATAAGATATGCAACGGCAATTGTGACTTTGTTATATCTTTACGCTAGGCCATGCAGCATTAAATCATCAAACTTCTACTCCAGAGACATTCAATTATCCCAGTTGAAAAAAAGCCTATTGTGGTGGAAGCATTACTCTAAATACCCCAAAGAGGACCAATGCTTGCATTACAAAGTAGTTGACATCAAAGAATGAATACCTCAAAAACTAAAAGTTGAGCAACATTATCACGAAGGCCCATGTCCTTAAATTGAATGCTCTCTGATTCTAATAATCGGAACCTGATCCCAAAAAGAAAAGGGTAAGTGAATATACTAGACCCCGTCAATATTTTAATCTAAGCAACAAAGTAAGGAATTAATAGATTACTTATCAGCTTTCCAAAACATTGCACAACCATCAGCTGTGTCTCCAGTGCGTCTCTACAACTCCATTTGCACAACTTATCAGTATCACAACCCTTAAGAGTTAAGATAATTACACATTTTGATTTACTACTATAGTACTAGCGAATGAATATTGATGATATACATGCTGGGAAGAAAAATATATTGATGCAAAAACTATTGTAGGCCACACTAAAGTGAAAAATACCTTGTACGATCCTGTATATCCTGCTTTAACTAGAATGTTTGAGAGTTCAATATACTTGTCCACCTCCTGATAGTGATAAAACATACGGAGTATTATTGGAATATATGAATGGAAAACAAGAGAAGGAAAAATGGAAGGAGATGTTACTTGTAAACAGATAATGTCAGTATCCCATCCTAAGAGTTCCTTGCAAATAACTCTCTTACGACGATCCCAATTGACGTAATATGAAGGAACATTTACATACAGATCTCTGTGCTGAGAAGCGTTTCTATCCGCAAGTATGTTGTAAGAAGCCACACTGAACCTTTCTGGAACATTCGCAATTGTAGCGAAATCACTCACTTACTCACTCACTTACTGATCAATTCATTACGGAAAAGAAAAGAAGTAACCTCTAACCTGAGGAAGCGAGAGGTTGATGAGGAGCCTCAACCCAGTGGCGCTCAATTTGGGGAGGCTGATCAAATTTTCTACGTCGCAGGGGATTGAACCACCGACGAGTAGAAGAGAGTGACGAAGACGAGGAAGAAGAATTAGAATCAGAAGCAGTGGGGGCATAGAATTTAAAGGAGGTTGGTGCAAAGAAAAAGGGAGGGCGTTTGGTGGTGGAAGAGGAAGAGACGAAGAAGGAGGAAGAGGGAGGCGCAGAGGAGGCCATGACGTGCCGTGCCGTCGTTCACTCAACCGATTCAGCGCAAGGTAACGAGAACCAAACACCCAAACAGAGTTTAGCGCCACAATTCGTTATCTAATCTCGACGTTCTCTCCTCTACTACTTTCCCTGTTAATCCCAAGTCCCAACCGTTAATGCTTTTTCATTTATTTATTTTATGGATTTATTCCCTCAAACGAGCAGACCGACCTGTCTATACTATGAGTTAAATAGATGGCCCGATTAAACCGTTTTATTTATAAGTCATTAGTCTGAATTATTTATAGCCAATTCAATAAAAAATGAATTGGTCTATTTATTTTTTAGAATAAAAAACTATTCATTTAAACAGATATTGACCCAAATTTGACCTATTTTGACAGTCTAATTTATTCATCACTTCAAATCTCGAGCAAAAGTCACAATCTATCTTTTTTTTACGTGCATAATCTACCATATTTATATCTTGATAAATGCATATTTAGAAAAGTGTATTTGAATTTTACAAATAGAAATACATGAATTCATAATGTATCTTTTACATTGGCATGTTAAAAATCAATTTAAAATTATTATTATCCTTTTTTTATATTTTATTATTTGGAGTTTAATAGTCAAATTAGTTTCTAAAAAATAATTTGTTTTTCAAATTCGTTTGTACAAAATTTTATCAATTAAAGATTACAAATTAATAGATTTAATTTTCAATCACTCTATCAACAATTGATGATGTAAAATATTAACTAATAGATAACAATATATATGATACCTAATTTCAATTGGATACTGACCGGATATATTTATAAAAATATATCAATTTAATTCCTAGGTTATATTGGGATTAGAGTTTATATAATTTGAAAAAAGACTAAATTTATAGATTTTCATAAAAATATTTTATCACTATCTAATTGGACATGCTAAATAGGAGTGAACGCAAATTGGATCAAATATAATCAAAATCCCGATCCGATATGCACTAAAATCGTCGGATGGGATTCAATATCCATAGTTTTTAAGTTTGGATCCAATTCGATCTGATCCGCATGTTTGCAGATCGGGTCGAATTGAATGTCGGAGATATCTGTAAAATATAAAAATATTTAAAAAATTTATTTTTATTAAAAAATATCAATAAAATCCTTTCTTTCTACTCTTTTAAAGTAAAATATTATTAAACATACTTTTCTTAAATAATAAAAATAAAATAATACAACATATATGATAATTGCTAGTTGAAATAAAGTATAAAAAAATATTTATTTATTTATTTATTTTTGTGGATCTGTGAATATGCGTATCAGATATGCGGATACCGACTTGAAATTCGCAATCACATCCTATTAATATACGGATCGGATCAATATCTATAATTTTCGAATTAGATTCAGATACATACCGCGAATATGAGAATCAGATCTGATCCATAAACACTCATTACTAGATGTCATTTATGCTCTTATTTAACGTTTCACATCATCAATTGTTAGTAAAAATTATTAACGAAATAACAGAAAAACAAATGTGATTAGTTTATAATTTTTAAAAGACTAATTTAATTAATAAAATTTTTTAAAAATAAATTTAAAAATTAATTTATTTTTTAAAAACTAATTTGATGATTAACCTTATTATTTAAGTTCTTTTCCCCAAACAAGTTGTTACGGTGGGTAACCGGAGATTGATGGGCTAAATGGCGTTGGTTGGCCCAAATGTGTGAAGGAGGAGGATTCCGAATGGGTCTGTAACTCGGGGGCCTCCGTCCGACTTGTTTCTGTGAGGAGATGGGGGTGGTACCTGTAAAGACACTCCGATGCCTAAGTTAGCAAGAGTGTGAGCAGGTCTAGAGAGTATTGGACTTAGAGATACCTGAGGGGTGTCAGTGTATTTATAGTGGTGTACCAATAACCACCGTTGGAGTAGTGCCATATTTTTAGGGTGGTAACCATCCCATTATCTTAGGGAGGTTAGGATATGGCTCGTAGAAGTGGTTAGAGAGATTCTAGGGGCAGTTACTCATTTGAATGAGTGCTTATCCGCCAGCTAACCCTCGTGCCCGACTTCTTTAGAACAAGTCGTAGTGAGTACCGACTTCATAGGATGAAGATTGGTACTGGTGAGGCCCTTTGGATTAGGTCTTTTGCTTGATCCTGGGCCTTTATTATTGGGCCAGGGTATGAACAGTGCCCCTACTCGAGCCCAATTTTTTCAAGATTTGGGTTCGAGTATTCTGCTCGGGGTCGTAGCCGACTTGTTGGCGGACCGACGTGATGGTTTGAAACCGACGTGACTTTCCGTGTCCTTTTGGTTCTGACAGTTACGTCTAATCAAGCGTCGTGTCCGTTAGGGATGTGCGTAGGTTTTGGTAACGGTGCATTCTCATTAATGACTACACAGCTTTTACCATTATGCCCCTTAGCAAGTTTATAAATACTTTCCCTCTCTTTCATTTTTTCGTTTCTGCGATTTTTCAAATTTTCTCTTCCTTCGTTCGTGCTGCGCTCTTGTGTTTCAGAGACTTCTGCTTCTTTCCAACCTTCATTTTTGGATAAAGGTTAGCTTTTCTTCTTTCGTAACATGCCTTATGTTTGCATGCTTTTATTTTGTAGATAGATAGGTTGGTTTGTAGATTTTAGTTCCGTATTTCCTCCCTTTAGAGACCGTGTTTTTTATTTTTCTTTTCTTTTCCTTTGTAGGTTTTTGTCACCCTTTTTAAGAAAAAAAATGGCTTCCGTAGATGTTCTTTCTCTGTGGGTTGATGTCACGGTCCTAGGGGAGGAACCTTTGGTCGATACCGAGTTTATCACTCATCTTCGTACTCGCCACAGAATTTGTACCTCTGAGGAAGACGAGCCGAAGTATGAGTTGGTGGTCCCGGGTCCAGAAGACCGGGTTTGTTTTGGGAGGGGCGACGAGGCGGCCCCTCATTTTTTCTTTATGTATGAGTGTATGATCACCCGTTTGGGTGTTTTTCTTCCTTTTTCAGATTTTGAGATGTCTGTTTTGCATCACTGTCGAGTTGCCCCTACTCAGCTTCACCCCAACTCTTGGGGTTTTTTGAAAATTTATCAATTTATTAGCCATGCTTTGGAGTTTCCGACCTCTTTGAAGATTTTTTTCTATCTTTTTCATATGACCAAACCCTTTAGTGGGCTAAACAATAAGCAACAGTGGGTGTCTTTCCGAGCCATACAAGGTCGGAGAGTTTTCACCCTTTTTGATGAATCTTTCCATGACTTCAAAAATTATTTCTTCAAAGTGCAAGCTGTAGAGGGTCACTACCCCTTTTTCCTGGATGATAATTCTTCTCCCCGTTTTCCTTTATACTGGCTGGAGGCCTCCCCCTGCGAGAAATATGGTCTGGACGACCTGGATGAGGTAGAAGCAGTCATTGTGGGGTTCCTCCGAGAAGCGTGGGGGAGGGCCCCATATTTGGACACTAAAAAGTTTCTCCAGGGGTCTCCGACCTTTGTTCAAGCACAGCTAGGTAGTTTTCATTTGTTTGTTTAGGGTTCCGACTTGTCTGACTGACTTTTCCGACTTGGCTTAATCTATCATCTATTGTTTTTTCAGAGATGGCGAAGACAAATGCTCAGGAGTCTTATCAGAGAGTCCAGGAGGCTAGAGCAAGGTCTCGCGCCAGGACTGGTGGTGCTAAGGCGGTTATCTCTCCTCCTCCTCCTCCTCGGAACGTTGGGACTCCTTCCCAGCCCATTGTGATTTCTTCTTCGGTTTCCTCTCAGCCGCCCCCTCTGCCCGACCTTCCCCTGGGCCAGAGAAGAAGAAGCGCAAGACTTTAGAGTCTGGCTCTTCCGAGGTTAAGGCGGATGCTCTTGCATTCGTCTGAAAGAACATCTACCCCCATGTTCGCATAAGCATGGATGATGTTTCTGTTCGGAGCCACCTTACCACTCTGGTTGAGGAGAGCCTTAAGGTGGTGGGTGTTTGCGGTAAACTTTTAGACATTTTTGAGAAGGTTCCCCTCAACTCTTTGGGAATGACCTCGAAGGTCGAAGAGCTGGAAGGGAGGCTTCTTATGTTTCAAGAGCATGAGAGGGAGTTGAAGGAGGAAGTTGCCAAGTTGAAGGGGGAGAGAGATAACCTCCGGGAAAAGGAGAGGAAGTTGCAAGCTCGATGCAACATGGAGATGGACTTGAGGAAGACAGCGCAGGCTAGCTATCAAAGTTTATTTGAAGATCTTGTGTCTGTGAAGAATGATCTGCTGAATTCTTGGAAGGCATATACCGAGTTGGAGGACTCTATTGCTGATGGTGCCGAGGAGGCTTGGAGGATCTTTAAGGAGCAAGTCGGAGTCATTGCTCCCGACTTGGATCTTTCTCCTTTGGATCCTGACAAAGTCGTCATCGATGGTGCAATTGTGGATCCTCCTGCCCCCGTGATCGTTTCCGAGTCAGAATTGAAGACCCGGGGGCAGAGGATCATTGAGTCCCCTCCTCGTTCTAAGGATGCTCCGAGCTCTTCTGTTGTTCCTCCGACTTCCTCTTCATCTCCTGTGGACGTCTCTCTTCCCGGTCCTGGTGGCGCTCCTCCTGACTCTGGTGGTGGCGATCCGTCTACTCCTCTGCAGAAATAACTTTATGTGGCTATATGGGGGCTCGGCCTGTGGGTCCCCCCCTTTTTTAAACTCTTTATATTTGTTTGTTGGTGGTGTTTGTTGAACAATTTCTTTTGGCCTTTTAAGGCCATAAACAAAATATTTAAAAATACCCTTTTTTAATAAGGGTTTTAAATTAACAAAATAAACACCCCTTTTTTGGATAAGGGTTTAAGTTACCTTATGCATGCATGCTTTTCTGATTTTGATTTTTCGAAGTCCCCTTGATCTTTTTCTGAAAACCTTTCCCTTTGGCTTGTCTGTTTTTCTGAGCCTTTTTGTTAAGGACTTTAGGACAACCTTTAAACTTTTTCTTAGGTTTTTTCAATCTCTTTTTTGTTATTCCTTATACTCAACTTTGCTTTATTGAGTTCTTATGACTTAGGTTATTTTTGCGATTCGTTTTCTTTTCTACTCGGTTTTTCCTTTCGACTTATGAGTCGGGATGTCTCCGAGTTTTTTACGATCAACTTTTATAACCTCATTACACCGACTTGTACCTCGTCGTTTTATCCTGACGACCATCTAGGTCGGTTCATGGGATTTTCACGTTTTGTTGAGCTTAAGTCGGCGCGTTTCGTAGAAAGACTTAGAAAATAGAAAGGAGTTTATAAGAGATATTGTAAATGAAAAAAGATCTTTATTAATTGGGGAGGTACCTTCTTGCTACTAAGGGTTTTAATAGCCTATTTTCCCTTAGCCTCTACTATGATGCCTCGTTAAAAACCCTTCTCCAGAAAAAACCCTTTGATTTTGGGAAAAAATCATGAAGTTGGGAAAAGAGTACATCAGGGAGTAGAGTTCACTTTTTAACTGTAGTACCTTTTCATATTACAAGCATGCCACGATCTTGGGAACTCAGTGCCGTTCAGGTCGGTCACTTTATAATAACATTTTCCTAAGACTTCATTGACTTTGTATGGTCCCTTCCAATTAGCAGCGAGTTTTCCTTCCCCTGATTTGTTGACTCCAATGTCGTTTCTGATTAAGACCAAGTCATTCGGGGCAAATGTTCTTCGAATGACTTTTTTGTTGTACCTTGTAGTCATCCTTTGCTTCAATGCTGCTTCTCTTATCTGGGCATCTTCTCAGACTTCGGGGAGCAAGTCGAGCTCCTCTTTGTGCCCCTGTATGTTTCCGATCTCGTCATGGAGAATTACCCTTGGGCTTTGTTCATTGATTTCTATTGGTATCATTGCTTCTACGCCATAGACTAGTCGGAAGGGCGTTTCTCCAGTGGCGGATTGGGGCGTTGTCCTGTAAGCCCATAGCACTTGGGGGAGCTCTTCGGCCCAGGCTCCTTTTGCCTCTTGTAATCTTCTCTTTAGCCCTGCCAGTATGACTTTGTTGGCTGCCTCGGCCTGCCCATTAGCTTGTGGGTGTTCCACCGAGGTGAACTGGTGTTTTATTTTCATACTGGCTACTAGACTTCTGAAAGTAGAATCGGTGAATTGGGTTCCATTGTCTGTAGTAATGGAATAAGGTATCCCATATCTTGTGATAATATTTTTGTAGAGGAACCTCCGACTTCTTTGAGCAGTGATGGTGGCCAATGGTTCTGCTTCTATCCATTTTGTGAAGTAATCTATTCCCACGATCAGGTATTTGACTTGTCCTGGCGCTTGGGGAAAAGGACCTAACAAATCCATTCCCCATTTTACAAAGGGCCATGGAGAAGTGATACTGATGAGCTCCTCTGGGGGAGCCATGTGGAAATTTGCATGCATCTGACATGGTTGGCACTTTTTCACAAATTCTGTGGCATCTTTCTGTAAGGTCGGCCAGTAGAATCCGGCTCTAATTACTTTCCTGGCTAGTGACCTTGCTCCGAGATGATTTCCGCAGATTCCACTGTGGATTTCCTCTAACACCTCGGTGGTTCTTGAGGTCGGTACGTACTTTAACAGTGGTGTTGATATCCCCCTTCTGTAGAGAATATTTCTCACCAAAGTGTAATGTTGTGCTTCCCTCCGAATTTTCCTGGCCTCTTTTTCCTCTTTTGGAAGGATGTCAAATTTTATGTATTCGACCAAGGGGTTTATCCATCCGAGGTTTAAACCGACTACCTCAAGGACTTCTTGTTTGTCTTCTATTTTTACCACTGAGGGTTCCTGGAGGGTTTCTTGGATCAGACTTCTATTGTTCCCTCCCGGTTTGGTATTTGCTAACTTGAATAGGGCGTCCGCTCTGCTGTTTAGATCCCGAGTTATGTGTTTACCCTCGGTTTCTGCAAAGCGCCCAAGGTGCTCCAGAGTTTTCTCCAAGTACCTCTTCATATTTGGGTCCTTTGCCTGATACTCTCCGCTTATCTGGGAGGTCACCACTTGTGAGTCGCTATATATCATCACCTTTGTAGCACCGACTTCTTCTGCCAGCTTTAATCCAGCAATCAAGGCTTCATACTCTGCCTGATTATTTGAAGCTGGGAATTCAAATTTTAGGGAAACCTCTATCTGGGTTCCTCTTTCATCTACCAATATTATGCCTGCACCGCTTCCTGTTTTATTGGAGGATCCATCTACATAGAGTTCCCATGTAGTTGGTTTTTCCTCCTGATCCCCTGCGTATTCTGCAATGAAATCGGTGAGGCATTGGGCTTTAATCGCCATCCGAGTTTCGTATCTTAAGTCAAACTCGGAAAGCTCTATTGGCCATTGAACCATTCTCCCTGCAACATCCGTCTTTTGGAGGATTTGCTTCATGGGTTGGTTCGTACGGACTCTTATTGTGTGAGCTTGAAAGTAAGGCCGTAGCCTTCGTGAGGCTATTACTAAGGAGTAGGAAAACTTCTCTAGTTTGTGGTACCTTAGCTCAGGGCCTTGTAGAACTTTGCTGATGAAATATACTGGATGTTGTCCGCCCTCATCTTCTCTTATCAGGGCTGATGAGACAGCCTTGTCTGCTACAGATAAGTATAGGACGAGGTCTTTTCCAGATACGGGTCGGGTCAGAATAGGAGGTTGGCTTAAGAACTTTTTGAACTCCTGGAACGCCTCCTCGCATTCAGGGGTCCATTCAAACTGACATCCCTTTCTCAATAAGGAGAACAGTGGAAGGGATTTTAGTGCTGATCCTGCCAAAAATCTAGAGAGGGCCGCAAGTCGGCCATTCAGCTGCTGGACCTCTCTCAAACAAGTCGGGCTTTTCATCTCTAGAATGGCTCTACACTTATCGGGATTGGCTTCGATCCTTCTTTGTGTTGGCATAAATCCTAGAAATTTCCCTGCCTCCACTGCGAAGGCGCACTTTGCAGGATTTAGTTTCATCCCGTGCAGCCTTATGGTGTCAAAGACTTGTGAGAGATCTGACAAGAGGTCGACTTCTTTCTTGGTCTTTACTAGCATGTCGTCGACGTATACTTCCATTAGGCTCCCAAGGTGAGAGGCAAACACCTTATTCATCAACCTTTGGTATGTGGCTCCTGCATTTTTCAATCCGAATGGCATGACCACGTAGCAGAAATTGGCTCTGGGTGTGATGAATGATGTCTTCTCCTGGTCTGGCTCATACATTGGGATTTGATTATATCCCGAGTAGGTGTCCATGAATGATAAGTATTGATACCCCGAGCTGGAGTCCACTAGGGTATCAATACTTGGCAGTGGATAAGGGTCCTTGGGACATGCCTTATTTTAGTCGGTATAGTCGACACACATTCTCCATTTGTCATTTTGTTTTTTGACTAGCACTACATTGGCTAGCCATGTTGGGTACTTGACTTCTCTGATGAAGCCAGCTTCCAGGAGCGCCTGCACTTGTTCTTCTACTATTAGGGCTCGTTCTGGGCCGAGCTTGCGTATTCTTTGTTGTACAGGTCGGGATCCCCGATAAACCGAGAGCTTGTGGGACATGAGCTCGGGGTCTATCCCAGGCATGTCGGAGGCCTTCCAGGCGAAGAGATCAGAGTTATCTCTTAGGAGCTTAGTCAACCTTTGTTTTAGGGTTTCCCCTAGGTTGGCTCCTATATGAGTATTTTTCCCTTCCTCTTTGCCGACCTGTATCTCCTCGGTTTTTCCTCCCGGTTGTGGTCGCAGCTCTTCTCTGGCCCTTGCACCGCCGAGCTCTATTGTGTGAACTTCTCTGCCCTTTCCTCTCAGATTTAGGCTTTCATTGTAGCATTTCCTTGCCAACTTTTGGTCTCCCCTTACCATTGCTATCCCCGCTGAAGTCGGGAATTTCATGCAAAGGTGGAGAGTGGATACCACTGCTCCGAGTCGATTAAGGGTAGCTCTGCCGATTAAAGCGTTATATGCTGACCCCACATCAATGACTATGAAGTCTATACTCAGAGTCTTTGATTTTTTTCCTTTTCCAAAGGTGGTATGGAGGGGCAAAAATCCCAGTGGTTTTATTGGCGTGTCACCTAATCCATACAAGGTGTCGGGGTAGGCTCTTAATTCTTTCTCATCCAACCCTAGTTTGTCAAAAGTGGGCTTAAAAAGGATGTCCGCTGAGCTTCCTTGGTCTACTAGGGTTCTGTGGAGATGGGCATTTGCCAGGATCATAGTTATTACTACTGGATCATCGTGTCCAGGGATTATTCCTTGCCCATCTTCTTTTGTGAATAAAATGGTAGGGAGGTCGAACGACTCCTCTCCGACCTGGTAGACTCTTTTGAGATGTCTTTTGCGAGAGGATTTGGTGAGTCCCCCTCCCGCGAACCCTCCTGAGATCATATGGATATGTCTCTCTGGAGTCTGCGGCGGTGGGTCTCTTCTATCCATATCGTCTCGCTTTCTCTTTCCATGACCGTCCGACCTTTCTTGAGATATCTATCAAGCCGACCTTCTCTAGCCAGCTTTTCTATCACATTTTTAAGGTTGTAACAGTCGTTTGTGGAGTGACCATATATTTTATGGTACTCACAGTAGTCGCTGCGGCTCCCCCCTTTTTTGTTTTTAATGGGTCTAGGGGGTGGCAGTCTTTCAGTGTTACAAATCTCTCTGTATACATCCACTATAGAAACTTTCAGAGGAGTATAAGAGTGGTATTTTCTTGGTCTCTCGAGACCGAGTTCCTCCTTTTTCTTGGTTTCCCTTTCCCTCTCTTTCGTTGAGGGAGGGAGCCCAGGTCGCCAACTCAGGTCTCTCAGCTTAGCGTTTTCCTCCATATTGATGTACTTTTCAGCTCTTTCTTGTACATCACTTAGAGAAACGGGGTGTCTTTTAGATATGGACTGTGAGAAGGGACCTTTTCTGAGTCCATTGACTAACCCCATTATGACTGCCTCTGTGGGCAGGTCTTGAATCTCTAAACATGCTTTGTTGAACCTTTCCATATAGGCTCGTAAGGATTCTCCGACCTCCTATTTTATTCCCAGGAGGCTCGGTGCATGTTTCACTTTATCTTTCTGGATAGAGAACCTCATCAAAAACTTCCTTGAGAGGTCTTCAAAACTGGTAACCGACCTCGGGGGGAGGCTGTCGAACCACTTCATCGCTGCTTTCGATAGAGTGGTCGGGAAAGCTTTGCATCGCGTAGCGTCGGAAGCATCAGCTAGGTACATCCGACTTTTGAAATTGCTCAGGTGATGCTTTGGATCCGTGGTTCCGTCATAGAGGTCCATATCGGGGCTTTTGAAGTTCCTCGGAACTTTTGCCCTCATTATGTCCTCGCTGAAAGGATCCTCCCCTCCTAAGGGCGGCTCTTCTCGTTCGTCATGGGAATTGCGACCTTTGAGGGAGGATTCTAACTTTAAGAGTTTTCTCTCTAACTCTTTTCGTCGTTCCATCTCCTCTTTTAGGTTCTTTTCAGTTTCCTTTTGTCGCTCCCGTTCTTGTTCTAACTGTTCCAGTCGACTGTGGACTAATCCCATGAGTTCAGTTACATGGGGTGATCCCTCTTTCTCTGATTCGCGCCCTTCTGAAGAGTTTACCTTCGGGTTTTTTACTCCGGAGGTATCTTTCCTGTGTTGATCATTAGTTCCCTGGTGGAGGGTGAAGTCTGCATCATGATTGCCTGTGTCCAGATTCTCTTGTTCAGAATCTGTCTCCACATGACCCTCTTCGGGGAATCTGTCCGCCATTAGTGGTCGATCTCTCGGGTCCCCGGCAACGGCGCCAATGTTACGGTGGGTAACCGGAGATTGATGGGCTAAATGGCGTTGGTTGGCCCAAATGTGTGAAGGAGGAGGATTCCGAATGGGTCTGTAACTCGGGGGCCTCCGTCCGACTTGTTTCTGTGAGGAGATGGGGGTGGTACCTGCAAAGACACTCCGATGCCTAAGTTAGCAAGAGTGTGAGCAGGTCTAGAGAGTATTGGACTTAGAGATACCTGAAGGGTGTCAGTGTATTTATAGTGGTGAACCAATAACCACCGTTGGAGTAGTGCCATATTTTTAGGGTGGTAACCGTCCCATTATCTTAGGGAGGTTAGGATATGGCTCGTAGAAGTGGTTAGAGAGATTCTAGGGGCAGTTACTCATTTGAATGAGTGCTTATCCGCCAGCTAACCCTCGTGCCCGACTTCTTTAGAACAAGTCGTAGTGAGTACCGACTTCATAGGATGAAGATTGGTACTGGTGAGGCCCAACCCTTTGGATTAGGTCTTTTGCTTGATCCTGGGCCTTTATTATTGGGCCAGAGTATGAACCCAAGTGTTGTTCTTTTCACCATTTTTATTGTGATTTTAAGAATTTATTAACAGAAGAAAAAATTTTTTCTAGGAGAATAAAAATTCCAAAAGTGTATCAGCGTCATAAAAAATCATAAGTTCGTGTTACTAGACTTGCTCAATAAAACCATGAGATTTTCCATCTATTTTATTTACATAAAACTTAATACATAAGTTTTACTATAACTAAAATTTAACATCACAACTACTCCTATATTACCACATAAGCTTTTTTTTTATGTTATAATTTTTCTACCTTTTTTAATTGTCTTTATTCTTTTAAAAATTTCTACTAACATTACCTTCTAATTAATATTAATAATAAATTTGATTAATAACTTTTATTAGTATTATTTTCTAATTAATAAATTTAATATCACTATTAAATTATTTTGTAAAAAAAATTATCCTATTATTTTTTATATATTTAATATTATAAATCAAATAACTTATATATTATATTGACTCATTTTTTTATATGAATGTTATGCATGTGCTGTGCTTTGATATAGATATGAGGTATGTTATATTGAGATAGTAGTTGTTTTTTGTTAATTGATAGGTTAAAAATTAGATCGTCTGATTTTTTTTGTCATTGAAGTTTTGATATGATCCAATTTGTATGGAGGGAAAAAATTTGAAATTTCGGAGGTATTAAAATTGGTAGGTCTAATTTGAGTATTTTTTTTTATTTTGAGCTGCACCAAATCAGATTGTCCTATTTATATGGGTAAAAAAATTTTAAATACTTAAATACAAATCAGACCATTCGATTTGTACCCTTATATACATACCCCTATCTAAGTTGGCAGAACTCCCTCTTCTTCTTTATTTCTTTTGTTGAAAGTATATTATCATGGTCAAAATTTATTACAAACATCTGAAAGAGTAAAATTTGTATGTGAAAATTTGTTGGAGATTGTTATTCTATTTACACTCTCATTTGAGGAACTCAAAGGTGTGATTTGTGAGAAGATAGATCCTCAAATATCAAGGCGAGTGTCATGTATTTTGTACAAGTATGCTATATTAGTATTTGGTGGATTCGTTCAATTTCAAACTAAATATGTGACTAATGAAGCGAGCATGCAAGAGATATTTTCAATGTATATTGAAACTCGCTCTCAAATATCGCTCATTGAGTTATATGTTGAGTTCGAACAATCTGAAGCTGACCGATATATCGAACGGGAAGATTACAATAGTGATAGCAAGGAAAAGTTTGAAAGCAACTATGAGATTGTTGATCCAAGTGAAAATGAAGATCAAGTTAATGCCACTATGGAGGTAGATGTCGTGAAGTTGGCAAATGTATTAGCAAACCAGCATCTGTTTGAGGAGCCATCTTACATGTGCGTGTTGGATTTGGAGGCTATGCATGTACCAGAATTTTTTTAATATATAAATTCAGATATGTAATTTTGATATTTGTATGAGAGATTACAATTTTGTTATTTTTAGCAAGGTTCAGAAAATCAGACCGGTCATCAAACTGTTTTAGTCACTGGTTCACTGGTTTACTGGTCTAACCGGTCCAACCGGTGGTTCAACCAAAAAAACTGTTTTAGAATAGAATAATAAAAATTATAAATACACATCCTAAAATATAATTATACTCTAATATAAATCTTAAAATATCTTCAAAATTTAAAACACTACATAAAATATCATCAACCAAATACATATGATCTTATCAAAATCCAAACTCAATTATAACCCTGATTCAGATGGCTTCCCCAAGTAATTAACGAGTATTGTGTCTGCCAAACACTTTGGATACAAACAATTAACAAGAACTATATATTTCAATTGTACAACTCAAAGATGAAGAACATGTTCCTATTATCAACTACCTTTAGAGATCTTCTTTCCCTAATAATGATTTCACTGGAAACTTGTTTTTGACCCACTCCATGTCCTTCACATCCTTGTAGCCCTACAAATTCACATCAAACACAAAGTTATTCGTCTTCTCATCCATGGAAAGC
Organism: Arachis stenosperma; assembly: GCF_014773155.1. Taxonomy (NCBI): domain Eukaryota; kingdom Viridiplantae; phylum Streptophyta; class Magnoliopsida; order Fabales; family Fabaceae; genus Arachis; species Arachis stenosperma. Next base: position 40,895,301 of record NC_080379.1, read on the forward strand.
CACATATACAACATGATAATATAACCCTATAATACACAAATAGGCATAGCCTCTGCTATATATTTGAGTGTATCCAACATGTATGGAATGTTAAAAAAGCAGCATTTAGCAACAAACATTTAAAGGGTGAGACTAAATTAACCACCAACAATACCATATATGAACTCAACAATCAGCATTCAACAACAAATATTACAGAACATTAACCAATAATCATACTAAAAGGGTGACACTAAATTATAAAACAGCAATTACAAAACACTACAAAAGAAGAACATTAGCATTAGCAATTACAGAAATTATAAAACAGCAACCAGCAACCAACAACCAAAAATTACAAAACAGCAATTACAAAGTTAAAAACATAACTGAAATTACAAAGAGCTTCTTGGCAGGTGAATTATTACTCACAGATACATTGTTATCAGCAACTGCTACTTGATTAATACTTTCATCATGGCAAAGCTCCTATCACTCTGATTCTCAAAATAGCAATAGCAATAGCAACAAGCAACAACATCAGATTCTGCAATCAATCATCCAAAAACTAAATCAAATCAATCGCATAGTAAATTAATTGCAAGAACCCTGCGTATGGAAAATCAAATTCGATCAAATACCACACAAATTAAAACAACCAACAAATAAGTGCACCCAAGCAGCTTGCAGAACAACGCACAAAAATTGAAGTACTATATGAAATGAGAGAGTACGGAACTCACAGGAGACACAGTAGACAAGCCAGCCAAGCGCCAAAACATCTTGAATTCTCAGAGAAGGAGGAAGAAAGAATCGGATCTGGCAGGGCGCAGAAACCCTAGCGCCTCGGGTTCCCAAATCGAATCAGGAATAGGAGAAACCCTAGAATCAGGAACATGGGTGACAAGATGACGGTGCGCAGGATGAAGATGATGGAGGATGGACACCGAGCGAGGAAGAAGAGAGCGAAGTGTGAACAGGGGGTTGAGAAGAAAAACAATTGAGAAGAAGAAAAACAATGTACCACAGTCCACGGAGCCACCACGGGAAGCTATATGAAGTAGGGCTAAGTAGAAGAAGACAACGTCGGACACCGATCTCGAAGAAGAAGCTGCGATTGGTGAGACTGTGAGAGTGAATAGGGGGAGACTTGGAGCACGACCACAACGCAGTGAATAATGGCAGTTTTTCACTCCCTACAGCGGTGGCCCTTGAGCACAATGGACGGCGGTGACGCTGAGTCTCTCCTTACGGCGGTGGCAGAGGCTGTAATCTAGGGTTGAGAGTTAAGAGAGGAGAGAGTCTGAGAAATTGGGGAAATCAGAAATGGCTTGAGGAGGAGGATGATTTTTTGATCCCTAGGCAGAGAACCTTAAACGACGGCGTTTCATTTGAACCGGCCGGGTCTCGGTTCAGTCTGACCGGCCGGTTTTCGACCAGTTCAATGGTTCAAAAACGGTTTTGAAGAGAACGATTTTTGGCAGTGGACTGAACCGTATTAGAGCCTGGTGCATGGTTGGACCGGTTTAACCGACCAGTCCGGCCCGGTTTTCAGAGCCTTGATTTTTAGTGTTGTCGATCAATTAGTTACTTATGTGACATGTGAATATATAATTAATTAGCATTTATTGATGTATTTTATTTGGTTAAATTTGAGATAATAACTTTACTAGATTTGAATAACTTTTTGGTTTAATTTAAAGTAATTACTTGAGAAGGAATAAATACAATGTATATATTTATATTAATATTATAAATATTTATTTATAATGTATAATTTTAATATAAATTTATAAATATTTATTTATAATTTATAATAGAGAGGTGGATTTAAATTTTACTTATTTAATATTTATTTATTAAATATTTAATTCATGGTGTTGTTGTAGCAGAATTTCTTGTTGTCGTAGACGGTAAATTTGTGTGGGAATGGAATTTAGTTCTAGGAAAGCTGTCATTACGGCGATGAAAGATTATATCATTCGCAGAAATGTAGATTACTAGGTGTATGAGTAAGAACCGATGACATTTTATACCCAATGTACACAGTACGGCTCAAGCTGTGATTGACTGATCACGATTAGCATGATTCGTTGGAAGTATTGTTGGGTTATCAGGAGGTATAATGGTAGTCACATTTGTACCAAAGCCACAATTTCTCAGGACCATTCGAAGCTAGATTCCAACACAATTGTAGAAGCAATAAAGCTGTTGGTAGAGGTTGACCCCTCTATAAAGGTGAAATCAGTTATTATGAAAGTACAGTCGAAGTTCAATTATATCATCAGTTATTGCAAAGCATGGTTGGCAAAACAAAAATTAGTGAAAAAAATTTCGGAGGTTGAGAAGTATCGTATGAAACTTTGCCCATATGGTTTGAGGCCATGTGTCACAAGAAGCCATCAACAACCGTCTATTTTAAAAATATGCCTACATATTAGGGCGATAACTTGGTAACTGATATCCGGGTATTACATCGAGTCTTGTAGAGTTATTACCCTTGCATTAGAGCATTCAGACATTGCAAATTAGTTGCCCAGGTGGATGAGACTCACTTGTATGAAAAATATATGGGTTGTTTGTTGGTTGCAGTTTCACAAGATGGTAACAATAATATCGTGCCTATTGCATTTGCCATTGTGGAGGGAGAGACTTCTGATACATGTCACTTTTTTCTAAGCAACTTGTGACAATATGTGATGACTTGGGATGGTGTGAGACTTATCTCTGACTGACATGAATCCATCAGTTAAGCTATTTTTCGTAGTAACGGAGCTTGGTCACCTCTTAGAGATTTCCATATGTTTTGCATAAGACATATAGATTGAACTTCTTGAGAAAGTTCAAGACACCGTACCTGCAAAAGCTTATCGTCAATATAGGTAACTTTGAATATATTGAAGTTTGTTATTATCAGAGTTACCATTATTATGGTTCTCATTTATACTTGATGTTTGTACTTGAATATATTTGAGGACGGTTCGTGAATACGAGATGGTTATCAGCGTTTACGAGAACAGAGTGAGGCTTACACTAATTGGTTAAACCGAATTCCATGCGAACATTATACCTTGGCATTCGATGGTGGTTACCAATGGGGTTATATGACCACGAATCTAGTGGAGTGCATCAATTCAGTCTTGAAGGATTTTGCAGATAGAGTGAATTGATTAGCACTACGACGTAGATGATTAGATCTAAAATTGTAGCCTTTGCCTCTATCAGTGGCAGTTGATGCCTCACTTTTCCCTGTACATGTACATTACAAAAAAATCGCTGAGTATTGTCAAATTTAGCGTCAAAGAGTATCGGCGAATTTACCGTCAGATTTACTGGAGGTAAAGGCATAGAATTTATCAGATTAAATTATTACCGGTGGATTTAAGTTTCTGATGGTAAATTTGCTAGTAATAATTGGAGGAAAAAAATAAGCGCATAAGTTAGCATCAAATTTAATGTTGTGTGAAAACGTTGCATTTTGGTGACCCGCAATAGATTACCGTCGGATATTTTTGACGGTAAATCTAACGATAATTTTGCCCTAAATTCAAAGCGCGAACGCTCTCCCCCTTCATTTTGAATCTGTCTCTCTCTCTCTCTACCCTTTCTTTTCCCTCTCTCTCTCTAACCCCCTCCCTCTCCGTCAGCTGTCAGCCCCACCGTTGCCTCCGCAACCCATCTCTCTCTCCTTTTTTCTTCCACTCTGTCTCTAACCCTCTCCCTCCTTGCCGCTACGTCAGCCCTGCTGTGTGTCAGCCCCGCCATCGCATCCTCTTTGGCAGCGCCTCTCCCTCTCGCTGCCATCCAGTTCTACCAGCCGCCACCAACAGCGCTGATCAACATTCTCCCGTCCACATCTGTGTCTGCATTCTCCGATAAATAAATTTTTGTTTTTGTTTTTGTTAAATTTAGGATTAATTCAGGTTTTGTTGTTAATTAGTATAATGATTTAGTTATAAATAATTTTTCTGTTTAGTGAATTTATGTGGTTAAGATAGGATTAGATTAGGTTATTAGACATTTGTAAGTTTTAATGCTATAATAATGTGATATTGTTGTTGTTATGCTGTTGGTTTTAAATTGGAATTGAATTTAGTAAATTGATGATGTTCAAACTTGAATGCATATACTTCACATAATTCAAGTTATTCTATTCAAATAAGCATATTGCTAAATATTTGTGAAGTTTGTTAAACTTACTTTTATACGAGTCAATTTTTGGTTAAGCTAATTTTATATGTATAATTAAATAATTAATTCTTAGTTCTTTATTTTATGCATAGTCAGTACAATTAATTATATTTTATTGTGTTAAGGTATTATTATTATTATTATTATTATTATTATTATTATTATTATTATTATTATTATTATTATTTCTTTCATGAGTTAATAGTCAACAAGTTGATTAGTAGTCCCTGATAATAAGTCACATTAATTTTCAATATATTTTAAGAGTGAAAATGACAATAAATTAAAAAAAATCAAATATGGGATCACTTTAAATGACTTATGGATGACTTTTTATTTGTGAAGTTAGAATGTGCACTTACCTCTTTTGTTTTATTTGATTTCAACGGATTATGTATTTTTTTTTAACTAAATTTAACGTAGTTTATTTTGATTAAGAATTTTAAATGATATTGAGAATATGCTTAGCATATTTATAATTTGTATGCTCTTTGCAAGCATGACGACAGGTAGAGGTGTTGCGGATCAGCATAGTGGTCGTGGTCGTGGTAGAGGAGGGTTTTTGCTAGTACCCCTGGGAATTCTGGATCATCTCCCTCTAAACTGATTACCTTAGTGATATCACAGGCAGCGGGAGCATCAGAACAGCCGTTCTATGGCGACAATGTCGCCTCCATCTGCTCAGTAGCCCATTTTCTCGACAACACAACCTCGAGCCACTTGATGTCCCTCCACTACCTCCCATCGTACAATTGACGATATGGCCTGATGGCGAAACGACGTAAGTACTACTTTAAATATTTTATATGCTAAAAGTATTTGATATATCCTGATTATTGATTCTTAATTATTGATTCTAGTTTTGGTTAGGGATGTAAGTTTGAACTGCTAAAAGTGTTTGATATATCCTGATTATTGATTCTAGTTTAGTGAATTTAGTGTATTTATGGATTTTGCTTCTTGATTATTAGCTGTTATTTATTGATTATTGACAATTGGTACTGTTTAAGTTAATTGTTGATGGATAGAATGGCACATTCTAGTTATAGATAAAACTCTGCCGAAATTTCTAAAAAAAATTTCTATATATTATGGTTATTTGCTTCTAAGGTTTTAATTTATATTGCCATATTAGTTTGGTTGTGAATTATTGATAGGTTTGCACAAAAAGATAACACATGTACTCAGGAGATGACCAACATCATCAAGCTGGATGTACGACCATCCATGGTCGAGCTATAAGAAGATCTCCTCTGAAACCAGAGAGCGATGGTTTTAGAAGTGGGCGGTAAAAACTTAGTATAGTGAAACCTTATTAGCTAGTTTATGTCTTCTATTTTGTTTAATAAGATACATTTTGATTAACTAATTTTAAAGTTTCTTTGTGCAGCGTCTCTTTATATGGGGCAAGGAGCACAATGCTCTCATCAGGAAGATATACGACCATCGAATGGGTAGGCGGCTGCAACAGATACTGGAGGATGTACGTGAGAGGCCCGACCACCTCACTACCTGGCTTCGCCCGAAAATCAAGAATGCTTTATACGTTCACTAGGAGACCGATGAAGGGTTCAGATATCAGCGTCTCATAAACAGAGCTAACAGGGCATCACCCAGGTCATCCAAGTATACTGACGGCTTAGTGACCTTCATAAAAACTAAGACCAGGCTGGTATGTAGCTTCTCTAATTTTTTTATTAACTTAGTTATATTCTTTGATATATTATTAGTAAGCATCCTAACATAATATTTCAATGCAACATGTGTAGTTGAAGTCATTGGATCACGATGCTACATTGACGGAGACCTTCAAATACACCCACACTTTGAAAGAGAACAACGAGAGATTTGCTGATTAGTGGTCTGTGGATCATTATGTGAGTAAACATATGATCTTGTGATATAAAACATTCAATTAACTGTATAGATGTTGTCCTAATCATAATAACATGTGTTACACAAGAGTCTTAGATGCAAAGACTAGAGGCTGCAACTCAGCAATCTCAACAAAGTGGGGAGGTCGCCAGTGGCTCTGCTGCTTCAGCCATCCATCCCGATGCAGTTTGGCGCGAAACTGCCTCAACGCCATACAAGAACTGCGTATACGGGATGGGTTCGTTCTTCATCAATAGCCTCCGCATCTCCAAGTTCAGGCCATCCTCTGCCTCTGCCACCAGTGAAGCCATCGATTTTGAAGAATGCATTGATTTGAGACTACAGGTGAAAGAGCTCACCCGGAGCCTTCATGAATAGGCTCAGGAGTTGACCAAGATTCGTGGAGGTATTAGGAGATTTTCACATGGGTGACAGACACAGATGACCTTAGGGTGGAGTGGAGAGAGCAGCTGGAGCGTGCACGCCGAATTGTCGGTTAGAAAATTTTACAAGAAATAGAATTGGCGTTGCAAGTGTAGTCCCAACCAACAAAGTGACGCACGATCAAATTTTAGAATAAATATGTCACAATTCAAACCAATTAACCGAGAGTAGAATCCCGGGTCGTGTTTCCAAGGACCTAATGAGCACAAGTGCAGGTTTGGTTGTGAAATCGGGGGTTTTAATAATAAAGCAAATAATTAAAGGAATTAAAGAACAATCAAAATTGTAATTAATGAACTAATAAATGAATTAAAGAACTATCAATGTTGCAAGAACAAGTAAAGCTCAAAATGATAGAATTGTGGTTAAAAAAATGGACCTTAGCTTGGGTTGAGTTAGGGAACCCCTTCCTTGCCATAACCACAACTATGATAATTATAATAGATTAATCTCACCTAGTCAACCCTTAACATCGAAGAGTAAGTCTAGCGAGTATAATTGTTCTTAATCCACAAATCCTAGCTAACTTACTAATTATCTTAGTAAAAAGATAGCGTTAGTGGAAACAAAAACAACTAACAATCCAAGAATTATCACTAAATGTCGGACATTATGACTCTAGTATCCCATATACTCATTTTTCCAAGCCAAGGAGTGGAAATCTACTCCATATTCAAAATTGACATTTTCACAAACACTTGGTGGGCATAATCACAAAACATAGCCATGTTGCAAAAATACTTGAAACTATGAGCAATCAATGGACAAAATCAACAATGAAAACTCAAACAAACATGTAATAACCAATAATCATCAAATTCATCAACTAGAAATCAAAATTACAAAAGTAAGTATATATAAACAAAGTGACTTTAACTATAAGAAAGTGTAGCACAAGTATGGTAATTAAAGATAAAATCAAGAAAATACTTACGATGGAAGCAAGGTAGAATCCAAGATCGAAATGAAAATTGCAACTTGTAATAAAAACCCTAATTAAACCCTAAGGAAGTTGAGAGAAAAAACCTAAGAAAAACCTAAACTAAAAGCTTATCAAACTATCTAATAATGTCTAAGTGTGTTGTGTCCCTTCTCCCCTTGCTAGCCATTCCATATATGCTTCAGACCAAGCAGAAATGGGCCTGAAAGCCTCCAAAATCGCAAGTCATGTGACTTTTTAACGAAGTCACGTGCTGGAACTTGTGCTAATGCACAGGTGTGTGCGTACGCACACTTGCTGATTTTCATCTCGTGTGTACGCATGGGAGGTTGTGCGTACGCATACTCTGAAAAGCTCTTCTCCTTTGTTTCTTCATGTTTTCTCCTAATTACATGTTTCTCTTCTACTCTTATCAAGTCATTCCTACCTATTACATCTGAAATCACTCATCAAAAACATCAAGGTATCGAATAGAATGAAAGTAGAATAAAATTGATTAAATTAAGCACAAATAGCATGTTTTCACAATTAGACATAATTTAGAAACACAAAAGTATGCTATTTAAGTGAATAAATATGGGTTTATATGATGAAATCCACTCAATTCAATCCAAAATTTATCATCAAATATGAATTCATCAATTCTCCCACACTTAAACAATAGCATGTCCTCATGCTAATTACAATCAAAGGAGAAAGGTAAAAGGGCAAGCAACTTATTTAATGTACTATCTACATGTATGAAACTATGCTAAATATTACCTACTCATATCTATACTAAGGTTCCTACTGAATTCAGCAAAAACAAACAATAGAATTTCAATCATTCTAAAGTAGATCATTAGGGCTAAGACAAGGAATTAATGCAATATGATTAATGTCCATAGGTTTGATTCGAAGTTTTCACAGATTAATTCGAAAACTTGCAAGAAAACACAAGATAATAGATGAAATCATAGAATTGAGCAATTAAACCGCTCACCGGATGTGTATGCACTCTAATCGCTCAGTGTTCAGGGTTTAATCGCTCAATTCTCCTTTAATCATATTTTCTAGAATTTGCTAGTTATCTAACAATCAACAAGTACTTGATACATGAATGCAAATATCATGAGGTCTTTAGAGAGTTGTAATGGGGTTAGAGTAGGGGTAGGATTAATATAGTTAAGTGGACTAATAGATTGGATCTTTGATTAACTCAAGTATCCCACCTAATCCTATATCAATCTATTTACACAAAAGAAAACAACCTAACTTTCCGTTCATTTCCTTCTCATATTCACTCATGCATCATCTTTCTAATTCACATACATATGCATTATTTATTTAACATTATTATTATGTTTCTCTTTTTTTCTTTCTTTTTTTTTTGCAAAAGCATATACACCAAAATTTTTCTTATATCATCAAAAAGAGATGCATATGTTTTAAGTAATGAATGCATGAGTGTTTACCTATCTTTTTCCAAAATTTCTCAATGAATAACCAAAGTAAACCTTTTCCTTACTACCAATGTTTCTTCCCAAATCCTTCCCCACACTTGAATTACATACACTCCTTAACCCAAACTAATCAAAAATACAATTCATGGATGTTAATGGTTTTTTGCTTAGGGAGAATGATGTGCTTAAAATTAGAACAAAAGGGGAATTAAAAGGCTTAAAAGGAAGTTACAATGGCAGATATAAGGGTATGACTATATGGTTTAGTGAGTTTTGATTTTAAAAATGGCCTCAATCATATTAAATGCACTCATAATAACATCAAATATAGGACACAAAGACTCAAGTAAATCTAAGATCACAATCCTAAAAGGAGTATAACACACAAGAACAAAATTTGTGGTTGAAAATATGCAACCACACAATTGAAGCTCAAATCTTACTTGGTATTTTGTTCTAGCTCTTCTATGTTCCAAGAAAACTTTAAGCAAGCTGAAAAACAAGTTTTCAAATTTAATCAATGGAACGCCCTAAAAGAGATTTCTTAAAAATTCCTTTGTTGCTTTTAGCAAACTTATTTCCTATACTAGGCAACATGCAAATATTTACCACAATAAAACTATAAGCAGGCTAATATATATATATATATATATATATATAAGCAAACTAAGCAAGGTGCAATGTAATGAAATACCAACAAATATTCACAAAAGACATAACTGCTAAAAACTATAAAATAGTGCAAATGGTGTAGAAAGAGAAATTTACGTCCCAAGGTTGCGGATCCTCCCCCACACTTAATCATTGCATGGTCCTCCGCGCATGCACATAATCCCGGAGAAAAAGGGCTATGAGGCTCCACCTTCGGCTGGTGGACACTAGGGTTCACGCTGCTGTATAAAACAAATAAACAGGAATTGAAAAAGAGTTCATATGAGTGTGGTATGATAAAATACAATGTGTGCATTTTAAATGTGCGCACGGTTTAAAACTCACACATTGGCCGAGTAAAACGGTAGCCACACAATAAAAAAAAATAGTATGTGTTCCTCAATTAAGTAGCCTAGGTTGCAAGTAAAGGATAAGCAAGAGTTAAGGCACAAATAAACCTAGGTAACCACAACTAAGTGAATTGAATCTTTGAGATATTGGGTATTGACATTGTGCCAGTGAATGCGCAAGATTAATATAAAGTAGCACAACAAACAAGAACCAATTCAATGATGAAAAGAGAACTACTTATTCATCCTCAAGAATAAGGAAATAATCACACGGACAAGATACTTATTGCAAAAAGTGACAAGTTCGATAAGAATCAAGTCAAATCACTTAAACAAATGCAAAGTATTAAAGAACAAGAACCTTGGTATGTGATTATGTTGATTTGAAAACCATGATGAACAAGCAATTCAATTCAATTCAATTCACTAAATTCAATGAACTTACTAAAAATTTCACCTAATATGAAACAAAATGTAAATGTGCAAATCCATTTAGGTGCTAGTAATTTAAGGCAAAATATAAGCGCATTGATGAAGTTCAATCTTAAATAACATCAACGATCATCCAAGGTGCACAATTCATAATTAAGTTTCCAAATAAGGATATAGTTTAACGCATATGGTAGCTACAACATATGAATCAACTCAAAATTCATTTAGGCAATAAACAAAGACTTAATGCTTAGTGTTCATATTCATCAAATTTAAGCCAAAATTCAAGCAAGAAGCAACCCAATCAACAGCAAGCAAATACTTGCAACTTATTTAATTAACAAACAAATAAACCAAACCTAATATAATTACTAAAATGAAGATAAAATACAATTAAAACTAACTAGGGTAAGTAAGAAATAGGGCAAAAGCAAGAACTTAAGTTAAGAGAAGAGAGGGATGGAGGGGAAGCGGAAGTGCGTTAGGGCTTAATTCAAAGTGCAATCAAACTTATGCCCGAAATTGTACTTGTGCGTATGCACGGAGAGGTGTGCGTACGCACACTAGGTGGAAAATGGAGGTATGTGTATGCACAAGCGTGTGTGCACACACCCGGCAGAGAGGCTATTAAGAGGTGTGTTTTATACTGGGGTGTGCGGGCACTCCTAGCAGAGGGGTTGTAATTGAGTTTGTGTACTGGTGCACGAAATTGTGATCATCAATGACACCATCAACATGGTACGCTCAATTGCAATCTCAACTCTTTATCACAACTTCGCACAACTAACCAGCAAGTGCACTGGGTCGTCCAAGTAATAAACCTTACGCGAGTAAGGGTCGATCCCACGGAGATTGTTGGTATGAAGCAAGCTATGGTCATCTTGTAAATCTCAGTCAGGCAGATTCAAATGGTTATGGAGGATTGATAATCAAAAGATAAATAAAACATAAAATAAAGATAGAGATACTTATGTAATTCATTGGTGAGAATTTTAGATAAGCGTATGGAGATGCTTTGTCCCTTCCGTCTCTCTGCTTTCCTACTGTCTTCATCCAATCCTTCTTACTCCTTTCCATGGCAAGATGTATGTTGGGCATCACCGTTGTCAATGGCTACAGTCCCGTCCTCTTAGTGAAAATGTTCAACGCGCTCTGTCACAGCACGGCTATTCAGCTGTCGGTTCTCGATCATGTCGGAATAGAATCCAGTGATTCTTTTGCATCTGTCACTAACGCCCCACAATCGCGAGTTTGAAGCTCGTCACAATCATTCAATCCTTGAATCCTACTCATAATACCACAGACAAGGTTTAGACCTTCCGGATTCTCTTGAATGCCGCCATCAATTTTAGCTAATACCATGAAGATTGGGATTAAGGAATCCAAGAGATATCCACTCAATCTAAGGTAGAACGGAGGTGGTTGTCAGGCACACGTTCATAGGTGAGAATGATGATGAGTGTCATGGATCATCACATTCATCAAGTTGAGGAACAAGTGATGTCTTAGAACAAGAATAAGCTGAATTGAATAGAAGAACAATAGTAATTGCATTAATACTCGAGGTACAGCAGAGCTCCACACCTTAATCTATGGTGTGTAGAAACTCCACCGTTGAAAATACATAAGAACAAGGTCTAGGCATGGCCGTGAGGCCAGCCCCCAAATGATCTAAGAACTAAACGTCCAAAGATGATCCTAAGATCTAAAGTGATCAAAAGATGAAAATACAATAGCAAAAGGTCCTATTTGTAGAGAAGTAGTAGCTTAGGGTTTACAAAGATGAGTAAATTACATAAAAATCCATTTCCGGGCCCACTTGGTGCGTGCTTGGGCTGAGAATTGAAGCTTCTATGTGTAGAGACTTTTCTTGGAGTTAAACGCCAGCTTTTGTGCCAGTTTGGGCGTTTAACTCCCATTCTTGTGCCAGTTCCGGCGTTTTACGCCAGAATTCTTGAGCTGACTTGGAACGCCTGTTTGGGCCATTAAATCTCGAGCAAAGTATGTACTATTATACATTTCTGGAAAGCCCAGGATGTCTACTTTCCAACGCAATTGAGAGCGCGCCAATTGGGCTTCTGTAGCTCCAGAAAATCTACTTCGAGTACAGGGAGGTCAGAATCCAACAGCATCTGCAGTCCTTTTCAGCCTCTGAATCAGATTTTTGCTCAGGTCCCTCAATTTCAGCCAGAAAATACCTGAAATCACAGAAAAATACACAAACTCATAGTAAAGTCTAGAAAAGTGAATTTTAACTAAAAACTAATAAAAATATAATAAAAACATACTAAAAACATACTAAAAACAATGCCAAAAAAGCGTATAAATTATCCGCTCATCACAACACCAAACTTAAATTGTTGCTTGTCCCCAAGCAACTGAAAATCAAATAAGATAAAAAGAAGAGAATATGCAATGAATTCCAAAAACATCTATGAGGATCAGTATTAATTAGATGAGCGGGGCTTTTAGCTTTTTGCCTCTGAACAGTTTTGGCATCTCACTTTATCCTTTGAAATTCAGAATGATTGGCTTCTATAGGAACTCAGAATCCAGATAGTGTTATTGATTCTCCTAGTTAAGTATGATGATTCTTGAACACAGCTACTTTATGAGTCTTGGCCGTAGCCCAAAGCACTCTGTTTTCCAGTATTACCACCGGATACATACATACCACAGACACATAACTGGGTGAACATTTTCAGATTGTGACTCAGCTTTGCTAGAGTCCCCAATTAGAGGTGTCCAGGGTTCTTAAGCACACTCTTTTTGCCTTGGATCATAACTTTATTTCTTTCTTTTTCTTTTTCTCTTTCTTTTCTCTTCTTTTTTTTTGTTTTTTTTGTATTCACTGCTTTTTCTTGCTTCAAGAATCAATTTGATGATTTTTCAGATCCTCAATAACAGTTCTCCTTTTCCACCATTCTTTCAAGAGCCAACAATTTTAACATTCTTAAAACAACAAATTCAAAAGACATATGCACTGTTCAAGCATTCATTCAGAAAATAAAAAGTATTGTCACCACATCAAACTAATTCAACTAGTTTCAAAGATGAATTCGAAATCATGTACTTCTTGTTCTTTTGTGATTAAAGCATTTTTCATTTAAGAGAGGTGATGGATTCATAGGACATTAATAGCTTTAAGACATGAACTTTAAATTTTATTAATCATGAATTAAGAACAAGACTCAAAAATAGATATAAGATAAGACTAATAGTAATAGAAAATAGAAATTTAAATAGGCTCCTAATGATAGAGGTTATCACAGAGTTAGGACTCTACAACCTTGATTTTGAGAAGTGGATGCTCCCTCCACTTGAGGGGAGAGCTTTTGCCGTTTCATCTCTTGAAGTTCACGCCCCTGCTTCTCTTGTTCCTTCAGCAATTTGCAGAGCATGCAGTTCTGATTCTGTTGTTCTTCCTTAAGTTGCTCCATAGTTTCTTGCAACTTGGTAATAGATGCTTCTAGGCTGGCCCAGTAGTCAATTTCAGGAAATTCAGGGAGGAACTCCTGCGCCCTCTTTTTGATAGAGTTGTCTTGCATTTGTCCTTCCATTGACTTCTTGGTAATTGGATGTTCAATGGGTATGAATTCATCTACTCCCATCTTCACCCCAGCCTCTTTACAAAGCAAGAAGATCAAGCTTGGGTAAGCCAGTTTGGCTTCAGTGGAATTCTTATTTACAATTGTGTAGACCTCACAAGCAATCAGATGATGAGCCTCCACTTCTTTTCCAAGCATAATGCAATGAATCATCACTGCTCTCTTGATAGTGACCTCAGAACGGTTGCTAGTGGGCAATATGGATCACCCAATAAAGTCTAGCCAGCCTCATGCAATTGGTTTGAGGTCTCCCCTCTTGAGTTGGTTTGGGACACCTTTTGAATTGGTTATCCACTTAGTTCCAGGGAGGCAAATGTCCTCTAGAACTTGATCCAACCCCTTATCTGCTCTCACCATTCTCCTATTAAAGGATTCAGGATCATCTTGCAGTTGAGGCAATTTGAAGACCTCTCTTATTTTGTCTAGATGGAAGTAAATAACTTTCCCTCTGACCATGGTTCTGTAAGTATGGAAAGCAGTTCCAGTCATTCTCTGCTTATCTGTCAGCCACAAATTTGAGTAGAATTCCTGAACCATGTTTCTTCCAACCTTTATCTCAGGATTGGTTAGAACTTCCCATCCTCTGTTTCGAATTTGCTCTTGGATCCCCGGATATTCATCTTCTTTTAGATCGAATTTGACTTCCGGGATCACTAACCTCAGACCCATTATTTTATGATAATGGTCTTCATATTCTTTGGTTAAGAACTTCTCTTGATTCCAAAGACTCTTTGGATTATTCTCTTTCTTGCCTCTTAAATTGGTTTGTTTTCCCTTAGGAGCCATGATCTTGATGAATCTTGGCTTAGTGATCACGGAAAAGCACACCAAACTTAGAGGTTTGCTTGCCCTCAAGCAAAAGAAAGGAAAGAGGGGAGAGAGGAGGAGAGCAATTTCGAATGGTGGGGAGAAAGAGGTGGCCAAACATGTATTTATAAGGGAGGAGGAGAGATTTCGAAAATTTTGAAGGAGATTTGAGAAGATATGGAAAAAAATTGAGAAATATTTGAGTTTTTGAAGAAGATTTGGGAAGGATTTGAGAGAGATTTGAAGAATGATTTTAATTTTTGAAAATTTGAAGGTGAATGATGAAAGTTTGAAATGTGTTTGTGTAGAAAATTATGGATCAAAAAAGGAAAGTTTGAAAAAATTTTAATCAGAAAGCAAAATCTCTGCCTCCCACCTTTCTGGCGTTAAATGCCTAGAATGGCATCCATTCTGGCGTTTAACGCCCAATTGTTGGCCATTGTGGGCGTTTAACGCCCAGCCAGGTACCCTGGCTGGTGTTAAACGCCAGAATTCCCTTCATCACTGGGCGTTTTGCTAAACGCCCAGGATGTTGTACACCTGGCGTTAAACGCCCAGAATGGTGCCCATTCTGGCGTTTAACGCCCAAAATGGCACCTTTACTGGCGTTAAACGCCCAAAATGGCACCTTTACTGGCGTTAAACGCCCAGAATGGTGCCCATTCTGGCGTTTTTTCGCCAGCAAGCTATTTTTCTCTGCTCTTTGCACTGAATCCTTCTGTAACTCTGTGAATTCCTTCAATTTTGATATTTGCCTTTTGAGAATATGGATTGAACCTTGATTAAACAAAACAGATAACCTGCTAATGACTGGGTTGCCTCCCAGCAAGCGCTTCTTTATTGTCTTTAGCTAGACCTTCACTGAGAATCACTCAAGTCTCAGTTTTGAGCACTCTTGCTCAAAATTACTTTCAAGATAATGCTTGATCCTCTGTCCATTAACAATAAACTTCTTGTCAGAATCAGTATCCTGAAGCTCAACATATCCATATGGTGATACTCCTATAATCACATACGGGCCCCTCCAGTGGGATTTAAGTTTTCCTGGGAACAATCTGAGCCTAGAGTTGAAGAGCAGAACTTTTTGTCCTGGCTCAAAGACTCTGGATGACAACTTCTTGTCATGCCACTTCTTTGCCTTTTCCTTATAAATTTTAGCATTTTCAAAGGCACTGAGTCTAAATTCATCTAGCTCATTTAGCTGGAGCAATCTTTTTTCACCAGCTAACTTAGCATCCAGGTTTAGGAATCTGGTTGCCCAGTAGGCTTTATGTTCCAGTTCCACGGGCAGATGACAGGCCTTGCCATACACAAGTTGGTATGGAGAGGTTCCTATTGGAGTCTTGAATGCTGTTCTGTATGCCCACAGAGCATCATCCAAGCTCTTCGCCCAATCCTTTCTACGGGCAATTACAGTCCGTTCTAGGATTCTTTTTAGCTCTCTGTTAGAGACTTCAGCTTGCCCATTTGTCTGTGAATGATACGGGGTTGCCACTTTGTGGCTAATTCCATATCGGACCATAGCAGAGTACAGCTGTTTATTGCAGAAATGAGTACCCCCATCACTGATTAGTACTCTGGGAACACCAAACCTACTGAAGATGTGTTTCTGGAGGAATTTCAACACGGTCTTAGTATCATTAGTGGGTGTAGCAATTGCTTCTACCCATTTAGATACATAGTCCACTGCCACCAGAATGTAAGTGTTTGAGTATGATGGTGGGAATGGACCCATAAAGTCAATTCCCCATACATCAAACAATTCAATCTCTAGGATCCCTTGTTGAGGCATGGCGTATCCATGAGGCAGGTTACCAACACTTTGGCAACTGTCACAGTTACGCACAAACTCCCGGGCATCTCTATAGAGAGTAGGCCAGTAGAAGCCACATTGGAGGACCTTAGTGGCTGTTCGCTCACTTCCGAAATGTCCCCCATACTGTGATCCATGGCAATGCCACAGGATCCTTTGTGCTTCTTCTCTGGGTACACATCTGCGGATCATTCCGTCTGCACATCTCTTAAAGAGATATGGCTCATCCCATAGGTAGTACTTGGCATCTGAAATTAATTTCTTTCTTTGCACCCTGCTGTACTCCTGTGGTATGAACCTCACAGCTTTATAATTTGCAATATCTGCAAACCATGGAGTTTCCTGAATGGCAAAGAGTTGCTCATCTGGAAAAGTCTCAGAGATCTCAGTAGAAGGGAGGGACGCCCCAGCTACTGGTTCTATTCGGGACAGATGATCAGCTACTTGGTTCTCTGTCCCTTTTCTGTCTCTTATTTCTATATCAAACTCTTGCAGGAGCAACACCCATCTTATAAGCCTGGGTTTTGAATCCTGCTTTGTGAGTAAGTACTTAAGAGCAGCATGGTCAGTGTACACAATCACCTTTGATCCCACTAGATAGGATCTAAACTTGTCAATGGCGTAGACCACTGCAAGTAACTCTTTTTCTGTGGTTGTGTAATTCTTCTGTGCATCATTTAGAACACGGCTGGCGTAATAAATGACGTGCAGAAGCTTGTTATGCCTCTGTCCCAACACTGCACCAATGGCATGGTCACTGGCATCACACATTAGTTCGAATGGCAATGTACAGTCTGGTGCAGAGATGACTGGTGCTGTGACCAGCTTGGCTTTCAGGGTCTCAAATGCCTGCAGACACTGTGTGTCAAACACAAATAGTGTGTCAGCAGCTAGCAGGTTGCTCAGAGGTTTAGCAATTTTCGAAAAATTCTTTATAAACCTTCTGTAGAATCCTGCATGTCCCAGAAAGCTTCTGATTGCCTTAACATTGGCAGGTGGTGGTAATCTTTCAATTACCTCTACCTTTGCCTTATCCACCTCTATTCCCTTGCTTGAAATTTTATGTCCAAGGACAATTCCTTCAGTCACCATAAAGTGACATTTCTCCCAGTTTAAAACCAGGTTAGTCTCTTGGCACCTTTTCAAGACAAGTGCTAGGTGATTAAGACAGGAGCTGAATGAGTCTCCATATACTGAGAAGTCGTCCATGAAGACTTCCAGGAATTTTTCCACCATATCAGAGAAGATGGATAGCATGCATCTCTGAAAGGTTGCAGGAGCATTACACAGACCAAAAGGCATCCTCTTGTAGGCAAACACGCCAAAAGGGCAAGTAAATGCTGTTTTCTCTTGGTCTTGAGGATCCACTGCAATTTGGTTGTAACCTGAATAGCCATCCAAAAAGCAGTAATAATCATGACTAGCTAGTCTTTCTAGCATTTGGTCTATGAATGGTAAAGGAAAATGATCCTTTCTGGTGGCTGTATTGAGCCTTCTGTAGTCAATACACATACGCCACCCTGTGACTGTTCTTGTAGGAACCAGTTCATTTTTTTCATTATGAACTACTGTCATGCCTCCTTTCTTGGGGACAACTTGGACAGGGCTCACCCAGGGGCTATCAGAAATAGGATAAATAATCCCAGCCTCTAGTAATTTAGTGACTTCTTTCTGCACCACATCCTTCATGGCTGGATTTAGCCGCCTTTGTGGTTGGACCACTGGCTTGGCATCATCCTCCAATAGGATCTTGTGCATGCATCTTGCTGGGCTAATGCCCTTAAGATCACTTATGGACCACCCAAGAGCTGTCTTGTGTGTCCTTAGCACTTGAATCAGTGCTTCCTCTTCCTGTGGATTTAAAGCAGAGCTTATGATCACTGGAAAAGTGTCACCCTCTCCCAGAAATGCATACTTCAGGGATGGTGGTAGTGGTTTGAGTTCAGGTTTGGGAGGTTTATCCTCCTCCTGAGGAATTTTCAAAAATTCTTTTGGTTCCTCTGGTTCTTCCTGATCAGGCTGAACATCCTTGAAGATGTCCTCTAGCTCTGATTCTAGACTTTCAGTCATATTGATCTCTTCCACCAAAGAGTCAATAATGTCAGCGCCCATGCAGTCATTTGGTGTGTCTGGATGCTGCATAGCTTTTACAGCACTCAACTTGAACTCATCCTCATTGACTCTCAGGGTTACTTCCCCTTTTTGTACATCAATGAGAGTTCGTCCAGTTGCTAGGAAAGGTCTTCCCAGAATGAGAGTTGCACTCTTGTGCTCCTCCATTTCCAGCACTACAAAGTCAGTTGGAAAGGCAAATGGCCCAACCTTGACAATCATGTCCTCAATTATGCCTGATGGATATTTAATGGAGCCATCAGCAAGTTGGAGGCATATTCGGGTTGGTTTGACTTCTTCAGTCAACCCAAGCTTTCTGATAGTGGATGCAGGTATTAGATTGATGCTTGCTCCAAGGTCACACAGGGCTGTCTTGGTGCAAGCACCTTCTAATGTACATGGTATCATAAAGCTTCCTGGATCTTGAAGCTTTTCTGGTAAGCTTTTCAGAATGACTGCACTGCATTCTTCAGTGAGAAATACTTTTTCAGTTTCTCTCCAATCCTTCTTATGACTTAAGATCTCTTTCATGAACTTAGCATAAGAAGGTATTTGCTCAAGTGCCTCTGCAAACGGAATCTTTATTTCGAGAGTCCTTAGATAGTCTGCAAAGCGGGCAAATTGCTTATCCTGCTCCGCTTGGCGGAGTTTCTGAGGATAAGGCATCTTGGCTTTATATTCTTCAACCTTAGTTGCTGCAGGTTTATTCCTTACAGAAGTGGTTGGAGAAGCCTTTTTAGAGGGGTTACTATCAGCACTCTCAGGTGTCTGATTCCCCATTGGCGTGTGAACGCCAGGATTGGGTGGAAAATGGGCGTTTAACGCCAACTTTTCCCCCTTTTTCTGGCGTTTGAACGCCAGAACTGGGCAGGAAATGGGCGTTTAACGCCAGCTTTCCCCCCTTTTCTGGCGTTTGAACGCCAAGAGTATTCCTCTCTGGGCTCTTACTGTCCTCAGAGGGATTTTGGACAGTGGTTTGGTTATCCTCTGTCAATTGTTCCTTTATTGGATTTTTGCTACTTTGAGCAGTGTTATTCAATGTCTTCCCACTCCTCAGTTGAACTGCTTGGCATTCTTCTGTTATCTGTTTAGATAACTGCTGTTTTGCCTGATTCAACTGTGATTCTATGTTCTTGTTAGCAATTTTAGTTTCTTGGAGCATCTCTTTAAATTCTGCTAACTGTTTTGTCATCTGGTGTAATTGCTGATTAAGCTCAATCATCTGTTCTTGAGGACTAAGATCAGTGGCTACTGCCATAACTTCTTCTTTTGTAGAGAACTCATTGCTAAAGTACAAATGTTGATTTCTAGCAACAGTATCTATAAGCTCTTGAGCTTCTTCAATCGTCTTCCTCATATGTATAGATCCACCAGGTGAGTGGTCTAGAGACATCTGAGCTTTTTCTGTAAGCCCATAGTAGAAGATGTCTAACTGTACCCACTCTGAAAACATTTCAGAGGGGCATTTTCTTAGCATACCTCTATACCTCTCCAAGGCATTATAAAGGGATTCATTATCCTCTTGTTTAAAGCCTTGGATGTCCAGCCTTAGCTGTGTCATCCTTTTTGGAGGGTAAAATTGATTCAGGAATTTGTCTGATAACTGTTTCCATGTCTTTATGCTTGCTGTAGGTTGGTTATTCAACCACCTCTTAGCTTGATCTTTTACAGCAAATAGAAACAGTAATAGTCTGTAGACATCCTAATCTACCTCTTTATCACGCACTGTGTCAGCAATTTGTAAGAATTGTGCCAGAAACTCAGTAGGTTCTTCCTGTGGAAGACCGGAATACTGGCAATTTTGCTGCACCATGATAATGAGTTGAGGATTTAGCTCAAAGTTGCTTGTTTTAATGGGAGGTATACAGATGCTACTCCCATATGCAGCTGTAATGGGGTTAGCATATGACCCCAGAGTCCTTCTGGACTGTTCAATTCCACTTAAGTCCATGATAGAGAAAGGGAATATGATATGAATTTACAAGTAAAGTAAAATATATTTTTTTTAACTAAAAGTGACCGAAAAAAAATTAAAATAAAATAAATGGAAAATAAATAAAATTTCGAAAATTAAAAGAAAATAAGATCAAAGCAAAATGAGAACTAAATCAATTAGTTAATTGAAAAGATATGATTGAAAATTATTTTGAAAAAGATTTGATTTTTGAAAAGAGGAAAGAGAAAAAGCAACAAAATGACACCAAACTTAAAATTTTTAGAAAATCAAACACAAATTTTCGAAAATTTTAAAGGATAAACACAAAGAGGACACCAAACTTAGAATTTTTAAAGAACAAGAAAGGACTAAGAACATGCAATTTTGAAAATTAAAAGAAAAACAAAAGCATGCAATTGACACCAAACTTAAAATATGAAACTACACTCAAATAAAAGACTCTAAACCAACAAAAATAAAACAGTCCTAATCTAAGAAACAAGATAAACCGTCAGTTGTCCAAACTTGAACAATCCCCGGCAACGGCGCCAAAAACTTGGTGCACAAAATTGCAATCACACTTTTGCAATCCCGCACAACTAACCAGCAAGTGCACTGGGTCGTCCAAGTAATACCTTACGTGAGTAAGGGTCAATCCCACGAAGATTGTCGGCTTGAAGCAAGCTATGGTTATCTTGTAACTCTTAGTCAGGATATCAACAATTATCAGGGTTGATTGTAAAAAGCAAAAGAACATGAAATAAGTACTTGTTTTGCAGTAATGGAGAACAGGCTGAGGTTTTGGAGATGCTCTATCTTCTGAATCTCTGCTTTCCTACTGTCTTCTTCTTCAAGCATGCAAGGCTCCTTCCACGGCAAGCTGTATGTAGGGTTTCACCGTTGTCAATAGCTACCTCCCATCCTCTCAGTGAAAATGTTCAACGCGCTCTGTCACAGCACGGCTAATCATCTGTCGGTTCTCAATCAGGTTGGAATAGAATCCAGTGATTCTTTTGCGTCTGTCACTAACGCCCAGCCTTCAGGAGTTTGAAGCTCGTCACAGTCATTCAATCCTTGAATCCTAGTCAGAATACCACAGACAAGGTTTAGACCTTCTAGATTCTCTTGAATGCCGCCATCAATTCTAGCTTATACCACGAAGATTCTGATTAAGGAATCCAAGAGATATCTACTCAATCTAAAGTAGAACGGAGGTGGTTGTCAGGCACGCGTTCATAGTTGAGAATGATGATGAGTGTCACGGATCATCACATTCATCCGGTTTAAGAACAAGTGATATCTTAGAACGGAAGCAAACATGATTGAATGAAAAACAGTAGTAATTGCATTAATCCATCAAGACACAGCAGAGCTCCTCACCCCCAACCATGGGGTTTAGAGACTCATGCTGTAGAAGATACAATGAGAAACGTGTAAAGTGTCATGATGTCTAGATACAATGTCAAAAGATCCTATTAATAGTGAACTAGTAACCTTGGGTATACAAAAATGAGTAAATGACGTAAAAATCCACTTCCGGGTCCACTTAGTGTGTGCTTGGGCTGAGCATTGAAGCTTTCATGTGTAGAGACTTTTTCTGGAGTTAAACGCCAGCTTTCATGCCAGTTTGGGCTTTTAACTCCAATTTTTATGCCAGTTCCAGCGTTAAACGCTGGGAATTCTGAAGCTGATTTGCAACGCCGGTTTGGGCCATCAAATCTCGGGCAAAGTATGAACTATTATACATTGCTGGAAAGCCCAGGATGTCTACTTTCCAACGCCGTTGAGAGCGCGCCAATTGGGCTTCTGTAGCTCCAGAAAATCCACTTCGAGTGCAGGGAGGTAAGAATCCAACAGCATCTGCAGTCCTTTTCAGCCTCTGAATCAGATTTTTGCTCAAGACCCTCAATTTCAGCCAGAAAATACCTGAAATCACAGAAAAACACACAAACTCATAGTAAAGTCCAGAAAAGTAAATTTTAACTAGAAACTAATAAAAATATAATAGAAACTAATTAAAATATACTAAAAACATACTAAAAACAATGCCAAAAAGCATATAAATTATCCGCTCATCAAAGTCCAAACCTCATTTTGCAAAAGGCCATGGGGAAATGACACTGATAAACTCTTCTGGTGGTGCCATATGGAAGTTGGCATGTATTTGACAGGGTTGGCACTTTTTGACGAAGTCGGCCGCTTCTCTTTGTAAGGTCGGCCAATTGAAACTGGCTCAAAAGACCTTCTTAGCTAGTGACCTTGCTTCTAGTTGATTTTCACAAATGCCACTATAGATTTCTTCTAGGACCTCTTCAGTCTTAGAGGTTAGAATGAACTTTGGTAAGGGTATAGATACTTCTCTTCTATATAGAGGATGTTGTGAACTAAGAATATAGTTATGTGCTTCTCTTATAAGTCTCCTTGCTTCTTTTCTTCTTTAGGGAGGATATCGAATTTGAGATATTCGATGATGGGAGTCATCCATCCCAGGTTTAGATTGGAGATTGTCAGTGTACCTGACTTATCGACTTCCTTGACCACTGATGGTGTATAGAGACTTTCTTGTATCAGACTTCTGTTATTGCCCCTAGCTTGGTGCTAACTAGTTTGGAAAGGGCATCTGCTTGGTTGTTGAACTCCCAAGTTGTATGTTTGACTTCTACTTCTTGGAATTGGGCTAACCACTCTAGTATTTTCTCTAAGTACCTCTTTATGTTAGGATCTTTGGCTTGGTAATCCCCATTTATCTGAGAATTTATAAGTTGGGAGTCACTAAATACTATGACTTTAAATGCTCCAACCTCTTTGGCAAGTTTCAAGCCTGCGAGCATGACATCATATTTAGCTTGGTTGTTAGAGGCTGGAAACTCGAATTTTAATGAAAGCTCTACCCGAGTTCTTCCTTCATTCTCAAGTCATCCTACTTCCTACTAGCTTTATTTAATGAGCCATCCACATATAGATGCTAGGTTGTAGAGCTTCCTTGTAATTCTCCTATGTATTCAGCTAAGAAGTTGACTAGGTACTGTGATTTGATGGCTATATGATCTTCATACTTCAAATCAAACTCGGACATTCTGCAGCCCATTATAACGTCCGCCCCACAATATAAGTTTTCTAGAGGATATGCTTCATGGGTTGGTTAGTTCGGATTTTAATGGTGTGGGCTTGGAAATAGTGTCGCAGTCTTTTGGAAGCTAAAATGAGGGTATAGAAAAATTTTTCTATTCTTTAATAATTCAATTCTCCCCCCTGTAATTCTTTGCTCGTGAAGTAGACAGGTTGCTGCCCCTCCTTATCTTCTTGAACAAGGATAAAGGCTATAGCCTTGTCTGCAACGGCTAGATATAACACGAGTTCTTCTCTTTCTTCAGATCGGGTAAGGATAGGGGTTGGCTCAAGAATTTTTTAAAGTCTTGAAAAGCTCGTTCACATTCTTAAGTCTACTGGAAATTGATTTTCCTTCTTGAGGATTGCAAACAAGTGTAGGGATTTCAAAGCTGACCTTGCCAAAAATATAGACTAGGCTGTTAGCCTTTCATTTAGTTGTTAAACTTCTTTTAGACATGTTAAGCTTTTCACCTCCATGATTATCCTATATTTATCCGGGTTGCCTTCAATGCCTCTTTGAGTGGGCATGAATCTCAAGAACTTCCCGGCTTTAACTGCAAAGGTACACTTTGTGGGATTCAATCTCATCCCATGCTTCCTTATTGTGTTAACCACCTTTGCGAGGTCGGGCAGTAGACTGGTTTCTTCCTTATTCTTTACAAGCATGTCGTTCACGTAGATCTCCATCAATTTTTCAATGTGAGATGAAAACACATTGTTCATTAATCGTTGATATGTAGCTCTAACATTTTTCAACCCAAATGACATTACCACGTAGCAGTAGTTTACTTTAGGAGTGATGATAGATGTCTTCTCCTTATCCGGTTTGTATATTAGGATTTGATTATATCCTGAGTGTGCATCCATAAAAGACAAATATTTATAACCTGAAGCTGAATCAACCAAAGCATCAATGCTAGACAGAGGGTAAGAATCTTTGGGATAAGTTTTGTTGAGGTTGGTATAGTCTATACACATCCTCTATTTTCCATTTTGTTTCTTCATGAGTATCATATTAGCAAGTCATAATGGGTATTTTACCTCCCTTATCAACCCGGCTTCTAGCAGCGCATAGACTTGCTCTTCTACGACTTCTGCTCTTCGAGACTGAGCTTTCGTCGTTTCTGGTGGACAGGTCATGAGCCCAGAAAACAGCAAGCTTGTGGCTCATGAGGTTGGGGTGGATTCTAGGCAGGTTAGAGGATTTCTAAGCAAAGAGGTCAAAATTTTTTTGTAGGATCTTAATGAGCTCATGCTTTAGCTGCTCTTCCAGGTTAGACCCATATTTATTGTCTTTCCGATCTCATCCCCAATCTGGACTCCTCGATCTTTCCTTCAGGTTGGGGTGTTAGTTTCTTCCGAACTCAAACACCTCCGAGTTCTATGATATTAACCTCTTTTCTTTTTGTATACCCTCGTTGTAACACCTTGCCAATTTTTTATCTCCTCTTACAATGGCTATTCCCTCAGGAGTAGGAAATTTCATGCAAAGGTGAGGGGTGGAGACTATTGTAGCAAGTCGGTTCAGCATTTCTTCGAGCTATCAGGGCATTGTAAGTCGATGCCATGTCGATTACTATGTAGTCTATGCTCAAGGTCCTCGATTTTATACCCTTACCAAAGGTGATGTATAGAGAGATGAAGCCCAGAGGTCGGATGGGTGTGTCTCCTAAACTAAAGAGAGTGTCTATGTATGCCATCAGCTTCTTTTCTTCTAAACCTAGCTTGTCAAAAATTGGTTTAAACAGGTGTCGGCCGAACTTCCCTAATCTACCAAGGTTCTATGGAGGTTTCCATTGGTTAGGATCATCGTGATCATGATAGGATGGTCGTGTCTGGGCGCTACTCCTTGGGCTTCTTCTTTTGTGAAGGTGATTGCAGACAAGTCGGACACTTCAGCTTCCTCACCAACCTGGTAGACTTCTTTCAGATGTCTCTTGCAGGAGGACTTTGTTATTCTTCCTCTTGCGAATTTCCCAACAATCTTATAAGTATGTCGTCAGGGGTTTGTTGTGGCTGATCCCGCCTTTTCTTATTTCTTCATCTTTTTTCCTTTTACCTTGGTCGTCAAATCTTTCTGCTAGATATCTGTCCAGCCGACCTTCTTTAACCAATTTTTTGATCACATTCTTCAAATTATAGCAATCATTGGTATAATGACCGTAAAATTTGTAGTATTCGTAGTATTTTAACCGACTTCCGCCATTTTTGTTTTCAAATGGTCTGGGAGGTGAAATCTTTTCTATGTGGTGGATCTCTCTATAGACATTGATAAGGGAAACCCACAATGGGGTATAATTGTGATACCTTCAAAGTTTTTCGAGCTGTATTCTTCTTTTTTTTCTTTGACTCTCTTTCTTTACTTTAAGTCTGATATTGATCGCTTTGCCTTGAGATGGGTTCCCTTAATCTTGTTGTCTCTTCCATGTTGATATATTTTTCGGCCTACTCTTGAATCTCATACAAAGATATTGTATGTCTCTTTGATATGGATTGAGAGAACGGGCCTTCTTTGAGGCTATTAACTAGTCTCATAATGACTGCTTCCATAGTTATGTTCTGGATCTCCAAACACGCTTTGTTGAACCTTTTCATATAGGCTCGTAAAAATTCTCCGACCTCTTGTTTTACTCCTAAAAGGCTCAGGACATGTTTGGTCTTGTCCTTCTGAATGGAGAATCGGGTAAGCTATTGAACCACTTCATTGCCGCCTTGGTTAGCATAATCGGGAAAGCTTTGCAGCGTGTTGCGTCCGACGTGTCAGCCAAGTACATGCGACTCTTGAAATTACTTAACTGGTGTCTTGGATCAGTGGTTCCATCATAGAGATCCATGTCGGGGGCTTTTAAAGTTTATGTGAACTTTTGCCCACATGATCTCTTCCATAAATAGATCTTCACCTCCTAAAGGCGTTTCTGCTCAGTCAGCTCGGGATTTCTACCTTTATGGTCGGATTTCAACTTCTCGATTTTTTTCCAATTCCCTTCGTCGTCGTACCTACCATCGCAGAGCTCTTTCTGATCCACGTTGTCGTTCTAATTCATTCTCGAATTGCTCTAGCCGATCTTGATGTCCATGAACTAGTCCCATGAGTTATGTAGGATGTCTTTCTCTCGATCCTCCCGAGTGATAGACTTCTAAGCTTATTCTTCATCCTCTTGTATTTGCACGATTTGCCTACCCAGCGATACGTTTCCCTTTGTCAGGTCGGGGAGGTATGACTAGTGTGCGGTCGTCGTTGCACTGTTCTTCTTCCTGAGCTTTAGAATCTGAAGTAATGTGTTCGTCATCTGGAATGTTGTCTGCCATCGTACAGTGTTGATTATCAGGTTCCATGCAACGGCACCAATGTTCTAAGTTACCTGAAATGGATGGATTTGGACCTGAACGTGAGGTCCAAGCTCCTTTAGGGGTTATGTTTGACATCTTCTAGTGCTGAGGTGCCGCTGTCCAACGTCTTGGTGAAGGAAAGGGTGGTACTTGCAAGGGACTCCGATGGTTAAGTTAATAAGGATTTTAGGCAGGTTTTTAGTATATTGGAGTTCAAAAAATACTTGAGGACATCAGGATATTTATAAATGTAGATGTAGAGTCAATAACCACCTTTTAAGTAGTCCCATCTTCGGTGGTAGGTTGGTTACTCTCTTTTTGGTAGGGAGGTTGTTGAGATCTTCTTTCTAGATGAATTGGAGAGATTGTAGGAATTAGTTACTTATTTAGATAAGTAGAGTTAAGCCAGTGTCGCTGTGTCCGACCTCTATGTTGATTGAGCTTTATTCATTTTGGACCTAGCTAAGTAATGAGCCATGGTATGAATAATTATGTAGTTAATTTCTAATTTTATATTATATTATATTATTCATATTCTCATTCTTACTTAATTTTCTGTAACTCTATTTTTTTAATTTTTTTGTACTATAGAATATTTTAAAGTTATATAATGGAGCACCATCCTTTAGACAATATCACCAAATTAAACAAACAGATAATTGGTTTATTAAATCTGTGTGGTTCGTATATGAAAAATATTTACACTAACAAATGAATATTCTATTTAGTTAGAAATTATTATATTAGATTATAAGATATGAAAGAAAAATACTTATTGCATTTTTATAACGAAAAACACTCTTATTAGTTATTACTAATAATATTTATACTTTTCATTATTTTGTAATATTTACATATGATTATATTTTAAAATTCTTATAATTATACTTTTTGTTTACTAATTTTTAATTATGATTTACTAACACCACATAAAATACCTCCATGTAATTTTGAGAAAAAAGTTTATACCATAAAAAATCTAAAAATAGAATATGCAAATGATTTGTATAGGCAAATTAATGGTACAATAAAAGTATAACTTTTACTCACCATTGTTATGAACGAAATCAAAGAATCAATTTTAAACATTTTTTAATATTATTTTGAGTTTGTATCACTTAAGGCACTATCTGACAGAGTGGGTTAAAGAAAAATATTAACATGTATTTTTTATTTTATACAATTTAAATTAATCGTATTAAAAATAACTTATTCAATATTTATATACACGCATAATAAATATTCTAAAAATTTTTATTCTTACTATTATAGAGGTTATTGAAAAATTACATGCACTAGAAGAAGAAGAATAAGTAAAAGTGAAAAGAAAAGCCACAAAAATACGAAGAATAAAGTTAATATTTAAAGAGTAAAAAAATAAATATACAATTCATTTTTAATTTACATATTTAGTAATGCAGATATCATATATCTAATGATAACAAAAAAATAAAAATTTGAATAGAAAAAGATCTTCACAATAACATTTGTCCCAACAAAAAATACTAAAACTCAACTCATGTTACAACAAATAAAACAGAAAATACTACAAAAAAATTAATTATTCAAAACAATCATTTGTATTGCTCATTTATACATATAAAGATAGAACAAAAATGACAATAAAAAATATATACAAGTCAACAGTTCAGAAAGAGTACATCTTCACAAGAATATATGACAACAAGAAGAAAGAAATAACTCAACAACCAAAAATTAAAAAAGGACAAATACCATATAAGAAGACTAAGTTCGTCAACTAAAATAAATACGAAAAATAAAATAAATAAAAATGTAACTATGTACAATTTCAATATCAAAAAAAATTTTTTTGTACTACAAGATATTTAAATAAAAAATACAATCAAATTTAACATTAATTTACATATATTTTAATTAATTTCTAAATAATATAATACTTATTAAAATATACTATATACTATCATTAGTTTACCGTTTTACGTATTACACGAACCTCACTCTAGTTAGTTAAAAATAGTGAATACATTTTTTTGAGAATTTGCTATTAAAAAAGTCAATCAATTGCTTCTCTCACGTTTGAAAATTCACTGCATTTGAATGGCCTAGGGATGGAATGGGGACAGGGTGGGGGAAGGGGATACCTTCCCGCTCTCCGTTTTCCTCCCTAGATTTGCTCTCTGTCCCCGCCCCAACCCTCATCGTGGGGAATATTGCCCCCCATCCTCATTTCCTGCGGATCTCCATTCCTCATCTTCCTATATTAATCATTTATATGAAATTTCTAATGAAAAATAAAAAAAATAAAAAACAGTCACGCAGCGGTAAAAAGGAAAAATGACGCCGCAATCAAAGACAATGAGGCGGCGATGGGTGATGACACGATGAACACTGAGCAGAAGTGGCGAGGAGTATGGTTGTGACTCTATAGGAGATTGGGATTTGCGAGTTCTGACTTTTGAGGTGACTAGGACAGTACAATGTTAATGTTATAGAGAGAAGGGAAGACACTTTTGAAATATATGGTATATGAAATGACTAAAAAATTTATATTAGAAATAAATTAATAAGAATATTTAAGTAAATTTAATAATTTAGGAATTAGCAGAGACAAGGCAGAAATCCCCACTCGGATCCCCACGTCTGCCTCGGGAGAATTTTGCCACCCAAAAATTCTCACAAAAATTTTCGCACTTCGGAGAGTTTTGCCATCCAAGATACTATATTAATTTTAATGGAGCAGGTTCCCATTTGAGACGATCTCCGCAAAAATTCTCACATTTCGGAGAGTTTTACCATCCTAAATGCTCTAAATGTTATATTAACTCTAATGGAGCCTTCTGATTCTTGAATCTTGAGCATTCTGTATAATTGTTTATAGGAATAATTTAAGGTATACTCAACTAACTCAAGTCAGTAAAAATCACTATTTGCATGCTATATTGACTTTGAACTTTTCTTTATTACCGTTATTATTATCATTTTAGACATGAAAGATTTCCAGTCCCCAATATAAAAAAAAAGACATGAAAGATTTTATGTATTTGTTTTTATTGTTTAAAAGATACATATATCACTTTAAAATATGCGTACTGCATCAACCTGAATACCTGATTATCCTTCATTGGTTTCTTTGATATCGCATGTATTTTCAAATAATGAAAATGATGTTAGGTTTGTCTTTCGAATGTTAAATTGACATTATCATATTATTACACATATTTTAAGCCTAAAGTTGTTACTTGTATCTCTCGGGAACTAAACTCATTTCCATCTTTCAAAGGCTAAACTTATGCTGGATGTTTCGATACAAGGGACTAAATAACTTGTTTACTCTTGATTTAACCATGGTTAATGTAGGGTGTGATGTGAATCAGTGTGAATCTGATGTATAATTAAAATGCTACAATACAATAAGTTATAGGAGCTTAACCATAGATAATAAGTTTAAAACATTGAAAAAGGCAACAGCACAAATTAGAATGACATAAATATTAAATAAATTTTGACCAAGGGCACTGTTACTAGCACAGCTTCAGTCACCAATGGAAACGAAAGAAGCCCGTATGACATTCTTGGAAACTCACGGGCACTTTCTTTGAATGTAGGAAGCACCTTGTTCTTCATACCTATTGTATCAACAGGGGAAAAGATCAAATTTAGGAAAGTTACTTTAAGTCATTGAGAAATAAGGAAATAAATGCCAAAAAAAGATTAGAATGTTACAATCTAAACTAGAGTTCAGATGTGGGGTTTGAATTTCATGGAAGTGAGCAAAACGATTGCATAACTGAGAATCTGAGATGTCGCAATCACTTGATAGTTTAATTACTACTTACTCAGACTTGGAGAACCACATCTGCTGGAAGGAGCCTAGAGACGCCAGTATGCTTCCCCCTATCCAAACACTGCATATAGAGTTACCATCTTGATTTAATGGGCAGTCTTATATGAATCACAATAAAAATTACTTATGAAGAATGAGGGGAAAACTGTAGGGAGAGGGACAGAGATATATCACACCTGAACCTTCTTTCAGTTGCATTTCCACTTGCGAATACTTTTACCCTAGCAGCTTGAGGGGACTCCTAAAAACAGAAATTATAGATAGGTCAATTTTTATGCTATAAAAAATGTCATGTTCCAGAAAATGAAATATATAGTTTCAGAAATGTTCACCCCCCCCCCCCTTCTGACCCCCCTAAGAAAAAAAAGTTGATTATAGTAAAAACATAAAAAAAAAATTTCTATAAATAAAAACTTTTATGACCAGAAAAAAGAATGTCAATATGTGTCTTAGTCAAACAGCACTGTAGTATCTTGTCAAAGATCATATTATCACTTATGGAAAAATCTCATTATGCAGATAAATTGAAATGTGATCCTCTGTAAATATCACCTCAAGCAACTCCTTCTCAATGCGTTCCTTCAATTGTTGCATTGAAGCTGTGCCACCAGTAAGCTGGGAGGTAAACAAAAATAACTTTCAGCTGTGACCAAACTTTATAGTACAAACCCAAATATGGTGGAACACCAAATTAATATTGTAGTTACCATTATGCTACCAAAGAGTTCTCTTCGGATATCAACATCACACTTATTAATACTATCTATAACCTGCACATATTCAGAAGAACTACCAAAATCATGACCACGAGAGAAAGTTCTGAACTCTGAGTACTTGATAGTTAATACATGCTAAATGAAGGAAAAAGATTAAAATAACACTATATACCATTTTTGGTAGACCACGAACTGAATGAGCAATTTCAGCAAAGCTCTCCATGCCCGGTATTGTCTGTGATATACAATGTAGTAGTAAAGCACGCAGGAGCAACACAGAAGGGAACAAAAGGCCATTTCCCCGAAGGTTCTTGATTTAGATTTTTTAAGTGAATGTTTAAAAAAAAAAACAAAAAAACTTATCGTAACATTTAAAAAAAAGGTCCAAAAATTGTCCAAGTGATAGTTCCGCAATTCAATCTGACAACAAATCATATTACTCTTCAACCTCCTAATACTAAAATATTTCCAACTCCAGTATGCATTGACAAATTTTTAAAAGTGTGCCATGTGAGAAATTCTTTAAGACAAACTAATGCAACAATCGATGCATATACAAGCCACACACCTGAACCAGCGATGGATTAAAAAGAATATCAGGAATCTTGAATCTGTCGGATCCAATTTCAATTATCCTGTGTGATCCATGAAATTCAAGTCATAAAATACAGCAAATAAACCAGAGCGAAGAAGATTAGGCTTCAAACCCAAACGGATGTTAGTATGAAGCAGATAATTCAAAGTCAGAACCATAATGAATGATCCCTATTTTAGAAAGAGTAAAGTTAGACTCACTGGCCATCAGGAAGCTCATATGAGGTCATTGGAATGTTAGAATATGAACTCTCTGCCAAATAAAAAAGTAAAACCATGAACAGCATGACATACATTAAGTATCTATTTTAAAGAAAACAAAGAACTTCGCAAATGGGATTCAAAACATGATATGAATTTATATAAGTTGGAAGTCATACCATCATATGGAGAATCTGGGGCTCGGCAGACACATTCCTTGATGTCACTAGCAATCACTCTCTGTCGCAATAAACAATCAGCATCTAAAGGACACAAGGCATATGAAAAAGAATAGTTGGAACGACTACAAACCTGGGAGTAGAGTTTGTAGCTTTCAGTTGTATGGGGAAAATCAAGGTTTACAGTCTGGCATTTAGAGAAAAATGGAGGGTAAATAAGAATTACTCTTAACTCATGAATTTGATTGAAGTGATTTGTGATTCTGTAGACATGTAATTTCCACCCTTAATGCCCTTGAGTTTCAAGCTTTGGCATTGTGGAAGTGCCAAGTGCCAACCTTTGTGATATATTATACTGTAGAAAAACACATTATTACCAAGTACCATGAAATTACAGTGTACCTGAATATTTCCTGGCCGTATTTCCTTTTTCTTGAATGCATACCTCGGTTTTATCTATAGTAAATTTTTGAGGGAAAAAAAAGAGTAAGTACATATATGCCCTCCTTGCTCTAGATGACCCGGAAAAAATTAAATAAGGCTAATGTTTTGTTACTCACTGTGATACCTTTGCCTTCCAAACTTTTCATCAAGCAATCTGTCAGAAATTCTCCTCCAATGGGAGAAGTTGTCACAGCCTATTCTTGCAAACATAAACAAAAACATAAGCAGACACATGATACCCAAACAAACAATAAGTACAAACATAAACACGTATCTAATACAATAAATCCCTTCGATCGTTCTAAATTATACTAAATCATATTTTCAAGGGAAAAGAATGAAAGATAAACACATGAAGGCAGATGAAAAAAAACATTTTAATATTGAAATAGCTAGAATCGATGCAACTTGTATTTCAACACCTTGGAATCATCAACTAGAACATGCATTAGTGCCTTACATCAAACTAAATGGTCAATTATATTATCACAAATTATACAATCTAACAGCTATATTTTCTTGCCATAATCAGATTTTTGGTACACGGGCTAAAAGCTTCGTAACCAGTTAAATAGCTTACACATTTTTTCCTATAAACAATTAGCTTGACAAATGATTTCTGTTTGATAGGCTAGCAACAATACCTTTTGAAGAACATAACCATCAAGCACTGGGGCAACGGTTGTTGATCCTCCACCACTGAGTATTGAAATAAAAAAGAAAAGTAGAAATCAGCAACTGAATATCACATTGCAAATGAAATAGAAGCTAGATCAAAGATTGAAGTGCTGAAAATTAAAACCAAACCAGGGGGGGGGGGGGGGGAGAAGAAAAAGAACTGTATTCATCTTCCAACCAAACTCGTAAGAAGACATTCACATTGTACATCAATACTGAGAAACAACCAAGTTATTAGTCACCAACTCGAAAGACCCTTACCCATCAATTACTAATGATGTAGCGCGCCCTGATGCGAATGATGTGAGGACCTGGTGTTAAGAGATATATGTGTTCATTAATTTGTTGACGGATTCATGGTGTCAAGGCATCAATGCAGGGGGAACAAAAAGTTTTTTTCTTCTGAGACTAATTTTATATTGCTAGCCTACACAGAGCAGGAAAGAACAAGTCACTTACAGCATTCTTGGCCAAAAACAATGCAGGTACTTTGTATTTTTCAAACATCAGCTCTGCTGTCCTGACAAATTGACAATAAAATGAAGATGAAATCAACAGTTTGATAATGGAACCAAATGTCTAACTGTATTACCAAAAGCCAAAAACCAGAAGAGGGAAAAAAATTGCAGAATACCTTTCTCTCTGCTCTTGAGTATTATTACATGGCTCAGAAAGTAGCATTGGACGCTCTTTAGGATCAACCAATAGACAATCCCTGAAAATCAGCTAATAGTAATAGTAATATAAGACACAGAACAGATAAATTTCACAAAAGAACAATATTTAAAAAGAATTGAAAAGCACGATCATGATACATGGATTGGCAAGCATAGTGACATTTCGGATAAAAAGTATGTCCTAGGATAAACAGAAATATTTTATAACAAGTGTCAGCTATTTAACATAAAATAACAGAAAATAATGATCCTATTTACCGAAAAAGGGAAATAATACCATACTGCAGACTACAGACAGATTAGGTAATCAGCAACAACCTCAAAGCATGATCCCATATGTTGTCTACAATATTCCAGTCAGCAACAACTCCATTCTTCAGTGGTGACAGCACCTAATAGACATAACAGATAAAGATGATGGAAATGATTAATTTTGACATAACTGAATAACATTATAGCATAAGTTAACAGCGGTTTCAAAGCATTACCTCCATGTAGTCTCTGCGATACCCCAAGGACTGGGATCCTACATAAAGCTTGCATTTTCCCTTGGTTTTGTCAGAATCAAGATTTTTGGCATTGTTTGGCAATTCTGCAGCAGCTCCCAAGTTCTCCTCACCATCGCCATGCCCATTAATGTCCATTTGATCAATTGCACCAACAACCTACACAAATACATGCCAAAATAACATCGATGGAAGAGAAACGCTACAAAAACACACAATGAGAAGCTAACTTGTTAAATTGAAGTATCCTAATGGCATGAAGCAGGTAAACACTACGTACATTTTGATTCTGCTGGAAAATTAAAGCAGATTTAATTTTGTGTAGGGTGAGAGGTGAGACTTACAGAGGGGAAAACAGCCTTGGGAGCATCTTCACCAGCATAACCAGCTTTGCATGTGTGGGACCCCAAGTCAATCACTATCGCTGAAACTTCATCTGCGAGTTAAAACAACAAAAATGAAAACTGCGAATGGAACGAGAATCAGAGAATTAATGGAGAATAAAGAGGTGAGAAAGAAAGGATATTGAAGACTCACCACCGCCATACATCTCTAGGGTTTGTGCAAACGAAAATGTGGGTTCTTTTCGGGGGTCTGAGTGTGAGAGCGCAAGGAACGAGAAATGAAGCCAAGAAAGAAGTTAGCTCAGGTCAGGACTCAGGTGCAATGGAAGAGAAGAAGGGCTTCTTTGAACTCTGGCGGTATTTTTTTTCTTTTTATTTTTGTTGGGATTGGAGCGGGAGCGGGGGGGTTCTGCTATTTTTTTTTTTTTTTTGGGACGGAGTGATTTTCCATTTCTCCTTTGTATTTTATGTCTTTACCATTGCATACCTTGTTGGGCCTCCCATTATCGCGGTTTGTATTGGGCTCTCATGAAAATGTGTCCGGGGTGAGCCCATGTTCTCTCTATACTTTTTTGGCGGTTCCCCTAATTACGAGTGCCTTGTGTAGAGTGAGTGACAGAACAAAAATAAAAAAAGTAGAGTGGTTACCCTTACCCACTTACCCTAATATTACATAACTAATAAAATTTATTATTTTTTACTAATCCTTACTAACTCTAAACACTAAGGGTGTGTTGGTTTGAGGAGAAAATGGGAGGAAGGAAATAAGAAAGAAAGAAATTGAAAGGAAAATAACTATTTTTCTTTGTTTGGTTGAATGGAAAAGTCAAAGAAAAAAAAATGAATAGTGTAAAAAAATGGGTGGGACTCATTGAAAAATTTTTTCCACTAATAATGGATGAAAAATGGAAGGAAAATGTATTTTGTATCAATATTCCAATATTACCCTCTATTTTTTAATATATTTTAAAATATCTAAGGATAAATTTGTCTTTTCATAACATTATATACTATTTCCTTTCTCCTCATTTTTCTTTCATCCAAACATATCTAAGGAAAGTAAAATTTCACTCAATTTCTTTCCTTTCTCTTCTTTCCTTTTTATTTCTTTCCTTTCTATTTATTTCCTTCCAACCAAACAAAGCCTAACACTTTGTTTGGATGTAAAATGAAAAATGAGTGGAAAGAAAATAGGTGGAAAGAAAATGAGAGAAAAGAAAATAAAAGGAAAAGTTAATTTTTTTTGTGTTGTTTGGATGAAGAGAAAATAGAAAGAAAGAAAGTAGAATGAAATTTTTCTTTTGTTTGGATGGAAGGAAAAATAAGAAGAGAGAAAATCATACCTAAATGAAATTACATTAATACCCTTTATAAATTATAATATACTAATGTTATAAGGACAAAATTGTAATTTTATCCATTTTTTCACTCTAATCTAAGTTTTCTTCTCAATTTTGGAGAGAAAACTTTAATGTGGGTCCCACATATACTTTTATATTTTTCATTCATTTTCCTTCTTGATCCAAACAATGGAAACTAATTTTTTCCATCTATTTTCTTCTCCTTCATTTTCTTTCCTTCCAAATTCTTGCAAACCAAACAAAGTGTAAATGAAAGCATTACTTGCCTCACTAAGAACTGTACACGGGTTCAAGTCCTCCTTGAAAAATATAGAAACTATAGCAGTGGTAGTGTGTGTGAGTAGGTGTGTATTATATAAGACTAAAAAAATATTAAATTTTAATAGTATAAAAAAATATTGGTATAAAATATTAATTAATATTAATAAACAAGTTATTGGTCTTATTATTTTTTTTAGAAAAAAAAATGAAATTGATTTCAAGAAATTTTAGATCTGAATATTTTGGTTTCTAACAAAATTTTATTCATTAAAATGTCTCTACAATAATTTTCGTCGGACCTTCGTCTCTTTTAATCAAATTTTTAATATGCATATTAGACAAATAAATTTTAAATAAATTTTATTATAAGATAATTAAGTTCCTCAAAAATAT
This sequence comes from Arachis stenosperma, assembly GCF_014773155.1. Classification (NCBI taxonomy): domain Eukaryota; kingdom Viridiplantae; phylum Streptophyta; class Magnoliopsida; order Fabales; family Fabaceae; genus Arachis; species Arachis stenosperma. The sequence continues at coordinate 40,932,502 of NC_080379.1, forward strand.
CAACATAAAATAAATTAATTTCCTAAAAAATAACGAGGTTAATCTGTCAAATGAAAATAATTCTTAAAGACTTCTAGAGAATAAAAATTTATTAGAAACTAAAATGTTCGATTTACAATATTGAAAAATCAATTTAGGTGTCTATTCTTATTTTTAAAATCAAGAGAATTTTTATATGTTTAATTATTTTGTTAGTCTTTAAAATTTTATTAAATTTGTAATTATACTTTTTTTTCTTTATATTAAATCTCTACACTGCTTTTAATTTTGTAATTAGGTTATTTTTGTGTCAAAAATATTAAATTAATGGAGTATTCCTTTCAAAAAAATATATAGTCAAAGATTTAATTAGGTTCTTAATTGTGGGGTACCTTCATTTTGTGAAAAAATATTCTATTAATTCTAACATTTTTTATACTAACAAAGACTTAATTACAAAATTAAAAACAATATAAGGGCGTATTTAAAAAAAAGTGTAAGGACTTAATTATAAATTTAGTAAAACTATAAAAACTAATAGAGTAATTAAACCTTTTTATACAAAAAAATATGAAAATTTTAAAAGTATAATAATCCATGATAAAAAAAATGTATAATAATTTACATACTTTAATTAAAATTTCTTTCGGTTTCAAAAATTTTTGTTGGGATAAAGTAGTTAATTAATTATGTTATTTATATAGGTGTTGGAAGTAATTTAAGTCAACTCGCAAATTAATTTAAGATTTACTCGTTAACAATTTAATAAGTTGAACTCAAAAATTTGTAAGTTGACCTGCCTTAAACATAAATTTAAACTCATCTATTAAATGAGTTGGATTTTAACTTGAGTAAATTCGATTCGTTTGATCTTCTATTTTCAAGCTTTGGAACATTAGTAGAGCACTATGTCACTATGTTATAAGATAATCTTCTACTTTGTCAAAAATGGGTACGAGTGTGATTTTGTTGCTTGAGAAAGTGTTTGAGAGAGCCAGAGGCTGAAGCCATGGTTCTTTATCAACTAACTCTTGATACATTGTTACAATGGCTATACTAGCATAGAAAAAATGGATAAAACTTTTTTGACTCTAAAGTTATCATTCCTGAACAAATTATTTAGCAAAAAACAAAAACTATATATTGCTATTATATGGTTTATGCTTCATTCTAATTCCACTGCCACAACTACTTAACTTATATATAGCCTAGTGCATGACTTTGACTAGGTCTAACTCTCTATAAATCTAAACACTAAGCTGGCCTTTTTTCTAATTTTTCATCACATTCTAACTAACCCTTCTTGATCTTGAATTATTGATTCATATCCTTAACAAATTCAAGCTAAAGTAATTTTTTTTAGAAAATATAAAATTTTTAGGCCTACATGATACGAACTCAGTCCACTTCGGTCCTAACATACAAACTATGTTTAAGATTGGGCCTACCAAGATCAGCTTAATAACATAAAGTCCAATATAGGAGGCCTAATCCACATAGGTCAAACTTGCTTGAACACGGGTCTCAGAAGCCCGTAACCAGCCCGACATGGGGAGAAAGGCAAGCACTCCTCCCCAATACTATAGTTATTGTAACACCCCATTACCTTAAGTCTTACTTCGTACCGTAAAGTGAAGGATAACAAAGTGTCATGACAGTTCTAAGGCTCATATAATATATATATATATATAAAGAAATAGTAATATTAGAAGCCCGATGAAGGAATAAAAGCTCAAATTGCATAAAGCGAAATTACGAAATGCGAAGCATTCATACACGATAACTAAACGCATAGGTACGAACGGAACAAGACATAATATATGTAAAACATTGTAGATAGCTCCAATACATACAAGGTAATAATTAAAATAAACAAGATGTATATATATAAGTATGATATACCAAAGAGAGGACTAGTCACGGCCTGCGGAGTTTAGGCTGACTAGTCAAACTGAATACAATAGAATTTTGAAGTTTTAAAATAGCAACACCTCAAAGATTTTTAGAAATGAAGCCTCTGAGGCAACAAAGTTAAATACACAAAAGGTGAGAGAATAACTACAATAAAAGTAAAGTGAAATAAAACATGAGGAAGATCATACTCCTCTTTGTCATCATATCCGCAAACTCACTGTGGTGGATTGCGACTTGCATCTGAAAAATAACAACAACATATGATATGAGAATCGGAGGTTCTCAGTATGGTAACAGTGCCCAATATATAAGATGTAAGGTTCTGGGACACCGAAGGTAATCCTAGAACTTCACATCAAACAGATATTCAAGCTTAACAAAAATAAATAACTTAAACCATAAACCATAAACAGTGTTATCTAAACTTAGGGGATTTCTAACTAAAACTAGACACCGTTGTCCCACAGCCTTCACCAGCCTACCCTCCGTACGATCTTATCACCATTGCCTACCTAACTTCCTCAGCATCAGACAATCACAGATAATGCAAGCAAGTAATACACAGGTAATATTCATGTATATCAAGTAATTCAAGAAGCAAGTAGGCATATTATACATTTAAGCAAACTGCAAGTAATCAAAGCAAACAAAGCACATAAGAGATGCATATGATGAATGCTTGTCCTATTGGCTTGTGATATCACTTGTCAGACCATGAATACCAACCCGACACATCCTTCCAGATGTCACCTTTCTGCCACGTTCGAGGATATAGCGCGTGGTACGCTTTTGTATCGTTCTGAGAGTATAGTGCTGGCACACTTGCATGTTCCAAGGATATAGTGCCTGGTACACTCTTGCGGTAGAGAAGGAAAACAACAATAACATATGGTTCATCATAAATCGTTCCAGGGATATAGTGCCCGACACACTATCATTCCAAGGATATAGTTCCTGGCACACTATCATTCCAAGGATGTAGTGCCTGGCACACTTTCAACATCCAACAAGTCCATCAACTTCAAATCACTATCAATCATCACCATTTTCTCATCTCAATCCACTTTTAATTCTCAATTCTCAACATTCCAAGTATATAGTACCTGGCACACTCTCCTTCAATATCCATCAAGCTCATCAAAACCATCATCAGTTCTTAATTCCACAAGTTACCATCCACTCACAAGTTCTTAAGCCATTGCCAATAAAACACTTCGCTAGTCCACCCACAACTTCAGAAACCTAAGTCTCTGTCTTCTAAACTCATATAGAAAAATTTCCAATTAGATCATTAATCCATCTCTATTAATCTTATGGTCTAATTACTAGTTAGCAATCTTAAACAGTAAATAAAGAAGTTTGGAAAGCTAGAGAACCCTTGAAAAACGAAAAAAAATAATTTTTCAGCAAAACAGGGTGTATGCGTACGCATGCATTATGTATGCGTACGCATACATACATTTTGGCCCATTTCGCGTTTGCAAACACATGTATGCGTACGCAGGTGCCAAACAGAATGGCACTCTCGCGTATGGGGTATTCGCGTACTCATACATTCCCAGACTTAGAAAATTTTGCAAAGTTGCAGAAATCAGTTTTAAACACCAAACTTTAAACATTCATAACTTCCTCTACAAAAATTCATTTTCATCAAACTTTATATCAATTTAAAGATCTTTGAATGAACTTTAATCTAAGATAAATTCCAACCAATTTAAAAAACTGAGGCTCAAGTTATGATCCGTCAAAGTTCATCAAAAACTGGTTTTTACCAACAATTAACTAAGTTCTCAAACTTCCAAATTTCGCAACCAAACCAAACCAAAACATACCTAATTCATCACAAAACACTACCACACACTACACTTTACCATTCCATTGTACTTTTATCACTTCCACACCTAATTCACTCAACTCTTCCTCCATAAATCAACACAATTCTATAATTCCAATTCAATATTTCATACCAACAATCTACACAATCTAATTCCTCATATACACCCTTCCTCAATTACAACATCATCACATCACTCTCATAGCATCACAATCATTATATCATAATTATCATTATTCAATCTCAATTTCAACACTCAACGCCATTCACCAAAAATAATATTCAAAATCCAATATTATCATATATTCATCATATTTCATATATCACACACTCTAACACTGTAGATCATCCTCTTCATTATCAAACATAATTTCACATATAATCAATCATACAAAACTATCATTCAACCCTATCTTAGGGTCAACTAGCCTAAGTGTCCAGAAATATTACATATTATATAAAAAAAACCGAAATCATACATTGGCCGATTCCCAAAATGCACTAAACATCAAAACGAAGCCACCAAGCTCGATCCAAAGCCTCAAACCAACTCCAACAAACACCAAAACATAATCTTACCCAACGAGATTAGGGGCAAAACTCCAACAATATTCTAATACTAGATTACCCCCACTTTTTTTAGATAGAAACGAAGACCTCGGTGAGAGATTCGAGTGGCCGTAAACGGCTCATCAATTGGAGCTCTGGAGAGAAAGTTATGATGATTTGAAGATCAAAGGGATTAAGGTTTTCTCTCTTCTCTCTATCCGCCCCTCTCTCATTCTCTAGGGTAAATGAGCTGAAATGCTCATTAGTTAGGTTTATATATGTTGGGCTTGGACCCAACTTGGGTCCAGTCCAACCCGTTAGCGTTTTTAGCCCTTTTAGCCCACTTTGGGCCAAAACATTTAGAATTAGTGCCCAATTTTCGATTCTAAATTATTTTTGTCCTTTCAAAACAATAAATTCAATTTTTAAAATTTTATTTTCTCAATATGCGGTACTGGACACACTAGAGCTGGTATTGTTGGCTTAAGTACCGGTACGCGTTTTTACAAAAACTTTCCTTAAAAGATACATTTTTTCACTTAAAAAATTCTATTGAATTCAAAAGATACATTTTTTCACTCAAATTTTCAAATTAAGATGTCTAAATTTTCGAACCGATTTCGGACAGTTAAAATTATTATTTTATTAAAGCAATTTTGCGTGAAAACTCAGGTTCTTATAGTTATCACCCTTAGACAATAACCACCCTGAACATGGAGAGTAACCTCCCATTCTGTAAAAGGGTAACGACCTATGATCTTCATAAGTCATCCCTAAAGAATGACTAAGTCCAACATTACTACTCTATAAATACCCCCAACACATGTATTTTTTTTTCAATTTATTCTGACCTTAAACTTGCTTAAACTCTTACTGACTTAGACATCATAGTCCCTTGCAAGTACTCCCTACCACTGTCTAGGCGAGGACATTGGATAAACTACCATCTCGGTATCCAAGTCGAATTTCTTTCCAAAGACGTTTGGACCTCACATCCAGGCCCAAATTCATCTTAATTTTAGGTAACACCACGGAACACAAATATATATATGAATGAAGGAATATTTCTAAAAAAAGATACAAAATGATGTAGATGATGAACAATGACATGATATATGGCAAGATTATTTATGTCATATTTTGACTACTAATGTCAAATTGTGACTTTTAAATAACTATTTTTTCACGTCTATTTCACAAACAAATAAAGGTTACTACATTACATTAAATATTCATCCAACTAAATAACTGATGTACGGAAGGATACGTAGTGTACCAGTCTTTCTAATCTTTTTTGCATGAAAAATCCCATTAGAATATCACCCAATACACTTCACAATCCACATACACAGATTTTGTTTTTTGGGTGGGACATGCAGCTATTTAAGCTTCTGATAACTCATTAATATCTCATGCAAACAAAAACCATGAAACATGGCTCTAATTTTGCATCCAACATTCCTTTTTCACACCATAATAGTGCTCGCACTTTTCTTCACCACTGTTTCCACTTCCTCCGAATTCTCTTCTCAACGTCATCGCTTCCATACAGCCATAACAAACCCAACCAAACCCAAATCTTTCTCTTTCATCTTCTTTCAAACTACAGCTATATCCAAGGCACTCTTTTCACAGGTCACCACAAAGAGGACCATCTCAATCACTTCAAAAGTCCTGAAATGACTTTGTATGATGGAACTACTTGTCCAAGGAACAACATCAGTAATTTCAAAAGTCAGATATACCTGGCAGGAACGTCTGACGTAATGGTGCACGAAATTGTAAATCACACTTTTCACAACTCGTACCACTAACCAGCAAGTGTACTAGGTCGTCCAAGTAATACCTTACGTGAGTAAGGGTCGATCCCACGGAGATTGTTGGCTTGAAGCAAGCTATGGTTATCTTGTAACTCTTAGTCAGGATATAATATCAATAATGATTCTTAGTTTTAATTGTAAAAGTAAAAGAGCATGAAATAAATACTTATTATGCAGTAATGGAGAATATGTTGGGGTTTTGGAGATGCTTTGTCTTCTGAATTCCTGTAACATAATACTTTCTCACTTTCAAACATGCAAGGGTCCTTCCATGGCAAGCTGTATGTAGGGCGTCACCGTTGTCAATGGCTACTTCCCATCCTCTCAGTGAAAATGGTCCAAATGCTCTGTCACAGCACGGCTAATCATCTGTTGGTTCTCGATCATGTCGGAATAGAATCCATTGATTCTTTTGCGTTTGTTATCACGCTTAACAATCGCGAGTTTGAAGCTCGTCACTGCCATTCAATCCTTGAATCCTACTCGGAATACCACAGACAAGGTTTAGACTTTCCGGATTCTCAAGAATGGCCGCCAAAGGATTCTAGCTTATACCACGAAGATTCTGATTAAGGAATCTAAGAGATACTCATTCAATCTAATGTAGAACGGAGGTGGTTGTCAGACACGCGTTCATAGGTTGAGGATGGTGATGAGTGTCACGGATCATCACCTTCTTCATAGTGAAGTGCGAATGAACATCTTAGATAGAAACAAGCGTGTTTGAATGGAAAACAGAAATAATTGCATTAATTCATTGAGAAACTGCAGAGCTCCTCACCCCCAACAATGGAGTTTAGAGACTCATGCAGTCAAAAAGTATATAGTTCAGATCTAAAATGTCATGAGATACAAAATAAGTCTCTAAAAGTTGTTTAAATACTAAATTAGTAAACTAGGTTTATAGAAAATGAGTAAACTAAGATGGATAGTGCAGAAATCCACTTCTGGGGCCCACTTGGTGTGTGCTGGGCTGAAACTTAAGCTTCTCACGTGCCTAGGCTGTTTCTAGAGTTAAACGTCAGGTTGTAACCTGTTTCTGGCGTTTAACTCCAACTTGCAACCTGTTTCTGGCGTTCAACGCCAGAATGCAACATGGAACTGGCGTTAAACGCTAGTTTACGTCGTTTAGCTTCGCACAAAGTATGGACTATTATATATTGCTAGAAAGCCCTGGATGTCTACTTTACAACCCAATTGAGAGCGCACCAATTGGACTTCTGTAGCTCCAAAAAATCCATTCCGAGTGCAGGGAGGTCAGAATCCAACAAGATCAGCAGTCCTTTTTTAGCCTGAATCAGATTTTTGCTCAGCTCCCTCAATTTTAGCCAGAAAATACCTGAAATCATAGAAAAACACACAAACTCATAGTAAAGTCCAGAAATATGATTTTTGCCTAAAAACTAATAAAAATCTACTAAAAGCTAACTAAAACATACTAAAATCTATATAAAATTACCCCCAAAAAGCGTATAAAATATTCGTTCATCACAACACCAAACTTAAACTGTTGCTTGTCCCCCAAGCAACTAGATAAATAAAATAGGATAAAAAGAAATTAAGAAGCAATAATATCTCAGAGTTTTAAGTGAAGCTCAGATTCCAATTAGATGAGCGGGACTAGTAGCTTTTTGCTTCTGAACAGTTTTGGCATCTCACTTTATCCTTTGAAATTCAGAATGATTGGCATCCATAGGAACTCAGAGTTCAGATAGTATTATTGATTCTCCTAGTTTAGTATGTTGATTCTTGAACACAGTTACTTTATGAGTCTTGGCCGTGGCCCTAAGCACTTTGTTTTTCAGTATTACCACCGGATACATAAATGCCACAGACACATAACTGGGTAAACCTTTTCAGATTGTGACTTAGCTTTGCTAGAGTCCCCAATTAGAGGTGTCCAGAGTTCTTAAGCACACTCTTTTACTTTGGATCACAACTTTAACCACTCAGTCTCAAGCTTTTCACTTGGACCTGCATGCCACAAGCACATGATTAGGGACAGCTTGATTTAGCCGCTTAGGCCTGGATTTATTTCCTTAGGCCCTCCTATCCATTGATGCTCAAAGCCTTGGATCCTTTTCACCCTTGCCTTTTGGTTTAAAGGGCTATTGGCTTTTTCTACCTCTTTTGCTTTTTTTTCTCTTTTTTTTTCTCTTTTTTTTCTTTTTTTTTTCACTACTTTTTCTTGCTTCAAGAATCAATTTTATGATTTTTCAGATCAGCAATAATATTTCTCTTGTTCATCATTCTTTCAGGAGCCAACAATTTTAACATTCATAAAATTCAATATAAAAAATATGCACTGTTCAAGCATTCATTCAGAAGACAAAAAGTATTGCCACCACATATAAATAATTAGAATTTTCCTTATTAAGAACTCGAAAATATATTGCATTTTTATTCTAAAAATCTACTATTTTATTCATGTTTGATGATGATGAGAAAAATAAATTATAGCTTAATTAGAGATAAAATCAAAATAGAGATACTAATTACTACTACTTCATATATAACTTCTAAGGTAAATTCCTAATAAGAACAATTATCACAGAGTTAAGGCTAAGATTAGAACTCAACAACCTTTAGTTTGGAAGATGATGGGTGATCCTTCAACTTGTGGGGTGTCTGGTCCTTCAAGAGACAGCTTCTGGTGCTTCAGCTTCTGTATCTCCAGATATTTGTCTTCTTTCAGATCAAATTTAACTTCCAGGATCACTGATCTCAGACCCATTATTTTGTGGTAATGGTCTGCATGTTCTTTGGTTAAGAACTTCTCTTGATTCCAAAGTGGTTTTGGAATATTCTCTTTTTTGCCTCTTGAAGTGGTTTGTTTTCCCTTAGGTGCCATGATCTTGATGAGTTTTAGTTCAGTGATCACGGAAAAACACACCAAACTTAGAGGTTTGCTTGTCCTCAAGCAAAAGAAAGGAAATGAGAGAAAATTTCAAAAATTCAAAAGATATGATGAGATTTTGAAAAAGATTTGAAAAGAGATTGAAGAAGAATGAAGAAATATTTTTAGGATTAAGAATTTTTTTGCATTTTGAAGTTGAAAGTTGAGAATTTGTAACATGTTTATGCAAGAAATCATGAGTTGAAACATGAAAAATGAAAAAAAATTGAGTTGAAAACGAATTCACCTCCTCCCCATAATCTTGGCGTTAAACGCCCAAACACTGCATGTTTTGGGCGATTAACGCCCATTTGTAGCTTCTCCTGGGCGTTTAATGCTCAGCTGTTACTTTTGGCTGGCGTTAAACGCCAGGAACTCCTTTGTCGCTGGGCATTTTTCTGAACGCCCAGGACGCTGTAAATCTGGCGTTGAACGCCCAGATGATGCTTCTGTCTGGCGTTTAACGCCCAGAAGATGCTTTTTTCTGGCGTTTAACACCCAAATGGCTATCTCTACTGGGCGTTCAACGCCCAAAACAGCTCTTATTGGTTTTTTTCGCACCAGTGAGCTTCTTTTTGCTGTTTTATCCTCTGAATCCTTCTGTAACTCTGTATCATTCACTGAAATGTATTATCTAATTTAAAATTAAAATTACAAATAAAATAACTCATGACTGGATTGCCTCCCAGCAAGCGCTTCTTTACTGTCTTTAGCTGGACTATTACTGAACTTTAATAAAGTCTCAGTTTTGAGCAATCTTGCTCAAAATTGCTTTCAAGATAATGTTTGACTCTCTGTCCATTAACAATGAACTTTTTGTTAGAATCATTATCCTAAAGCTCTACGTAACCATATGGTGACACACTTGTAATCACATATGGCCCTCTCCACCGGGATTTCAATTTCCCGGGGAATAATCTGAGCCTAGAATTAAACAGCAGAACTTTCTGCCCTGGCTTAAAGATTCTGGATGACAACTTCTTATCATGCCATCTTTTTGCTTTCTCTTTGTAAATTTTTGCATTTTTGAAAGCATTGAGTCTGAATTCCTCTAACTCATTTAACTGGAGCAATCGTTTTTCTCCAGCTAACTTGGCATCAAAGTTTAAGAATCTGGTTGCCCAATAGGCCTTATGTTCTAGTTCCACTGGCAAGTGACAGGCTTTTCCATACACAAGCTGGTATGGAGAAGTTCCTATAGGAGTCTTGAATGCTGTTTTGTATGCCCACAGAGCATCATCCAAGCTTCTTGCCCAATCCCTTCTACGGTTAATCACAGTCCATTCCAGGATTCTTTTAAGTTCTCTATTAGAGACTTCAGCTTGCCCATTTGTCTGTGGATGATACGGAGTAGCTACCCTGTGGCTAATTCCATATCGAACTAAAGCAGAATAAAGCTTTTTATTGCAGAAATGAGTGCTCCCATCACTGATTAGTACTCTAGGGCAAACACTCGAGAGTCTTTATAGAGAGTAGGCCAGTAGAAGCCACATTGGAGGACTCTTGTGGCTATTCGCTCACTTCCAAAATGTCCTCTATACTGTGATCCATGGCAGTGCTAGAGGATCTTCTGTGCTTCTTCTTTAGGCACACATCTACAGATTACTCTGTCTACACATCTCTTGAAGAGATATGGTTCATCCCAAAGATAGTACTTTGCATCCGTGATCAATTTCTTTGATTGCTGCCTACTGTACTCTTTGGGTATGAATCTCACTGCCTTGTAGTTTACAATGTCTGCAAACCATGGCACTTCTTGGATGGCAAAGAGTTGCTCATCCGAAAAGTTTTTAGAGATCTCAGTAAGAGGGAGGGATGCCCCTTCTACTAGTTCTATTCGGGACTGGTGATCTGCTACTTAGTTCTCTGTCCCTTTTCTGTCTCTTATTTCTATATTAAAATCTTGTAGAAGTAACACCCATCTGATGAGTCTGGGTTTTGAATCCTGCTTTATGAGTAGATATTTAAGAGCAGCATGGTCAGTGTATACAATCACTTTTGATCCTACTAGATAAGATCTGAACTTGTCAATGGCGTAAACCACTGCAAGTAACTCTTTTTCTGTGGTTGTGTAGTTCTTCTGTGCATCATTTAAAATACGACTGGCATAGTAAATGACGTGTAGAAGCTTGTCATGCCTTTGTCCCAACACTACACCAATGGCATGGTCACTGGCATCACACATTAGTTCAAATGGTAATGTCCAGTCTGGTGCAGAGATGACTGGTGCTGTGACCAGCTTAGCTTTCAGAGTCTCAAATGCCTGCAGACACTTCTTATCAAAGATAAATGGCGTGTTAGCAGCTAGAAGATTACTCAGAGGTTTGGCGATTTTTGAAAAATCTTTTATAAACCTCCTATAGAATCCTGCATGCCCCAGAAAGCTTCTGATTGCCTTAACATTGGCAGGTGATGGTAACTTTTCAATTACCTCCACCTTAGCTTGATCCACCTCTATTCTCTTATTCAAAATTTTGTGCCCAAGGACAATTCCTTCAGTCACCATAAAGTAACATTTTTCCCAGTTTAAAACTAGGTTAGTCTCTTGGCACCTCTTTAGAACAAGTGCTAGATGGTCAAGATAGGAGCTGAATAAGTCTCCAAATACTGAAAAGTCATCCATGAAGACTTCCAGAAAATTTTCCACCATATCAGAGAAAATAGAGAGCATGCACCTTTGAAAAGTTGCAGGTGCATTGCACAGACCAAATGGCATCCTTATGTATGAAAATACTCCGGATAGACATGTGAATGCTGTTTTCTCTTGATCATGGGGATCTACTGCAATTTGATTATAACCTGAATATCCATCCAGGAAGCAGTAGTATTCATGACCTGCTAGTCTTTCTAGCATCTGGTCTATGAATGGTAAAGAAAAATGATCTAAGTTTAATTATTCTAAGTTAAAGACTTGAAGTACAACATAAAATATTAAAATAACATATCATAAAGTTCATAAAATAACGTACTAAAATTAATAAAACAGCACTTGGTGAAACAACATACTAAATTAGCAATTCAGCATACTAAAACAACAAGCTCCAATTGACATTTCTCTTTGAATTGACACTATATCAGCAACCATTCATTCCTATTAAGAAATACCAAATGAAAAAGATTAGTAAAACATGTTAGAATAATTTGAAAAAAGCAATGTAAATTCTTATAGACCAATACAAACACTAGTGAATACCTAAGATGGTTGATGAAGTTGCATTCCACTTTAAACTTCAGGTTCTCTAACACTAGTAACTCCAAAAATTTCTATTCAATTCAACAATAACAGAATATATCATGGTATCTCAATGGTTTAAAATGAAAGACAAAAATGAATAATAAAAGATAAATGAGTCAATTCATTATATACCTAAATCAATAATGGTATCTCCTTGAAGCTGGATTGGTATTTGTCCCTGTTGATTCTTCTAGTGTAGATCCAATGATACTTGATGGAGTAGGAATGTTCCCAACTTCAGATCCACTTATGTTGTTAGTAAGCACTTGCTTATCAGCCATTCTAATTTCCAAACAAATGAACAATCCTACAATTAAATAAACCATATTAGTTTACAATTAAATAAATCATATCACTACAAAAATTCATTGAGTTCATTAATAATATTGATGCAATGGTTCCAAACCCTCAGTGCCACTTGACCATATAAACTCCGTCTTTTAATTTAGATAATTTTTTTTGGGTGATCTTCTACACATTTTACAGAGTTTATTACATAATAACACAATGATTCTGGTACTTTAATATTTAATTTATCCTGGTACTTTATTATTTAATAGTTAAAATTAAATTACCTGATGAGTTGAAGACGATGGAGGCAATGAAAATGGAAGAAATGTGAATTGTTTGACGGAGCCACTGGAGGAGATGACCACTGCCAATGGAAGAGATGACCGCAATGTTGGAGGAGATGACCACATTGTTGGAGGAGACAACAAACGCGTTAAGCCGCTGATGGAGGAGACGACCACCACGCCTATGGAGGAGATGACGATGAACGAGCTTAGGAAGAGATGTGGTTTGACGAGACGAACTTAAAAGATGCGACGATGAACGAGAGCCGGTGACGGTGGAGTGAACGCCAGTGATAGAGGTGGAGCCGGTCAGAAGTGAGGCGAGTCTGAAATAGTGGGAGTGTGGGACTAGGTCTGGGTGACTGAGGAGAGGGAGAGCTGCGGCGCCGTAAGAGGGTTAGGGCGTTAGGGCCTTTACAGTTTGCGTCACTTAAACTATGTTATTTATATTATAGGTGTGAATCTGTGGATCGGATCTACGGATAATACTACAAAATCTCCAATCCGATCCTATCATAGTGTAAATCGGATCTGATCCGATTCGATGACTGGTGCACGAAATTGTGATCACACTTTTCATAACTCTGCATAACTAACCAGCAAGTGCACTGGGTCGTCCAAGTAATACCTTACGTGAGTAAGGGTCGATCCCACGGAGATTGTCGGCTTGAAACAAGCTATGGTTATCTTGTAAATCTTAGTCAGGAGATTAATGATAAAAATGATTTTGTTTATGAAAAGTAAATAACATGAAATAAATGATACTTGTGATTCAGTAATGAGGAACAAGTTGAGGTTCCGGAGATGCTCTGTCGTCTGAATCTCTACTTTCCTATTGTCTTCTTCTCCAAACACGCATGGCTTCCTTCCATGGCAGGCTGTGTGATCCTCTCAGTGAAAATGGTCTAAGTACAGTTTCTACATAGCTAATCAACTGTCAGATTTCTCGTCTCGGATGAAAAATACCAGGCATAGCTACCGCACGGCTAATCATCTGTCGGTTCTCACTTGTGTCGGAATAGGATCTCTCTATCCTTTTGCACACTGTCACTGCGCCCAACATTCGTGAGTTTGAAGCTCGTCACAATCATCCCCTTCCAGATCCTACTCGGAATACCACAGACAAGGTTTAGACTTTTTCTAGATCTCAGGAATGCTGCCAATTGGTTCTAGCCTCTACCACAAAGGTTTTAATCTCACGGACTCGGTCCGTGGATCAGAGACCCAAAAGATGCGCACTCAAGCTGTCGCCCAATGACTACGTTGAGCTTAGATAGAACGGGAGTGGTTGTCAGGCACGCGTTCATAAGGTTGAGAATAATGATGAGTGCCACGGATCATCATATTCTCTATTTTGAAGTACGAGTGAGTATCTTAGAATAGATCAAACGTGATTGAATAGAAAACAATAGTAATTGCATTAATCCATTGAAACACATCAGAGCTCCTCACCCCCACCTATGGGGTTTAGAGACTCATGCCGTAGAAGATACAATATGAAATATAAAAAATGTCATAAGTTGCTAAATGAATCTCTAAAAGTAGTTTTTATACTAAACTAGTAACCTAGGTTTACAGAAAATGAGTAACTAAGTGCAGATAGTACAGAAATCCACTTCCGGGGTCCACTTGGTGAGTGTTTGGGCTGAAATTTGAAGCTTTCACGTGCATAGGCCATCCTTGGAGTTAAATGCTAGTTTGGGTGCCAGTTTGGGCGTTTAACTTCAGTTTTGGTGCCAGTTCTGGCGTTTTACGCCTGAAAAAGGTTTTTGGCTGGCGTTTAACGCCAGTTTGGGCCATCAAAGCTTGAGAAAAGTATAAACTATTAAACATTGATGGAAAGTCCAAGATGTCTACTTTCCAACGCAATTGAGAGCGCGCCAATTGGGCTTCTGTACCTCTAGAAAATCCACTTCGAGTGCAAGAGGGTCAGAATCCAACAGCATCTGCAGCCCTTTCTCAGCCTCTGAATCAAATTTTTGCTCAGATCCCTCAATTTCAGTCAGAAATTACCTAAAATTACAGAAAAATACACAAACTCATAGTGAAGTCTAGAAATGTAAATTTTGAATAAAATTAATAAAAACATAACAAAAAGTGAATAAAACATGCTAAAAACTATATGAAAACACTACCAAAAAGCGTATAAAATATCTACTTATCACAACACCAAACTTAAACTGTTGCTTGTCCCCAAGCAACTAGACAAATAAAATAGGATAAAAAAAATTATGGTGCAATAAAATCTGAGAGTCTTTAATGAAGCTCAAATTCAAATTAGATGAGCGGGGCTTAGAGCTTTTTGCTTCTGAATAGTTTTGGCATCTCATTTTATCCCCTGAAACTCAGAATGATTGGCTTCTTTCAGAACTCAGCATGCAAATAGTGTTATTGATTCTCCTAGTTTAGTATGTTAATTCTTGAACACAGCTACTTTATGAGTCTTGGCCGTGACCCTAAGAATCTTGTTTTCCAGTATTACCACCGGATACATAAATGCCACAGACACATAATTGGGTGAACCTTTTCAGATTGTGACTCAGCTTTGCTAGAGTCCCCAGTTAGAGATGCCCAGGGATCTTAAGCACACTCTTTTTGCTTTGGATCATGACTTTAACCACTTAGTCTCAAGCTTTTCACCTGGACCTTCATGACACAAGCACATGGTTAGGGACAGCTTGATTTAGCCGCTTAGGCCAGGATTTTATTCCCTTGGGCCCTCCTATCCATTAATGCTCAAAGCCTTGGATCCTTTTTATCCTTGCCTTTTGGTTTAAAGGGCTATTGGCTTTTTCTGATTACTTTTTCTTTTTCTTTCTTTTTCTTTATTATTATTATTTTATTTTTTTCGCCATTTTTTTACAAGCTTTGTATTTTTTACTGCTTTTTCTTGCTTCAAGAATCAATTTTATGATATTTTAGATTATCATTAACATTTTTCTATTCACCTCATTCTTTCAAGAACCAAACATACTCAAATTTTAGTGTAAAAAATATGCACTACTGTTTATGCATTCATTCAGAGAGCTAAAGTAATGCCACCACATATAAATAATTTGAATTTTTCTTATTTTGTACTTAAAATATTTGCACCCTTGCTCTTCTAAAAAAAATCTACTATTTAATTCATGTTTGATGATGATAAGAAGAGTAAATTATACCCGAATTGATAAAAATAATACTAATGATCATGCAACTCTAATACTAATGCTCATGCAACTCTTAAAATAGGTCTCTAATAACAGAAGTTATCACAGAGTTAGGACTCAACAAATTTTATTTTGAGAGAGAGGTGCTCCCTCAATCTGTGGGACGGCTAGCTCTTCAAGGGACAGCTTCTGGCACTTTAGCTCCTGTAGCTCATGTCCTTGCTTCTCTTGTTCCTTGAGCAGTTTGCAAAGTATGCTGTTTTGATTCTGCTGCTCTTCTTTGAGTTGATCTATAGCTTCTTGCAGCTTGGTGACAGATGCTTCTAAGCGGGTCCAATAGTCAAATTGAGGGATTTCTGGGAGGAGCTCATGCGCCCTCCTCTTGATGAGGTTGTCTTGAACTTGAGGTCCATCCATTACCTTTTTGGTGATTGGGTGTTTAACTGGGATATAGTCATCCACTCCTATCTTCACCCCCGCATCTTTACATAACAAACTGATCAAGCTTGGCTAAGCCAATTTGGCCTCAGTGGATTCTTTGTGTTGCAAACATGTAAATCTCACAAGAAATCAGCTGATGGACCTCCACTTCCTTTCCCAACA
This sequence comes from Arachis stenosperma, assembly GCF_014773155.1. Taxonomy (NCBI): domain Eukaryota; kingdom Viridiplantae; phylum Streptophyta; class Magnoliopsida; order Fabales; family Fabaceae; genus Arachis; species Arachis stenosperma. The sequence goes on from NC_080379.1 coordinate 40,949,056, forward strand.
TAATACAGTGAATTATCACTGCCCTTTTGACAGTGACTTCAGAGCGGTTACTGGTGGGAAGTATAGAACGCCCAATGAAGTCCAGCCAACCCCTAGCAACTGGTTTGAGATCTCCTCTCTTCAGTTGGTTTGGAACACCTTTTAAGTTGGTTATCCACTTGGTTCCAGGGAGGCATATGTCCTCTAGAACTTGATCCAGCTTTTTATCTTTAGCCATTCTCTCACTTTATCAAGGTGAAAGTAAATAACCTTTCCTCTGACCACAGTTGGAAAGGTGTAGAAGGCAGTTCCCTCCATTTTTGCTTATCTTTCATCCACATATTTGCATAGAATTCATGGATCATGTTTCTTCTAACATGTTTCTCAGGATTAGCCAGGATTTCCCAACCCCTGTTTCGAATCTGCTCTTGGATCTCTGGGTATTCGTCTTCTTTCAGATTGAACTTAACTTCCAGGATCACTGATCTTTGGGACACAATTTTGAAGTAATGCTCTGCATGTTCTTTGGTGCAGAACCTCTCATGCATCCAAGGTTTTGGATTATTTTCTTTCTTGCCTCTTAGAGTGGATTGTTTTCCTTTAGGGGCCATGATCTCGATCTGTGTTAGCTTAGTGATCATGGAAAAATCACACCAAACTTAGAGGTTTGCTTGTCCTCAAGAAAAAGAAAAGAAAGAAGAGGAATAGAAGGAGAGCACGATTCGAATAATGGGTTAAGGGGGTTGGCCGAATGTGTATTTAAAAGAGCGGGGGTGGGTTCGAATTTTTAGAGAAGAAAAGATAGAAAGATATGATTGAAAAAAAAGATAAACATGATGTGAAAAAGATAAGATTTTAAAATTTAAAAGATTTGAAATAGATATAAGGAGGTGAAATCTGAATTTTTGTTGATGCAATTAAGAATAAAAGATGATATGGATGAATTTAAAAGATTTGGAAAGAAATTGGAAAGATAAATGAGTTTTAAAAATGTTATGAAAAAGAATTAAGAAGAATTTATAAGCTCATAATTTTTTTTTTTTGAAAATGGAAATTGGAAGATAAATATTTGAAAAATGTTTATGCAGAAAATTATAAATTAAAACATGAAAATTTGAAAAAAACTGAATTGGAAATAAAATTCTCTCCCCTTGCTGTTCTGGCGTTAAACGCCGAGAATGATAGCCATTCTAGCGTTTAACCCCCATCTGGTGGCCTATTTGGGCGTTTAACGCCCAGCCAGGTACCCTGGCTGGCGTTAAACGCCAGAAATTCTTTGTCATTGGGTGTTTTTCTGAACGCCCAGGATGCTACTGTTTCTGGCATTAAACGCCCAGAATGCTGTCCATTCTGGTGTTTAACGCCCAGAATGGTACCTTTACTGGCGTTAAACGCCCAGAATGATAGCCATTCTGGCGTTTAACGCCCAAAATGCCTTCTACTGGCGTTTTAACGCTAGTGAGTTCTTTTTCTCTGCGATTCATCTGCTTTATGTTCTGAACCTTCATTTTCTGAATTATTTACTGAAATGTATTATCAAACATGAATAACAAAATTAAATAAACTCAAAACATCTAATTTCTGCCTATGGCTGGGTTGCTTCCCAGCAAGCGCTTCTTTACTGTCTTTAGCTGGACTTTACTGAGCTTTAATCTAGTCTCAATTTTGAGCATTCTTGCTCAACATTGCCTTCAAGATAATGTTTGACTCTCTGCCCATTAACAATGAACTTTTTGTCAGAGTCAATATCCTGAAGCTCTACATATCCATATGGTGACACACTTGTAATCACATATGGTCCCTTCTACCGGGATTTCAGTTTCCCATGGAATAATCTGAGCCTAGAGTTAAATAGTAGAACCTTTTGTCCTGGCTCAAAAACTCTAGAAGATAACTTTCTGTCATGCCACCTTTTTGCTTTTTCCTTGTAAATTTTAGCATTTTTGAAAGCATTGAGTCTAAACTCCTCTAGCTCATTCAACTGGAGTAATCTCTTCTCTCCAGTTACCTTAACATCAAGGTTTAGGAACTTGGTCGCTCAGTAGGCCTTATGTTCCAGTTCCACTGGCAGATGACAGGCATTTTCATACACAAGCTGGTATGGAGAGGTCCCTATAGGAGTCTTGAATGCGGTTCTGTATGCCCACAGAGCATCATCCAAACTTCTTGCCCAATCCCTTCTATGGGTACTTACAATCCGTTCCAAGATTCGTTTTAGTTCTCTATTTGAGACTTCAGCCTGCCCATTTGTCTGTGGATGATATGGAGTTGCCACTTTGTGGTTAATTCCATATCGGATCAGAGTAAAGTTAAGCTATTTATTGCAGAAATGAGTGCCTCCATCACTGATTAGTACTCTAGGGATACCAAACCTGCTGAAGATATGCTTCTGGAGGAATTTCAACACTGTCTTAGTATCATTGGTGGGTGTTGCAATTGCCTCTACCCATTTAGATACATATTCTACTGCCACCAGAATATAAGTGTTTGAATATGATGGTGGGAAAGGTCCCATGAAGTTAATACCCCATACATCAAACAACTCAATCTCTAAGATCCCTTGCTGAGGCATGGCATAACCGGGAGGTAGATTACTAGCTCTCTGGCAACTGTCACAGTTACGTACAAACTCTCGGGAGTCTCTATAGAGAGTAGGCCAGTAAAAGCCACATTGGAGAGCCCTTGTGGCTGTTCGCTCACTTCCAAAATGTCCTCCATATTGTGATCCATGGCAGTGCCATAGGATCTTATGTGCCTCTTCTCTAGGTACACATTTACGGATTATTCCGTCTGCACACCTCTTAAAGAGATATGGTTCATCCCACAAGTAGTACTTTACATCAAAAACCAATTTTTTTGTTTGCTGCCTGGTGTACGAAATTGTGATCACACTTTTCACAACTCCGCACAACTAACTAGCAAGTGTACTGGGTCGTCCAAGTAATACCTTACATGAGTAAGGGTCGATCCCACGGAGATTGTCGGCTTGAAGCATGCTATGGTCATCTTGTAAATCTCAGTCAGGCGGATTCAAATGGTTATGAGGTTTTGATAATTAAAAGACAAATAAAACGGAAAATAACATAGAGATACTTATGTAATTCATTGTGGGAATTTCAGATAAGCATTTGGAGAATGATAAACTACTATTTTATGATATTTCTTGTACTCAAGTGAGTGATTTTTATCAAGTCTTTGCTCACTTATTCATATAAATTGCTTGGTTTTACAATTCCTTCCTTATTCCTTAATATATGTGAAAATATGCTTCCTAGACCATAAAATTGTTAATTTTAATCATCCTTTATTATCATTCGATGCCGTGATCCGTGTGTTGAGTATTTTCAGGCTTTATAGGGCAGGAATGGCTTAGAGAACAGGAAGGAAACATGCAAAAGTGGAAGGAACGCACGAAAATGAATTTTTGAAGGAAATGGCAGCGATACGCACGCATGGACGACGTGAACGCGTGCGTTGCGCACAGCACGAGCGACGCGTACGCGTGACTCACGCGTACGCGTGACAAGGAAAACTTCCAAATGATGCACACGCGTGACCCACGCACACGCGTAACGGACGCCACGTGCAAAAAGTTGCAGAATTTGCCCCTAGCCATTTCTCGACCCTTTTTCGGCCCAGATCCAAGTCCAGAAAACACAGATTAGAGGCTATAAAGTAGAGAAATCCATCCATTCATGGGGACGAAAAAAACATTCATTATTCACAATTTTAGGTTTTAGATGTAGTTTTCTAGAGAGAGAGGCTCTCTCCTCTCTCTTAGGATTTAAAATTTAGGATTTCTCTTAGGTTAGGTTTACTTCTTCTGCGTTTCAGGTTCAATGTTCCTTTAATTTAGTTTCTCTTCTACTTTTATCTATTCTATGACTTTAGTGCATTTATTTTCCCAATTTGATTTATGAACTCCATGTTAGATTTGATTTTCTTTATTTAATGCAATTTGATGTATTTCAGATTTATCTACTTGGTACGACAGTAGTAGTGTATTCGGACCATGCAGCTTTGAAGTATCTATTAGCAAAAAAGGAGTCCAAACCAAGGCTCATACGTTGGATATTGCTTTTACAAGAATTTGATTTAGAAATAAAAGATAGGAGTGGTAATCAGAATCTAGTGGCAGACCACTTGAGTCGCCTTATTAAGGATGATTCTACTCCTATAGATGATAATTTTCCATTTGATAACCTGCAAGCAGTATCTGAGGTAGCACCTTGGTATGCACCTGTAGCTAATTATCTAGTTAGCCGCACATTTCCTCCACATTTTTCTAAGCATCAAAGGGACAAGCTGAAAAGCGAGTCTAAATATTATATATGGGATGACCCATATTTGTGGAGATGTGGTGCTGATAAGGTAATTAGACGTTGTGTACCTCAATCAGAATTTCAGTCTATTTTGGAGGCTTGTCACTCATCTGAGAGTGGAGGACATTTTGGCCCTCAAAGAACAGCTAGAAAGATCTTAGACTGTGGATTCTGGTGGCCTACTGTTTTTAGAGACGCTGCTGAGTTTTGTAGATCTTGTCTTCCATGCCAAAAATTTGGTAATATATCCAGGAGGGATGAGATGCCTCAACAATTTATGCTTTTTTGTGAAATTTTTTATGTTTGGGGCATTGACTTCATGGGTCCGTTCCCAAATTCTAATGGTCAATTTTATATATTATTAGCTGTGGATTATGTTTCCAAGTGGGTGGAAGCAATTCCCACCCGCACTGATGATGCTAACACTGTTGTTTTCTTTGTGAGAAACCATATTATTTGCCGCTTTGGATCACCACGAGCAATCGTGAGCGATCAAGGCACCCATTTCTGTAACAGGAGACTAACATGATTGATGAAGAAGCATGGGATAATTCATAAGGTTGCAACATCATATCATCCTCAGACCAATGGGCAAGCCGAGGTGTCAAACAGAGAGATAAAGTGTATCTTGCAGAAGATAGTCAAACCTTACAGAAAAGACTGGAGCACCAGGCTACAAGATGCACTATGGGCATACAGGACAACATACAAAACACCCTTTGGAATGAGCCCTTTCCGCTTAGTTTATGGAAAAGCTTGTCATCTCCCAGTTGAAGTAGAGCACAGAGCCTTTTGGACAGTCAAGGAGTGCAACATGGGAATTGAGCAAGCTGGAGCTGAAAGGAAGTTGCAACTGCAAGAACTGGAGAGCCTTCGCCTAGAAGCTTATGAGAACTCAAGAATATACAAGGAAAAGATGAAGGCTGTACATGATCAGCACATTAGGGGGAAAGAGTTCCAACCTGGGGATTTAGTCCTCCTTTACAAATCTCGACTAAGACTCATGCCAGGCAAGTTGAGATCGAAATGGGAAGGTCCATACAGAGCAGAGAAGGCAGAACCATACGGAGTTTATCACCTAAGCCACCCTTCACGCTCTGCGTCTGAAGTTGTACCATGGAGAGAAGCTGCAGAAAAATAACGAGCTTGAGATCTTCCTCTTGGAAGATCCCCACAGGCCAGAAGATTGAGCTATTGGAGCGTCCAACTTACGGACGTTAAAGCAAAGTGCTAGGTGGGAGACAACCCACCATGGTATAATCGTTCTTTTCTTTTTATCTTTAGTTTTTCCTAGTCAATAACTCTTCTCTTTATTAGTACCTTCATGCATCTGTATTCGCACTTTTTATAAAAAAAAAAGCTGCGCGACGCGACCGCATCAGTGACGCGTCCGCGTCGCAGGAAGAGGTGAGAAAATAAAAAGCGTACAGAGAGTCACGCCGGAGCGTGGCTGGAGGCGTTCCAATGGCACAAATTATCCCATGCGACCGCGTCACTGACGCGTCCGCGTCACATGGGATTCCTGGCCTTCCACGCGATCGCATGTCCCACGCGGCCGCGTGCCCTGGATTTCGACGTAAAAGGGTGCACAACCAATTATTGTGCTGGAGTGGTGCTGGAATGGTGCTGAACGCACAATTCTACCCACGCGGTCGCGTGACCCACGTGGTCGCGTGACCCACGCGACCGCGTCACATTTCTCTAAAAATCCCACTCACGCGATCGCATGCCTCACGCGATCGTGTCACCCCAATTTTGGCAAATTTATCAATTTGAACAGAGAGTTGTGCAGCCGCGAGGCTGTACTTGCGCTAGAAGCACAATATGGGTCACGCGACCGCGTGACTGATGCAACCGCGTCACCTACCTTACATCGCAATCACGCGAACGCGTGCTCCACGCGGCCGCGTCGCTTGCGCCGCACAGCTCCACCAAAACTGCCAAATTATCTTATCTTTCTCTCCTCCAAATCCTAATTTTTCTTTTCCCTCCTTATTTTCCCCTTCTCCCTTCTCCCTTCTACCCCACCCTTCCCCCTCTCTTTCTCTCACCTCCATTAACAAGGTTTTCTTTTCTTCCCTCCTTCTCCCCTTTTTCTCATTATTCTTATTTTAGATGTTATTTTCTTTATCATTATTTTCTTTCTTCTTATTTCCTTTTTACATAGTGCTAGCATATTTATTTGAGCCATCATTCCTCATTATTTGCTTGTGGATTATTGTAATTTGATTGGCACTTATATCTTATTCTCAAAAAAGGATTGCTTGCATGTTTACTTTAATACTTTCTATGCCTTGTTTACCATGCATGCTATGTGTTTGTGAAAAGGCCCATATGGCATCATGCACTTTTCTATATTATCCTATTCTACTACTCCATGCATGTTTTTCACAAAATTCCTTTACTATTTTATTAATCCAATTTAATTGCCAATACAAATTGTTAATTTGTTACGAAGTGATGCTTGATCTATGCTACTCATGCCCTTGCTGGCATGCCAATAATCATCTTGCATATACTTCTCTTTTTGTGCACCTACCCTATTTCCTTTCTTGATCTTTTCACATGTTGTCTAGACCATGTGTTTATTTCATTCATCTTCACCGTGCACTGTTCATTACCCACTCCATCTCCTTCCTTGCTTTGTTTCTTTGGATCTAACTTACTTTCTCTTTCCTTTTTCAGAATGGCCACCAAGAAAGGCAAAGAGAAGGCTAACCCTAAACCCACAGCAAGGAAAGAAACGAAGAGAGCATTAGTGGCAGAACCTTCTTCAACTGCAGTCAAGCCCTCAACAAAGAGAATTAAAAGGATTATCAAGGTTGCTGAAAAGGAACGAGCCTTCCCAGCCAAGGACACTGCACGATTCCCAAATCGCTACTGTGAGCAGATGTTTCCTATTCTGGCAGCTCGAAATTACAACAACGAACACCTTCTTATCCTTCTGCCTCATATCGCTGAATTTGTTGAGCCACAAATTGCGCATAGACACTGGGGATTTTTACTGAGACAGCCACGACAGGTTCATCTTTCTTGGGTTGTTGAGTTCTACTCCAACTTCCACCTCCCAACTCTGCAGTCCATCTATTTACGCCAGAAACAAGTCCCCATTACAGAAGAAGCCATACAGCAGGCCTTAGATCTCTCACCTGCTCCAGAAGGATTGGACACTTTTCAGAAAGCCGCAACCAAGCGCCATTGATGAGCGGATAATTTGTATACTTTTTGGCATTGTTTTTAGTATGTTTTTGATATCTTTTAGTTAGATTTTAGTACATTTTTATTAGTTTTTATTTAAAATTCACTTTTCTGGACTTTACTATGAGTTTGTGTGTTTTTCTGTGATTTCAGGTATTTTCTGGCTGAAATTGAGGGACCTGAGCAAAAATCTGATTCAGAGACCAAAAAGGACTGCAGATGCTGTTGGATTCTGACCTCCCTGCACTCGAAGTGGATTTTCTGGAGCTACAGAAGCCCAATTGGCGCGCTCTCAACGGCGTTGGAAAGTAGACATCTAGGGCTTTCCAGCAATATATAATAGTCCATAATTTGTCCAAGATTTGATGGCCCAAACCCGCGAAGCAATCCGGCCTCAGGAATTCCAGCGTTAAACGCCGGAACAGGAATAAAAGTTGGAGTTAAACGCCCAAACTGGCATGGGAGCTGGCGTTTAACTCCAGAAAAGGTCTCTACACGAATTTCCTTGATTGCTCAGCCCAAGCACACACCAAGTGGGCCCGGAAGTGGATTTTTATGTCATTTACTCATTTCTGTACACCTTAGGTTACCAGTTTACTATTAATAGGACCTTTTACTATTGTATTAGAGAGACTTTGGTAGCTATCTTCACTTTTATGCTATCTTAGATCTTTGGGAGGCTGGCCATTCGGCCATGCCTGGACCTTATGCTTATGTATTTTCAACGGTGGAGTTTCTACACACCATAGATTAAGGGTGTGGAGCTCTGCTGTACCTCGAGTATTAATGCAATTACTATTGTTCTTCCATTCAATTCCGCTTGTTCTTTTACCAAGATATCACTTGTTCTTCAACCTATGAACAAGGTGACTGACAACCATTCTTGTTCTACAAGCATTCGAGGCTTTAGTGAATATCTCTTGGATTCCTGATTGCACGATGCATGGTTGATCGCCTGACAACCGAGTGCTCGCCTGACAAACGAGCCAGCCATTCCGTGAGATCAGAGTCTTCGTGGTATAGGCAGGAACTGATGGCAGCATTCAAGAGAATCCGGAAGGTCTAACCTTGTCTGTAGTATTCTGAGTAGGATTCAATGATTGAATGACTGTGACGTGCTTCAAACCTGTAACCTACTGGGCGTTGGTGACAATGCAAAAGAGTTATTCCGGTAGGGGAGGGAACCAAACCGGTGATTGGCGGCACTGTGACAGAGTGCTTTGCATTAGCTTTCACTGCGCGGACGGGAGGTAGCTGCTGACAACAGTGAGACCCTACACGAGCTTGCCATGGAAAGGAGTAAGAAGGATTGGATGAAGGCTGTAGGAAAGCAGAGAGACAGAAGGGAAGGCATCTTCATACACTTGTCTGAAGCTCTTACACCAATGATATACATAAGTATCACTATCTTTATCTTTTATGTTATTTTCGTTCATCATCATCATATACATTTGAGTTTGCCTGACTAAGATTTACAAGATGACCATAGCTTGCTTCAATACTAACAATCTCCGTGGGATCGACCCTTACTCACGTAAGGTTTATTACTTGGACGACCCAGTGCACTTGCTGGTTAGTTGTGCGAAGTTGTGTAATGCCATGGTATTGAGCCACCAAGTTCTTGGAGCCATTACCGGGGATTATTTGAGTTGTGAAAAAGTATAGTTCACAATTTCGCCGACCAAGTTTTTGGCGCCGTTGCCGGGGATTGTTCATGTTTTGAGCAAGCTTTTGGTAACATCAGAGCCAAGATCTGGCAACAACATCAAATTTTTGGTGTTATTGCCCGGGATTGTTTAGGCTGGACAACTGACGGTTCATCTTGTTGCTTAGATTAGGTGTTATTTTTTTCGAAATTCTTGAAGATGAGTTCTAGAGTTTCATGATGATTTGTTGAAATCTGGCTGGCTGAGAAGCCATGTCTAATCTGATTGGACCGAGGTTTCAACTTATCACCACAAGAGCTTGTTGATTCTCATCAATTTTGCTCTTGGAGCAGTGATCTGCTAAAGATTTGGCTGACCTTTGGTCATGTCTAGTGTTTTGGACCGAAGCTTTCTTTGAAAGCTTGGCTGGCTGTGAAGCCATGTCTAATTCCTGGACCGGAATCTTAGACTAGCATTGCACTGATTCCTAGAATTCTCATTAAGAATTTTGATGTTTTCACTTAAATTTTCAAAAATCACAAAAAAAAATTACAAAACCATAAAAATCCAAAAATATTTCTTGTTTGAGTCTAGAGTCTCATCTTAAGTTTGGTGTCAAATGCATGTCTTTGTTATATTTTTCAAATCCATGCATATATTTTGTGTTCTAATCTTTGAATTCTATTGACTTGAAGTATTTTTTTGTGTCTCATATGCATTCTCATATTGTTAGTGTCAGTAGTATACAAACTGCTAAGTTTGGTGTCTTGCATGCATTGTTAATTGATTCCTTTTGCATTTTAATTATTAAAAATCCAAAAATATTTTTAATTTGTGTCTTTTCAAGTCAATGATACAAAGAATTGAAGATTCAGAACATACTGCAGAGGAATTATACAGAAAAAGCTGAGCATTCAAAAATGCCCAGTGAAGAAGGCAGACTGGCGTTCAAACGCCAGCCAGGGTACCTGGTTGGGCGTTTAACGCCCAAAGAGGTAGCATTTTGGGCGTTAAACGCCAGAATGTATACCATTCTGGGCGTTTAACGCCAGGATGGTGCTAGGGAGAAGATTTTGTTTTCAAATCAATTTTTTTTCAAATTTTTCAAAATCAAATCTTTTTCAAATCAAATCTTTTCAATCAAATGTTTTCAAAATCAATTTCTTTCCTTTTTAAAAGATACTTACTAACAATTAATGATTTGATTGAACATCACAAGATTGTTACCTTTTCTGTTGAGAAAGGTTTGAATGTTTCAAATCATATCTTTTCTTGTTAGGCAAGTCATTCATTTTTAAAATCATATCTTTTCAAATGGTTTTCAAATCATATCTTTTAAAAATGTTTTCAAATCATATCTTCTCAATCACATCTTTTTTAAACTCATAACTTTTCAATTAAATCTTTTTAACCACATCTTTTTCAAAACAGTTTTCAATCAAATCTTTTTAATTTCTAATTTCAAAATCTTTTTCAAAAATCACTTGGTTTCTTTTCCACTTTTATTTTCGAAAATTAATTAATGTTTTTCAAAATAATTTCAAAATTTTTCACTTGATTTTCGAAAATAAACTTCCCTCCTTCCCACATCCTTCTGTTTATGGAGTACCACTCCTTCTAAATGCACAATTCGAACCTTATCTAACTAAAGTTCGAATTTATCTTCTCCTTCTTCTTTCTATTTCTCTTTTCCTCTGACACTTAAAGGAATCTCTATACTGTGACATAGAGGATTCCACATTTTCTTGTTCCCTTCTCTTTCATATGAGCAGGAGCAAGGACAAAGGCATTCTTGTTGAAGCTGATCCTGAACCTGAAAGGACTTTGAAGAGAAAGCTAAGAGAAGCCAAAGCACAACTCTCTTTAAAGGACCTGACCGAATTCTTCAAGGAAGAAAACATGGCAGCAGAAAACAACAACAATGCAAACAATGCAAGGAAGGTGCTGGGTGACTTTACTGCACCTACTCCTGATTTTTATGGGAGAAGCATCTCTATCCCTGCCATTGGAGCAAACAATTTTGAGCTTAAGCCTCAATTAGTTTCTCTAATGCAACAGAATTGCAAGTTCCATGGACTTCCAATGGAAGATCCTCATCAGTTTTTAGCTGAATTCTTGCAAATCTGTGACACAGTCAAGACTAATGGGGTTGACCCTGAAGTCTATAGACTGATGCTATTCCCTTTTGCTGTAAGAGACAGAGCTAGAATATGGTTGGACTCTCAACCTAAAGAAAGCCTGGACTCTTGGGAAAAGCTAGTCAATGCCTTCTTGGCAAAGTTCTTTCCACCACAAAGATGGAGTAAGCTTAGAGTGGAAGTCCAAACCTTTAGACAAAAGGATGGAGAATCCCTCTATGAAGCTTGGGAAAGATACAAACAATTAATCAGAAGATGTCCATCTGACATGCTTTCTGAATGGAGCATCATAGGTATTTTCTATGATGGTCTCTCTGAACTATCTAAAATGTCCTTGGATAGCTCTGCAGGAGGATCTCTTCATCTAAAGAAGACGCCTGCAGAAGCTCAAGAATTGATTGAAATGGTTTCAAATAACCAATTCATGTACACTTCTGAGAGAAATCCTGTGAACAATGGGACTAGTCAGAAGAAAGGAGTTCTTGAGATTGACACTCTGAATGTCATATTGGCTCAGAACAAGATATTGACTCAACAAGTCAATTTGATTTCTCAAAGTCTGTCTGGAATGCAAAATGCACCAAACAGTACTAAGGAAGCTTCATCTGAGGAAGAAGCTTATGATCCTGAGAACCCTTCCATGGAAGAGGTAAATTACCTAGGAGAACCCTATGGTAACACCTATAATTCTTCATGGAGAAATCACCCAAATCTCTCATGGAAGAATCAAGAGAGACCTCAACAAGGTTTCAATAACAATAATGGTGGAAGAAACAGGTTTAGCAATGGCAAGCCTTTTCCATCATCTTCTCAGCAACAGACAGAGAGTTCTAAGCAGAATACTTCTGACTTAGCAACAATGGTCTCTGATCTAATAAAGACCACTCAAAGTTTCATGACTGAAACAAGGTCCTCCATTAGGAATTTGGAAGGACAAGTGGGTCAGCTGAGCAAGAAAATTACTGAACTTCCTCCAAGCACTCTCCCAAGTAACACTGAAGAAAATCCAAAAGGAGAGTGCAAAGCCATAAACATGGCCGAATTCTGGGAGGAAGAAGAGGCAGTGAACGCCACTGAGGAAGGCCTCACTGGACGTCCACTGGCCTCTAATGAGTTCCCCAATGAGGAACCTTGGGAATCTGAGGCTCAGACTGAGACCATAGAGATTCCCTTGGACTTGCTACTGCCTTTCATGAGCTCTGATGAGTATTCTTCCTCTGAAGAGGATGAGTATGTCACTGAAGAGCAAGTTGCTAAATACCTTGGAGCAATCATGAAGTTAAATGACAAGTTATTTGGAAATGAGACTTGGGAAGATGAACCTCCCTTGCTCACCAAAGAACTGGATGACTTGTCTAGGCATAAACTGCCTCAAAAGAGGCAGGATCCTGGGAAGTTTTCTATACCTTGTACCATAGGCACCATGACCTTCAAGAAGGCCTTGTGTGACTTAGGGTCAAGTGTAAACCTCATGCCCCTCTCTGTAATGGAGAAATTAGGGATCCTTGAGGTGCAAGCTGCAAGAATCTCACTAGAAATGGCAGACAACTCAAGAAAACAAGCCCATGGACTTGTAGAGGATGTTCTGGTTAAGGTTGAAAACCATTACATTCCTACTGATTTCATAGTCCTAGAGACTGGGAAGTGCATGGATGAATCCATCATCCTTGGCAGACCATTCCTAGCCACAGCAAAGGCTGTGATTGATGTTGATAGAGGAGAGTTGATCATTCAAGTGAATGAAGAATCCATGGTGTTTAAGGCCCAAGGATATCCCTCTATCATCATGGAGAAGAAGCATGAAGAGCTTCTCTCAAAACAGAGCCAAGCAGAGCCCCCACAGTCAAACTCTAAGTTTGGTGTTGGGAGGCCACAACCAAAATCTAAGTTTGGTGTTGAAACCCCACATTCAAACTCTAAGTTTGGTGTTGGGAGGTTTCAACAAGGTTCTGAGTGTTTCTGAGGCTCCATGGGAGTCCTCTGTCAAGCTAATGACATTAAAGAAGCGCTTGTTGGGAGGCAACCCAATGTTTTATAATTAATTATTTTCTTTTGTTATTTTATCTTTTTTGTAGGTTGATGATCATAAGAAGTCACAAAAATAATGAAAAAAGCAAAAACAGAATGAAAAACAGGAAGAAAAACAGCACACCCTGGAGGAAGAAGCTGCTGGCGTTTAAACGCCAGTAAGCCTTGCTGTTGGGCGTTTAACGCCCAGTCTGGCACCCTTCTGGGCGTTTAACGCCAGAAAGGGGCACCAGACTGGCGTTAAACGCCAGTAAAGGGCAACAACCTGGCGTTAAACGCCAGGAATGGGCACCAGCCCGGCGTTTAACGCCAGAAATGCCTCAAAACGTGATTTTGAGCAACTTTTGGTGCAGGGATGACTTTTCCTTGACACTACAGGATCTGTGGACCCCACAGGAGCCTACCATCACTCTCTCTCTTCTTCCCCCATTCACCAATCACCTCAATACCTCTCCCCCAAAAAACCCCTCACCTATCAAATCCCATCTTTCTCTTCACCACTCACATCCATCCTTCATAAAACCCCACCAACCTCACCCTTCAAATTCAAACCACTTCCCCTCCCAAACCCACCCTCAAATGGCCGAACCCTCATCCCCCTCTTTCCTATATATACCCCTCTTTACCCCTTCATTTTCACACAACCTAAACACCATTTCTCCCCCTCCTTGACCGAATACACTACCATCTCCCTTCTTCCTCATTTCTTCTTCTTCTACTCTCTTCTTTCTTCTTTTGCTCGAGGACGAGCAAACATTTTAAGTTTGGTGTGGTAAAAGCGTTGCTTTTTCGTTTTTCCATAACCATTATGGCACCAAAGGCCGGAGAAACCTCTAAAAAGAGGAAAGGGAAAGCAAAAGCTTCCACCTCCGAGTCATGGGAGATGGATAGATTCCTCTCAAAGGTGCATCAAGACCACTTCTATGAAGTTGTGGCCTTGAAGAAGGTGATCCCCGAAGTCCCCTTTTTACTCAAAAAGGGTGAATATCCGGAGATCCGCCATGAGATCCAAAGAAGAGGTTGGGAAGTTCTCACCAACCCCATTCAACAAGTTGGAATCTTGATGGTTCAAGAGTTCTATGCCAATGCATGGATCACAAAGAACCATGACCAAAGTGTGAACCCGAATCCAAAGAATTATCTTACTATGGTTCGGGGGAAATACTTGGATTTTAGTCCGGAAAGTGTGAGGGTGGCGTTCAACTTGCCTATGATGCAAGGAGATGAGCATCCTTTCACTAGAAGGGTCAACTTTGATCAAAGGTTGGACCAAGTCCTCACAGTCATATGTGAAGAGGGCGCACAATGGAAGCAAGATTCAAGAGGAAAGCCGGTCCAATTGAGAAGGCATGACCTCAAGCCCGTGGCTAGAGGATGGTTAGAGTTCATACAACGCTCAATCATTCCCACTAGCAACCGGTCCGAAGTTACCATAGACCGGGCCATCATGATCCATAGTATCATGATTGGAGAGGAAATAGAGGTTCATGAGGTTATAGCTCAAGAACTCTATAAAGTGGCAGACAAGACCTCCACTGTGGCAAGGTTAGCCTTTCCTCACTTCATTTGTCACCTCTGTTATTCAGTTGGAGTTGACATAGAAGGAGATATCCCCATTGATGAGGACAAGCCCATCACCAAGAAAAGGATGGAATACACAAGAGACCCCTCTCATCAAGAAATCCCTGAGATTCCTCAAGGGATGAGTTTTCCTCCACAAAACTATTGGGAGCAACTGAATACCTCCCTAGGAGAGTTGAGTTCCAACATGGGACAACTAAGGGTGGAGCACCAAGAACACTCCATCATCCTTCATGAGATTAGAGAAGATCAAAGAATCATGAGGGAGGAGCAACAAAGGCAAGGAAGAGACATTGAGGAGCTCAAGCACTCCATAGGACCTTCAAAAGCAAGGAAGAGCCGCCATCACTAAGGTGGACCCATTCCTTGATTTCCTTGTTCTTTATTCCTTTGTTTTTCGAATTTTATGCTTTATGTTATCCATGTTTGTGTCTTATGATCATTAGTGTCTTAGTGTCTATGCCTTAAAGTTATGAATGTCCTATGAATCCATCACCTTTCTTGAATAAAAATGTGCTTAATTGAAAAAGGAAGAATTGCATGAATTTTGAATTTTATAATAGTTTAATTATTTTGATGTGGTGGCAATATTTTTGTTCCCTGAATGTATGTGTAAACAGTGCATATGTATCTTGAATTTGTGGTTCATGAATGTTGGCTCTTGAAAGAATGATGAAAAAGGAGACATGTTACTGAGGATCTGAAAAATCATAAAAATGATTCTTGAAGCAAGAAAAAGCTATTCAAAAAAAAAAAAAAAGAGAAAAAAACCGAAAAAAAAAAATCGAAAAAAAAAGAAAGAAAAAGAAAAGAAATAAAGTTGTGATCCAAGGCAAATAAGAGTGTGCTTAAGAACCCTGGACACCTCTAATTGGGGACTTTAGCAAAGCTGAGTCACAATCTGAAAAGGTTCACCCAATTATGTGTCTGTGGCATGTATGTATCCGGTGGTAATACTGGAAGACAGAGTGCTTTGGGCCACAGCCAAGACTCAATAAATAGCTATGTTCAAGAATCATCATACTTTACTAGGAGAATCATTAACACTATCTGGACTCTGAGTTCCTAAAGAAGCCAACCATTCTGAATTTCAAGGGATAGATTGAGATGCCAAAACTGTTCAGAGACAGAAGGTTAAAAGCCCCGCTCATCTAATTAATACTGATCTTCACAGATGTTTTTGGAATTCATTGCATATTCTCTTCTTTTGATCTTATTTGATTTTCAGTTGCTTGAGGACAAGCAACAATTTAAGTTTGGTGTTGTGATGAGCGGATAATTTGTATACTTTTTGGCATTGTTTTTAGTATGTTTTTGATATCTTTTAGTTAGATTTTAGTACATTTTTATTAGTTTTTATTTAAAATTCACTTTTCTGGACTTTACTATGAGTTTGTGTGTTTTTCTGTGATTTCAGGTATTTTCTGGCTGAAATTGAGGGACCTGAGCAAAAATCTGATTCAGAGACCAAAAAGGACTGCAGATGCTGTTGGATTCTGACCTCCCTGCACTCGAAGTGGATTTTCTGGAGCTACAGAAGCCCAATTGGCGCGCTCTCAACGGCGTTGGAAAGTAGACATCCAGGGCTTTCCAGCAATATATAATAGTCCATACTTTGTCCAAGATTTGATGGCCCAAACCCGCGAAGCAATCCGGCCTCAGGAATTCCAGCGTTAAACGCCGGAACAGGAATAAAAGTTGGAGTTAAACGCCCAAACTGGCATGGGAGCTGGCGTTTAACTCCAGAAAAGGTCTCTACACGAATTTCCTTGATTGCTCAGCCCAAGCACACACCAAGTGGGCCCGGAAGTGGATTTTTATGTCATTTACTCATTTCTGTACACCTTAGGTTACCAGTTTACTATTAATAGGACCTTTTACTATTGTATTAGAGAGACTTTGGTAGCTATCTTCACTTTTATGCTATCTTAGATCTTTGGGAGGCTGGCCATTCGGCCATGCCTGGACCTTATGCTTATGTATTTTCAACGGTGGAGTTTCTACACACCATAGATTAAGGGTGTGGAGCTCTGCTGTACCTCGAGTATTAATGCAATTACTATTGTTCTTCCATTCAATTCCGCTTGTTCTTTTACCAAGATATCACTTGTTCTTCAACCTATGAACAAGGTGACTGACAACCATTCTTGTTCTACAAGCATTCGAGGCTTTAGTGAATATCTCTTGGATTCCTGATTGCACGATGCATGGTTGATCGCCTGACAACCGAGTGCTCGCCTGACAAACGAGCCAGCCATTCCGTGAGATCAGAGTCTTCGTGGTATAGGCAGGAACTGATGGCAGCATTCAAGAGAATCCGGAAGGTCTAACCTTGTCTGTGGTATTCTGAGTAGGATTCAATGATTGAATGACTGTGACGTGCTTCAAACCTGTAACCTACTGGGCGTTGGTGACAATGCAAAAGAGTTATTCCGGTAGGGGAGGGAACCAAACCGGTGATTGGCGGCACTGTGACAGAGTGCTTTGCATTAGCTTTCACTGCGCGGACGGGAGGTAGCTGCTGACAACAGTGAGACCCTACACGAGCTTGCCATGGAAAGGAGTAAGAAGGATTGGATGAAGGCTGTAGGAAAGCAGAGAGACGGAAGGGAAGGCATCTTCATACACTTGTCTGAAGCTCTTACACCAATGATATACATAAGTATCACTATCTTTATCTTTTATGTTATTTTCGTTCATCATCATCATATACATTTGAGTTTGCCTGACTAAGATTTACAAGATGACCATAGCTTGCTTCAATACTAACAATCTCCGTGGGATCGACCCTTACTCACGTAAGGTTTATTACTTGGACGACCCAGTGCACTTGCTGGTTAGTTGTGCGAAGTTGTGTAATGCCATGGTATTGAGCCACCAAGTTCTTGGAGCCATTACCGGGGATTATTTGAGTTGTGAAAAAGTATAGTTCACAATTTCGCCGACCAGCCATGCATACACTTTTGACTGGGACGCTGTTCTCAGAGTTATTGCTCGTCCTGGCAGCAAATGGATCTTCGGATACCATCGTTCCCGTCCTAAGGGAATCTCGGCTTCCGCCCTTACCTTAGAGGCTCACGTATGGGCACAGATCATGTCCCATTACGTCTTCCCGAGTACTCATGAGTCCTCCTTCACTGCAGACATGGCCGTTCTACTATGGTGCATCCTCACAGACCAACCTCTCAATTTACCGGGACATATTCGGAATGCTATGGAACATGTGCAGATCGCGGGCAACCTACCTTTTCCCGCATTGGTCTCTGATCTCATCTCAGCAGCCGGAGTATCCTACAGAGCTGGGGACACCAAAGCAATTCTTCCACGGGATGATCAATATGTTCCTAACGGGAAATATCTCAGGCCACCACTTGCCACTACCAGCCAGTCCACAGAGGATACTGCAGTTCCTCCACCATCTACCAGTCAACTGCTACATCAGATACTGAAGCGGTTGGACCAACATGAAAAGAAAGCAAAGCTCCGTGAGCGCCGCAACCAACGCCAATTCAAACACCTCAAGGAGCTGCTTCGAGGAGATTGTCGAGACTCAAACACCCCGGACTCCACGTCCTTCACCAGCACAGGGTGCCAGGACGGCCCTGACTGTGGAGACACTGCCACCAGCCCACCATTGTTCCTGACAGATGACACCGAGGACGGTGCAAAGCCTTAAGTGTGGGGAGGTCGATCAGTACCTGACTTCCGGAGGTAAATTCTCTTCCCTAGCACCAATAAATTAGGATGTTTTAGTTAGATTTTCTTTTTCTTAGAATAGGTTAGTTGCATGCATGTTCTACTTGATTGAAAAGACAATAAGTGTCTTCAAAAAAAAATATCTTTAGAACAAAATTTCACTAATTCTGATCCTAATTTTTAGGATAAATCTGCTTGAAGTTGTATTTGGAACATGATTTTTTGAGCTAAAGAACACACAACCTGTGAAAAATTTGAGCCTTCATGCATGGTTACATTATTTAACCATAATTATTTTATTCTTGTGTGTTTACTTCTCTATGATTGTAATCTATATTTTGTCTCATCCTATATGTCCAATAGTTATTATGTTTATATGCTTGCATGTGATTGAGGCCATTATTTGTTTAAACTCACTTATCTAAATTAAGCCTACCCTTTTTAATTACCTTTGTCAACCACTTTGAGCCTTAAAAATCCCAATTGTTCTGTATTTTACCACATTACTAGCCTTAAGCGGAAAAACAAGTGTATATCCCAAATTGAATCTTTGGTTAGCTTAAGATAGAATTGTATATGCTAGTTAAGTATGGGAATTTGTGGGAACAAAAAAAATTATTAAGGGAATGTGTCATGATAATATAATAGGAATTTGGGTACCTACTCATGTGAAGCTATAAGAATTACAACTCTATGTGCATCGATAAGCATGAATAAGGGGACAAAATTACCCCAATGTTAAATTAAAAAGTCAAAAGATCAATGCACATATGCAAAAAAAAATATTTGATACATAAGTATGGAAGGTAAAAGGGAATTCTGGGTAGCTGGGTATGAATTCTAAAGTTGTATAAAATATATAGGTTGGGTTAAAGCTGGGTTAATTAAAGATTCAATTTATAAGCTCACTTAGCCATATATATATCCCTATCCTTACCTTGGCCCCATTACAACCTTAAAAAGACCTCATGATGTTTGCATTGGCATATTAACTATTATTGATTGGTTAGGAGAAAAACAAAAGTTAGAGAGCATAATTAGAGAAGGATAGAGTGATTACCCTATACACTTGAGGGATTAGAGCGTATATACATTATCAGTGAGGGTTCTATGCTTAAATTTTCATGTTCCCTGCTTTCATGAGTTATCTTCTTGCACTTTTATCTGTTTCTCTGTATAGCGATAGAATTAATGGAATTTGATTTGTAATTGTTTGAAGTGCTTATTTACTTTTGATCAAGTGAGCAAGAATCATATAGTTGCATTCATATATATAGGTTGCATTGCACTGCATGAGTTTCTACATGTTCATACTTATTTATCTTATCTCCTTCAATTAAGCATGAGGACATGCTAATATTTAACTGTGGGGAGGTTGATAAGCCACTATTTTATGGTTTATATTGTGTATAATTATGTGGTTTTATCATGATCCTTACCCACTTATTCATTAATTTAGCATGCATTTATATTTCCTTTCTCGAATTATTACATGGTTGAAAACTGCTTCCTAGAGACTTTTTATTATGCATTTTAGTTCTCCTTTATCTCATTCCATGCTGTGATCTGTGTGTTAAGTGTTTCAGGCTTTATAGGGCATGGATGAATTGGAGATTGGAAGGGAAGCTAGCAAAAATGGAAGGAACACAAGAAATTGAGGAGACAACCAGCGAGAAGTGACGCGGCCGCATGGCTCACGCGTTCGCGCAGAAGAGGAGAAATTGCAGCGGCGCGGCCGCATGGCTCACGCGTTCGCGCGGAAAGGAAAAGCACAAGTGACGCGGAGGCGTGGACGACGCGAACGTGTGGCACGGAAAAACGCGAATGATGCGTTCGCATGGATGACGCGATCGCGTGACATGCGCGATCTGCATAATCTGCAGATTTCGCTGGGGGCGATTTTGGGCCCTGTTTTGACCCAGTTCTCGGCCCAGAACAGCAGACTAGAGCCAGAGAACTTGCAGAAATGAAGACAACATTCATTCTACACAGTTTTTAGTTTTTAGATCTAGTTTTACTCCTCCTCTAGGTTTTCTCTCTACACAATTTGATACTTTTAGGATTTTTATTTTTCTACTACTTTTACATTGGGATATTAAGAAGAGTTATTTCCTCATCAAGACTTCGTCATTCTAGTTCGTTCTCTTAACTTGGTTTATTTCTTCCATGTTCCTTGCCTTGTTCAATTTTGTCATTGGAATACTTTTATGATTATTTAATACAAGAATTATTTCTTTCATTTTAATCCATTTTTCCTTCCAATAATCTTGTCTTCTTTTGATTCCCTTTCATATGTTATGGATTTATTATTTACAATGAGCGAGTAGTTCCCTAACTTGATGGGGAGTTGATTGAAAGGAACCAATTGAGTTGGAAGGCTTAAAAGAAAGATTGTAATTGGGTTTACTGTTGGATTGCCTTCTAGTCACTAACACCAATCCCTTTTAATTAAGTGGGTTGCAACTTGTGAACAGACGTAGCATTCCAACTTGTTTGACTTTCCTTTGCCTAGTAAAGGATAACCAAATAGAATAACTTTTAATTATCAATTAATCTTGAGAGCATTCCAACTATAATAGGGACTCTAACTAATCAACTCCCAATCAAGGCTTTTATTTACATTGTTCAAATTCATCAATTTAATTTCCTGTTATTCAACTCAAACCTTTTTGAAAACATCTGATTAATAAAACAGCACACCTTCCTGCAACTCGTTGGGAGACGACCTGGGATTCATACTCCCAGTATTTAAAATTTAAATTTCTATGACATATTTTTAAATTGATAAGTGGATTTCCGGTGAGTTAAGAACTATACTTGCAACGTACACATTTTCATAATTTTTAATTCACCAATTTTCTCATCATCACTCATCCGGAAAGGTTTCAGATATCTCAGTAGGAGGGAGGGATGCTCCTGCTACTGGTTCTATCTGGGACAGGTGATCAGCTACTTGGTTCTCTGTCCCTTTTCTGTCTCTTATTTCTATATCAAACTCTTGCAGAAATAACACCCATCTTATGAGTCTGGGTTTTGAATCCTACTTTGTGAGGAGATATTTTAGAGTAGCATGGTTAGTGTACACAATCACTTTTGATCCTACTAAATAACATCTGAACTTGTCAATGACATAAACCACTGCAAGCAACTCCTTCTTTGTGGTTGTGTAATTCTTCTGCGCGTCATTT
The DNA here is from genome assembly GCF_014773155.1 of Arachis stenosperma. Lineage (NCBI taxonomy): Eukaryota > Viridiplantae > Streptophyta > Magnoliopsida > Fabales > Fabaceae > Arachis > Arachis stenosperma. The sequence continues at coordinate 40,970,832 of NC_080379.1, forward strand.
AAAACATGGCTATCATAATAAATGACATGCAGAAGCTTTTCATGCCTCTGTCCCAATACTGCACCAATGGCATGGTCACTGGCATCACACATTAGTTCGAATGGTAGTGTCCAGTCTGGTGCAGAAATGACTGGTGCTGTGACCAGCTTAGCTTTCAGAGCCTCAAACACCTGCAGACACTTTTTGTCAAAGACAAATGATGTGTCAGCAGCCAGCAGATTGCTCAGAGGTTTTGCAATTTTTAAAAAATCCTTTATAAACCTCCTATAGAATCCTGCATGCCCCAGAAAGCTTCTGATTGCCTTAACATTGGCAGGTGGTGGTAAATTTTCAATTACCTCTACCTTAGCTTGATCCACCTCTATTCCCATGTTCGAAATTTTGTGCCCAAGGACAATTTCTTCAGTCACCATGAAGTGACATTTCTCCCAGTTTAAAACCAAGTTAGTCTCTTGGCACCTTTTCAGAACAAGTGCTAGATGGTCAAGACAAGAGCTGAATGAGTCTCCAAACATTGAAAAGTCATCCATGAAGACTTCCAAAAATTTCTCTACCATATCAGAGAAGATAGAAAGCATGCATCTCTGAAAGGTTGCAGGTGCATTACACAAACCAAAATGGCATCCTTCTGTAGGCAAATACTCCAGATGGACATGTGAATGCTATTTTCTCTTGGTCCTGAGGGTCTACTACAATTTGGTTGTAACCTGAATAACCATCCAAAAAGCAGTAGTAATCATGACCTGCTAGTCTCTCTAGCATCTGGTCTATGAATAGTATAGGAAAATGATCCTTTTTGGTGGCTGTATTGAGCCTTCTGTAGTCAATACACATACGCCACCCTGTAACTGTTCTTGTAGGAACCAGTTCATTCTTTTCATTATGAACCACTGTCATGCCTTCCTTCTTGGGGACAACTTGGTCAGGACTCACCCAGGGGCTATTAGAAATAGGATATATAATTCCAGCCTCTAGTAACTTAGTGACCTCTTTCTGCACCACCTCCTTCATGGCTGGATTCAGCCGCCTCTGTGGTTGAACCAATGGCTTAGCATCATCCTCCAATAGGATCTTGTGCATGCATTTGACTGGGCTAATGCCCTTAAGATCACTTATGGACCACCCAAGAGCTGTCTTGTGTGTCCTTAACACCTGAATTAGTGCTTTCTCTTCCTGTGGCTCTAAAGCAGAGCTTATAATTACCGGAAAAGTGTCATCTTCTCCTAGAAATGCATATTTTAGGGATGGTGGTAGTGGTTTGAGCTCGGGTTTAGTAGGCTTCTCCTCTTCCTGAGGAGTTTCCAGAAGTTCTTTTATTTTCTCTGGTTCCTCCAGACCAGGCTAAACATCTTTAAAAATGTCCTCTAACTCTGATTCGAGACTCTCAGTCATATTGACCTCTTCCACCAGAGAGTCAATAATATCAATGCTCATGCAGTCGTTTGGGGTGTTTGGATGCTGCATAGATTTGACAGCATTCAACTTAAACTCATCCTCATTGACTCTCAGGTTCACCTCCCCTTTTTGGACATTAATGAGGGTTCGTCCAGTTGCTAGGAAAGGTCTTCCAAAAAAAAGAGTTGCACTATTGTGCTCCTCCATTTCCAGCACCACAAAGTCAGTGGGAAAGGCAAATGATCCAACCTTGACAATCATGTCCTCAATTACGCCTCATGGAATTTTAGTGGAGCCATCAGCAAGTTGGAGGCATATCCGGGTTGGTTTCACTTTATTAGTCAAACCAAGCTTTTTGATAGTGGATGCAGGTATCAGGTTGATACTTGCCCCAAGATCACATAGAGCTGTCTTGGTACAAGCATCCTCTAATATGCATGGTATCATAAAGCTTCCGGGATCTTTAAGCTTCTCTGGTAAGCTTTTCAGAATGACTGCACTGCATTCTTCAGTGAGGAAAACTTTTTCAGTTTCTCTCCAATCCTTCTTATGACTTAAGATCTCTTTCATGAACTTAGCATAAGAGGGTATTTGCTCAAGTGCCTTTGCCAACAGAATCTTTATTTCAAGAGTCCTGAGATAGTCTGCAAAGCGGGCAAATTATTTATCCTGTTCCGCTTAGTGAAGTTTCTGAAGATAAGGCATCTTGGCTTTATAGTCTTCAACCTTAGTTGCTGCAAGTTTACTTCCTACAGAAATGATTGGAGAAGCCTGCCTAGGGGGGTTGTTATTAGTACTTGCAGGAGTTTGATTCCCCATTGGCGTTTGAACGCCAGAATTAGGGGCTGTATGGGCGTTTAACGCCAGGTTGCTGCCCTTTTCTGGCGTTTGAACGCCAGAATTGGGTGCTGAATGGGCGTTTAATGCCGACTTCTAACCCTTTTCTGGCATTTAAACGCCATAATCTTTCCTCTCTGGGCATTTACTGTCCTTAGAGGGATTTTGGGCAGTGGGTTGGTCATCCTCTATCAGTTGTTCCTTTCTTGGCTTCCTGCTGCCTTGAGTTGAAACATTCAATGTCTTCCCACTCCTTAAATGAGCAGCTTGGCACTCTTCTGTTATCTGTTTAGATAACTGCTGTCTTGTCTGATCTAATTGTGCTTCCATATTCTTGTTAGCATTTTTAGTGTCTTGTAGCATATCCTTAAATTCTGCTAACTATTTTGTTATAAAAAGCAATTGCTGATTGAGTTCAACAACTTGTTCTGGAAGACTAAGTTCAGTGGATACTGCTTTAGCCTCTTCTTTCATGGAGGACTCACTACTTAAGTACAGATGCTGATTTATAGCAACTATATCAATGAGCTCTTAAGCCTCTTCAATTGTCTTTCTCGTGTATATAGATCCACCAGCTGAGTAGTCTAGAGACATCTGGGCCTTTTCTGTAAGCCCGTAGTGGAAGATGTCTAACTGCACCCATTCTGAAAATATTTTAGCGGGACATTTCCTTAGCATCCCTCTGTACCTCTCCAAGGCATTATAAAGAGATTCATAATCCTCTTGTTTAAAGCCTTGGATGTCCAGCCTTAGCTGTGTCATCCTTTTTGGGGGAAAATATTGATTCAGGAATTTGTCTAACAACTGTTTCCATGTTCTTATGCTGGCCTTGGATTGGTTGTTTAACCACCTCTTAGCTTGGTCTTTTACAGCAAATGGAAACAGCAATAATCTGTAGACATCCTAATCCACTTCCTTATCACGTACAGTGTTAGCAATTTGTAAGAACTATACCAGAAACTCAGTAGGTTTTTCTTGTGGAAGACCGAAATACTGACAATTTTGCTGCACCATGATAATGAGCTGAGGATTTAACTCAAAATTACTGGCTCTGATGGAGGGTATACAGATACTACTTCCATATGAAGCAGTAATGGGGTTATCATATGACCCCAGAGTCCTTCTGGACTGTTCATTTCTACTTAGGTCCATGATGGAGAAAGGGAGATGATGTGAATTGCAAATAAACAATTTTCTCTCTTTTTTTTGAAAACCGAAATTAAAAGAAAAAAATAAAATAAAATAAATAAAAAATTGAATATAAGTTTCAAAAATTAAGAAAGGAAAAAGAAATAAAAGAAATTAGAAAACTAAATTAATTAATTAATTAAAAAGATTTGAAAAAATTTTTGTGTGAATTTTCGAAAAAAATGAGGAGAGAAAAAGTGGTTAGGAAGTTTTGAAAAAGATATGTCCTAAAATTAAAGATACTTGAAAATTAGTACTTGTAAGAAAATAAATAAAAGAAAAGATTTGGAAAAGATATGATTTAAAAATTTAAAGATTGAAACTTTCTTAACAAGAAAACACCAAACTTAAAATTTTTCAATCAAACTAATAAAATGGGACAAGTAATTCGAAAATTTAAAAAAAAAAAGAAAAAGGATTTTGAAAAATTTATAAAAGATTTTTGAAAAATATAAAAAGAAATTTGAAAAAGAATTTATTTTGAAAAATATTTAAAAAGATAAAATTTTTAAAGTTGAAATCTTGACTTGACTAACATGAAACTACCAAATTTTAAAAATTTTGACTAAGTCAACCTAATGAGTTCGAAATTGATGAGTAAATAAAGGAATATATATATATATATATATATATATATATATATATATATATATTGAATTTAATGAGAAAAGAGAAAAACAATAAAATGACACCAAACTTAGAATTTTTAGATCAAAACAGAGAAAACAAATAAGAAAACTTTGAATGTCAAGATGAACACCAAGAATACTTTGAAATCAAGATGAACACCAAGAACAAATTTTGAAAAATTTTAAGGAAAGAAGGACACAAAGGACACAAAACTTAAAAATTTTTATACTTTGAACACTAATAATTCAAAAATGCACAAGAAAACAAGGAAAGACACAAAACAAGAAAAACAGAAGATCAAACAAGGAACACAAAAGTTCAAAAATATGAAGAATAAGAAGAGCATATAATTCAAAAAAAATGAAAGTAAATAAAAACATGTAATTGACACCAAACTTAAAACATGAAACTAGATTCAAACAGAACACTCTAAACCAACAAAAATAAATTATTCCTAATCTAAGCAACAAGATGAACCGTCAGTTGTCCAAACTCGAACAATTCCCGGCAACGGTGCCAACAACTTGGTGCATGAAATTGTGATCACACTTTTCACAATTCCGCACAACTAACCAGCAAGTGCACTGGGTCGTCCAAGTAATACCTTACGTGAGTAAGGGTCGATCCCACGGAGATTGTTGGCTTGAAGCAAGCTATGGTTATCTTATAAATCTTAGTCAGGAGATTAATGATAAAAATGAATTTGTTTATAAAAAGTAAAAAACATGAAATAAATGATACTTGTGATTCAGTAATGAGGAACAGGTTGAGGTTCCGGAGATGCTTTGTCGTCTGAATCTCTACTTTCCTACTGTCTTCTTCTCCAAACATGCATGGCTTCCTTCCATGGCAGGCTGTATGATCCTCTCAGTGAAAATGGTCCAAGTACAGTTTCTGCACGACTAATCAACTGTCGGATTTCTCATCTCGGATGAAAAATACCAGGCACAGCTACCACAAGGCTAATCATCTGCCGGTTCTCACTTGTGTTGGAATAGGATCTCTCTATCCTTTTGCACACTGTCACTGCGCCCAACATTTGTGAGTTTAAAGCTCGTCACAATCATCCCCTTCCAGATCCTACTCAAAATACCACAGACAAGGTTTAGACTTTTCAGATCTCAGGAATGCTGCCAATTGGTTCTAGCCTCTACCATGAAGGTTCTAATCTCACGGACTCAGTCCGTGGATCAGAGACCCAAGAGATGCGCACTCAAGCTGTCGCCCAATGACTACGTTGAGCTCAGATAGAATGGGAGTGGTTGTCAGGCACGCGTTCATAAGGTTGAGGATAATGATGAGTGTCACGGATCATCATATTCTCTATTTTGAAGTACGAGTGAGTATCTTAGAATATAATCAAACGTGATTGAATAGAAAACAATAGTAATTGCATTAATCTATTGAAACACACCAGAGCTCTTCACCCCCACCTATGGGGTTTAGAGACTCATGCCATTGAAGATACAATATGAAATGTAAAAAATGTCATAAGTTGCTAAATGAATCTCTAAAAGTAGTTTTTATACTAAACTAGTCACCTAGGTTTACAGAAAATGAGTAACTAAGTACAGATAGTGCAGAAATCCACTTCCGGGGTCCACTTGGTGAGTGTTTGGGCTGAGTTTTGAAGCTATCACGTGCATAGGCCATCCTTGGAGTTAAACGCCAGTTTGGGTGCCAGTTTGGGCGTTTAACTCCAGTTTTAGTGCCAGTTCTGGCGTTTTACGCCAGAAAAGGGTTTCTGGCTGGCGTTTAACGCCAGTTTGGGCCATTAAATCTCGGGCAAAGTATAGAATATTATACATTGTTGGAAAGCCCAAGATGTATACTTTCCAACACAATTGAGAGCGTGCCAATTGGGCTTCTGTAGCTCCAGAAAATCTACTTTTAAGTGCAGGAGGGTCAGAATCCAACAACATCTGCAGTCCTTTCTTAGCATCTGAATAAGATTTTTGCTTAGGTCCCTCAATTTCAGTCAGAAAATACCTGAAATTACTAAAAAATACACAAACTCATAGTGAAGTCCAGAAATGTGATTTTTGAATAAAACTTAATAAAAACATAACAAAAAGTGAATAAAACATGCTAAAAACTATATGAAAACACTACCAAAAAGCGTATAAAATATCCGCTCATCAATGACTCTACGGATTGAATAATATCCACAAAATTTGGATCTGATGCGGATAATTATCGCAAATATGTGGATATTATCCGACCCATGTGTAGCCCTACTTGCAGGCTCAGTATTAAAAGCTTTACATCTCTTCTCTATCTTAAGGAAGGGATTTGACTTTGTGTGGACAGAGGACTGCGAAAAGTTTTTTCGACAATTTAAAGAACACCTGGCATGACATTTGATCCTCTCGAAGCCCAAGGAAGGAGAATAACTTATCCTTTATCTAATTGTGGTAGAAAAAGCAGTAGCCCAAGCTTTGATAAGGGAAGATGAAGAATGGAGGCACCCTTTGTACTTTTCGAACAAGGTACTATAGAGGTCTGAACTTAATTATTATAAGATAGAGAAGTTACATATGCCATAGATCTATCCTTTAGAAAATTATGACCTTTTTTCTAAGCTCACATTATAGAGTTCGTACCAACCAACCGATGAAGAGCATACTGCAGAAAACCGACATAGCAGAAAGAATGTTATAATGTGCCATAAAACCGTCTGAGTTTGATTTAATATACAAAACTTGAACCGCCATCAAATCCCAATGTTTAACTAATTTTCTAGAAAAATATGCAGGCGAGCTTAATAAAGAAGACTTGACCACTTGGCCAAGGGCGGATACTCTTAATGATGAAGGGTTTTTATAGAGATAGCCCCTCTCCGACTCTCCCCCTTTCCCAAATTATATTATACAACCCATTCTCCAAAAAAAAAAAAATCAGCCTCCTTTTAAAATTATAAATACAATCCATTAATAATTTAGAGTAAGTCCATAAAAGAAAAAGCCCAAATCGTCTCATTATGAAAGAACATAATGCATACCTCGTAACACCTCTTACAGCACCCCAACTATAACCAACAAGGACTAATTGTTTAAAACCAATATTGAACCCTCTTGAGATGAAGCTTCCTTTCCCGCTATAAGACCTTCCCGATACCCAATCTATTAAAAATAAGCCAGAGAATGAGAAAAGGGAGCTGTTCACTTTATAAAGTTAAGCAAATAGGAATAAAATAGGCACAGTTTAGTCAAATTATCATTAGAACCACCCCAAAAATCATCATTCTAAAGGCATAATAGACAATTAGTACAAAGCATCAACACTATGAGTTTATGCACAAACAAAATAAAAGACAACAAAAAAATAGAACATTAGCATATCAGAATCAAGAATATCATCAACAAAACAATAATTCTAAACCACAGTAATGACAACAATAATTAAAGAAGAAAAATCACAGATTAAAAATCCTAAACGAATTAAAACAACAATTACAGCAAAAAATACCTTCTAGAGCACAAAAGTGAAGAAGCACGACAGACAAGAGGTGGCCTGGACCATCGCGGAACTAGAGCTGGGGGTGGAACGTGGCAGAACTGGAGCAGAGAAAGTTTGGAGGCGCAGCCGAACAACAGCCTCCGTCACAAGATAAGTTGCAGTAGGGATGGCGGCTTCGAGCAGTGGTAGAGACGACCGTAGTGGGGCAGTGGCTTTGAGCAGTTGCAATGGCAGTAGTGACATAGCGGTGACTGAGGGAGCGAGGGAGGAGCACGAGACAAAGGAGATGTTGCTGCTGGTGACTGGTCACTGAATGTTGAGCTTGGGGGATTAGGCCATTAGGGTTACCGTTTTCCTTTTTTTTATTAATAAATGAAACAGTGTCCTTCAAGCTTCAAATGTAAAAATCGGCTGAGTCTCAGTTCGATTTGACTGAATAGTTTCCGGCCAGTTCAGCAGTTTGAAAGCAATTTCTAAAACGGGCGGTTATACCTATTGACCAAATCGCTTTTCTTGTCGGTTCTCAGTTCGATCGAACTTCGAACCGATTTTTAAAACCTTGCTCAAAACATTACTTTCACTTTTGCAATAGTAACGTTTTCTATTTTTTTTCTCTATTTCTTTAATTTTTTTTATCTTCTACAAACTTTAACTCTTTTTTTCTTATAGCTTAAAAAAATTCTAGTTCAATCAGTGGTCATGCACTTTTCTTTTACAAAAAAGATTCTAGTTTTTCTCTCCTTTCTACTACAAGAGAATTATTGAAATTGAACTAACAACTAAGATACATAGTCATATATTACTTATAGGTAAATAATAGAATAGATAAAGCATATTTTAATTTTTTTTTTATTTAAATAAAATAATTTTATTTTTTTGTTAGTCTCGCTTGCTTGTTATTTTTATATTTTATATATTTGGTTATTTATTATTATTTGTGATGTTTGTATGTTATTATATGTTAGTTTGTTTATTTAATTTTTTTAATTAACTATTTAATTATAATTTTGTATTATTGATGCTACACTGTTAGTATTATTGTTCTAAATTTTAAATATTTTATTTTAAATTGAAATATAATTGTTATATTTGGTAAAGAATATAGATTTTAATATGAAGTACATTTTCAATTATGGAAATTTATTTGGCCATTTGAATTATGGGTAAGTTCAAAATTATTGATATTTTTTTAAAGAGAGATCAATGTAATGAAGATACTTCTACTATTACTACTCTAATACTTAAGGGGCCATCAAATTTCATTACTTCAAGTTCTCTGTTAGATAGCTCAAAGCATGCATGACTTCTTCCTAATCAACTGGATATTTTTCATTCGGAAAGAGACCATAGAATGCAACCAATAATTTAAAAGTTTCCTCCAAATCAAAGAGATAAAATTCGTTAGGTTTATATTAAAGTTTGCCCAAATCAACCAATTCTTGATAACTATCCATTTTCTGGTGATAAAAATCATCGTTGCTTTTAAGCTTTAAATTATTCCTATCTTAGTTAGAATATTCTATAGAAAATTATGCCATATATTATTTTTCATGCTTTCTATATGCTAAAGAATTTTCAATCAACACGGGTTCAAATGCTTTTATTGAGAATGATTTCAGGAATTGGAAGAAAATAAATAGCGAAAAAGAATGTTCTCTTTAAATCACATTGGCAAAGATTCAACTCTTTCCATCATAAGGTGCTAAAATCGTTTGATTATTTGATGAAATAATTACAACAAATAGACAGACTTCTTCGTAAGCAAATATTAGAAGAGATTGAAAATAATCGAATTTGACTAGAAGCATCTATAGATTGCCTTAGATGGTTGATATTTCAAGATTGCGCATACAGAGGACATGATGAAACCTAAAGTTCAAGCAACAGGTGTAACTTTTTGAAAAATGTTAAAATTTTTGGGATCTTACAATGAAAGAGTGAAAAGGAATATCTTAGAAAATAATCCAAAAATTACTAAGTATACTTCAAAGGATGTCCAAAAATTGCTATATATTCTTGCTATATATTCTTGCTACTAAGGTGAGAAATTCAATTAAAGAAGAGATTGGAGATGCCAAATTTTATATTATTGTTAATGAAGTTAGAGATGAATATAAAAAAGAGCAAATGACCATTGTTTTGAGCTTTGTTACTCTAGATGGTTTTGTTAAAGAGAGATTCTTTGATTTTATGCATGTCATTGATACTAGTACAATAATTTTAAGACAAATTCTTCCGTGTAGATATAGAGATTCCATCTACATGTGTAGAAGAGTGTTGGACGTGTATGAGTGCTACAAGTGTTTACATGATGAAGACATGTTCTGCGGAATTGCATGTTGTTGCAGTTGGTGTACTGGTCTAGTCAAGTACAAACATAATAATTACTAATTAGTGTCATGTTAATTATGGTTTGATAATGTGAATCTTTTTTGTAATTTTTATTATATGAGATGTATGAATATTGAGCTCATAGATATTAGGCTCACTACTAAAATGGATACAACTAGTACTAATAAATAATAACAAAAAAATCAAAAAAAAGTAATTCTACGAAGGAAAAAGAAAAAGGTAGTACTGCTACGAATACCATTAGTAATAGTAGTAGCAGTAGTAGGAATAGTAAATAATTACAATATGAACTAATAATAAAAAAATTTAATGCTAATTTTACTTACTAGTGATATTGTTTATATGTATCATATTAGTAACATTAATTTTTACTATAGTAGTTATACTAATGTTATTAGTAATTAATAGTAATTCAATTCATTATAATATTATTGTTAGTAATAAAAGTCATAAGATTATTAACAATATTAATGTTAATAATACAATGTAATAGAATAATAATATAACCACTATTTTTTTTATACTATTGACACATAAATTTTTTATTTTATATCTTTTAGTTTTATCATAATTTAATTCGTAAAAAATATTTAATCCAACAACTTAATCTTCAATAAATTTTAATTATTAAATTAGTGTATTACTCTTTTTTTGTTACACAACTTAATTCTCGATTTATTATTAAAATTTTTTGTTAGGACGTAATTTTCAATTTAGTATTAGAATATTTTGTCTATATTGATAGAAGTAAATATTTTTTTATAACAAATTTTTAATAACTTTTTGGTCTTCCGTTATTTTTTTGGTATAGTGCAAAAATATTTTTAAATAATTTATTTATAAATTAAAATTTTATAAAAAAATTAATATTTGTAATTTAAATAATATAAGCAATTTCATCAAAATAATATTTTAAGCATACAAATTTTAGTAGTTATTCATAGTTATATTTTTTTTCTTTTTTTTTCATTTATATCATATCTTAATAATAGTATGTTTAAATTTTATATTCAAAAAATATTTTTATATTTATTTACAATTATGTATGTTATGTGCGTGTATGATAATGTGTTCAAATGATAATTTAATAATATATAGAATCTGTAGTCCTATAAATTTGCCTTATTTTTTTTATAAGTCTTATATACTTGGGTTTTTTTAATCCAAATAAATATAATAGAAATCACACTTTATTGTTTGACTGTGCTTTAAAAAGATTTGTTAAATTAACATAATTAAAATTAAGTATAAATTATTTTATGGTCAAATTACGTAGATAAATTAATTGAAGATCAAAATTACATAAATATCCTAAACTGAATTTGATTATATACATGTCTTATTTGATCTTCTATGTAAATTGAATTAATTACTTTTTTTCTTTTTCCTTAGCAGTACTATTTTTTTTGTTATTATTTACTAGTACTAGTTGTATCCATTTTAGCAGTGAACCCAATATCCATGAGTCCAATATCCATGCATCTTATACAATAAAATTACAAAAAAAGGTCTACATTACCAAACCGTGATTAACATGACACTAATTAGTAATTACTATGTTTGTACTTGAGGGGACCAATACACCAACTGCAACAACCTGCAATTCTGCAGAATATGTCTCTATCATGTGAACACTTGCAGCACTCATACACGCCCAACACTCATCCACACATGTAGATGGAATTTCTATATTTATACTGGAGAATTTGCCTAACTTTAAAGAAAGAATTGATTTCTGTCTTTTCTCATTATAATTTCTAAGTTAAAAGTTATTAGAGGTCAAGGGTATGATGGTGCTAGCAACATGCAGGGTGAGTGAAATGGTTTGCATGCTTTGTTTTTAAAAGATTTTTCACAAACATATTATGTACATTGTTTGCTCATAGATTACAATTAGCATTGATGGCAACTTCAAGAAAGGTACTTCAGATTCATAATTATTTACTTAGTTAAACTCTATTATTACTATTATTAGTGCTTCTTCTAAAAGACGTGATCAATTATAAGAAGTTCAAGCAACTAAAAATGAAAACTTGGTTGATCAAAATGAATTAGAAATAGACACAGGTGCGAATCAAATAAGCACTTTACAAAGAGTTAGGGATACTCGATGGAGCTCTCACTTTAATTCTATTTGTAACTTGGTAAAAATATTCACTGCTATTAACATCATTCTCAATAATATCATTAAAGAAGTAATATCTTATATACAAAGAGGTGAGACTTATAGTATTAGTAAAATATTATTGTCATTTGAATTTGTTTTCACTTTGCACTTGATGAAGAAAATATGGGAATCACTAATGTTCTTTGTCAAGAACTACAACAATAATCTCAAGACATTCTTAACGCAATTCATATTGTTTCTACATCGAAATTACTTCTTCAACAATTAAGAGATGGTGGATGGTGCAACTTTCTTGCGAATGTTAAATATTTCTATGAAAAGCATGAAATTGAAGTCCCTAATATAAGTGCACAATATATTTTTGGAAGAGGTCGATCTCGTCAACCAAGTGTGACAATTGAGCATTATTATCGAATATATGTATTCTTGGCAACAATTGACTCTCATATACAAGAGTTGAATAGTTGATTTAATGAACAAACAATAGAGCTTTTGATTTTAGATTGTGCTTTGGATCCTAAGGACAATTTCAAATCATTTAACATTGAAGAAATTAGTAAGTTAGAAGAGAAGTTTTATCTCCTTAATTTTTCTTCTAATAAATTAAATATTTTTAAATCTTAGTTGCAATATTATCAGCATGATATACAAATTATTTGAAAGGCATTGGTACATTTTTTGAGTTGTGCAACAAGTTGTAAGAAATAGAAAAATCAAGAACTTATCACATGGTTGATAGATTAATATGTCTTGTTTTGACACTATTAGTGTCTACAACAACAATAGAAAGAGTTTTTTCAGCAGTAAAAATCGTTAAGACAAGACTCCAAAGTAAGATGGCCGATGAATTTCTTGCAGACAATTTAGTCATTTACATGAAAAAAGAATTAGCAGCTATTTTTGACAAATAAATGATTTTGAAAATAGATAAAAGTGTCGAATAACTTTTTATGATATAAAATTATAAGTGGTAAGTGACAACTTTTATATATTTTTATCTTACTTTATTCATGATATATATTGTTATTTACTTATAAGATTATTTTGTTATTTTGCAAAAAAAAATGTCTAATATATAAGTATTGTATATACATGTCAACAAAGACAAGATTAGTAGTATGTCTTTTATTTAATTAGATATTAAATACATATATGTGTATCTTTGTATAAATATTTGATTAAAATTATATATTTAGCTTTTATTTAAAATTTATCATTAGAAATAGCAATATAAAATATTTTTAGTAAATCATTAAATATGTCCTCCCTAAATAATTAGTCTAACTCCGCCCTTGCACTTGGCACATCTATGCCGATGGGTCTTCGAATAAGTTTGGTAGCAGAGCTGGAATTATCCTTGAAAACTCAAGAGGAACAGGTTAGAATTATCCTTGAAATTTAATTTAAAATCTTCTAACAATCAAGCAAAGTATGAAGCTATGTTGGTCGGACTCTGACTTGCTAGGAAAGCAGGGGTTAAAAAAGTTGTGATCCACAATGACTCACAAGTTATTACTTCGCAGATCAATAATAGTTACGAAGCCAAGAATCCTTGCATGAAAAGGTATTTAGAAGTAACTTTAAAGCTTCTTTCTAAGTTTCTGGAAGTCGAGGTCCAACATATATCTCGAGAAGAAAATAACAAAGCAGGCACCTTATCAAAATTGGCGAGTTCTGATCCCGGATGCAATAATGGAAGCCTGACAAAGGAGACACTATAGGAATCTTGCATCTCAAAAAGAGAAGCTGACTCAGAAGTCTTCGCAGTATCAGGACAAGAGTTGGGATGGATGACGCCATATATTAACTTTTTCAAGTTTGAGATAGTCCCAAATGACCTAAAGGAACCTAGTAGACTCATCCAAGAAGCACAACACTGCACAATGATTAAAGAAACTCTCTACAAACGAGGTATTTCCATTCCTTTACTTAAATGTGTCTCGACTTGCAAAATAGGTGAAGTTCTAGAATAAGTGCACACTGGAATGTGCAAAAATTACCTACGTGCCCATTCTTCAACAAAGACGGTCTTGAGAGTAGGATTTTACTAGCCAACTATGAAAAAGTTGCTACCTACAACACACAAAAATGTCCACCATGCTAGAAGCATGCAAACTTTTCCATGGCCATTCTCAAAGTGGAGGATGGATCTACTCGTACTTTTTCCATAAACGTCGGGCATGTAAATACTTAATAGTCGGGACTGATTACTTCACAAAGTGGATAAAAGTAGAACCGTTAGCATCCATTAAGCTAGGTGAAGTCAGAGATTTCTATGGTAGAACTTTATAACCCGATTTAAAATTTCTCATTCGATTACCGTGGATAACGAAACCCAATTCACTGACTCATGCTTCTATATTTTGGTGTCTGAGTTAAAAATGAGGCAACGGTTCACCTTAGTTGAGTGCCTGCAGGCGAATGGGCAGGCCGAGGCGCCCAACAAAGTCATCCTTAATAGACTCAAGCGACAGCTCGACTCGGCGAAAGGGGCATGGGTAGAACAGTTATTACATGTACTCTGGACATATCGGACAATGCCCCAGTCCACCACTTGGGAGTCATCTTACCGACTTGCATATGGAGTAAAGGCCTTGATCCCAGTCGAAGTCGAAGAAGAAATTTCAAGGGTGATTTCTACAATGGAGCGGAAAATATGAAGATCCTCTAAGAAGAACTTGACTTACTCCCTAAAGTTAGAGACAAGACTCAGATACGAGAAGACACCCTTAAGCAGCGAATGGCAGCCATATACAACAAAAAATAATCAAAAGAAGCTTCTGCGAGAACGACCTCGTCCTCATAAGGAATGACATCGGATTACCACCTCCAAAAAGAGTAAACTTGCTGCTAATTAGAAAGATCCATACAAAGTTAATCAAGTATTAGGGAAGGGCTACTACAAGATTGCAACCTTAAAAAGCCATGACATGCCAAGATCATAGCGAACTTCACTTCCTGATGTATTTTTTTTCTACTTCAAAGTTTTTTCCACTGGTTTTGATGAAGGAAAATCGTCGGTTAAGAATTTTCACAAAACAATCTTATCGAAGTATAGATCCAAACCGATAGACAACCCTCAATCAAAGTTTAATTTGTTTGTCACTTAAGCAAATTAATAAAAACCGAGTATTTAAACCTCGGGTCATCTCTCAAGGAATTGCAGGGAAGTGTGCATATATATTATTGGTTATGTGTGTATATTTTGGGGTTTTTGGTTTGATAAACAAGAAATATAAATTGCAAGAAAGTAAAGCTAATAACTAAAAAAAGTCTTGGCAAGGGATGAGAATTAGACTTCCTATCCTCATTATCATCCTCAATTGTGATGGTAACTGGAAATTGATCTCACTTAGTTAACCTCTAACAATTGAAGAAAAGTCAAGTGAGCAAAATTGACTCTAATTCACAAGTCCCAATCAAAGATTAGCTTTATTGGAATTCAAGCCAACTAGCAATCCTCAATCACCAATCAACAAAAGAGTTTGATAACTCAAGAGGCTCCAATCACTCAACCCAAGCCAAGAGTACAAAATTATACACTAAAATCCAACCAAGCATTTTATCAAACACTTAGAAGGTATAAAAATAGAGTATGGTAAATTAACAAGAAATATAAAATCTAACAACTACCAATGCAAGAAAACAATAATAACAACTCAATTAAATAATAAGAAACATAGAACATAAATTGTATTAATGGAAATTAAAATCAACAAAGAGTCATGAACATAAAGGCAACAAAATAAAGAAAATAACAAATACAACTAAGATAACATAGACGTAAGAACAAGGAATTGAAAAGAAAACTAAATTAAAGCAACAATTAAAGTCTAAACCTAAGAGAAATCTATCATAATTCTAGAGATAATAGAAAGCTTCTCTCTCTAGAATATAACCTAAAGCATGTTACTAAAGTATTCTTAATTGCTCTCCCCTTGTCCATTGTTGATTTTGGCTTCAAATAGCTTTAGAAATGAGTTGGATTTGGGCCTGAAGCAGCTCAGAAATTGCCCCCAGTGTGTTTCTTTAATGAGGTCACGTGACAAGTGTCACATGTTACGTGGCTAACACGTGCGCATCACTTGGTGAATCTTCTTGGTCACGCATACGTGGGTTACGCATCCACGTCGCTATGCTTTTCACAAATCCCCATTTCTTTATAAATTCTCCACTTTGTATGCTTTTTCTTCACTTCTTCAATCCAATTCTTGCCTTATAAACCTGGAATCACTCAACAAACATATCAAGGTATCGAATATAATTAAAGTGAATTAAATTTGACAAATTAAGGGCCTAAAAAGCATGTTTTTACTCTTAAACACAATTTAAGGAGAATTTAATAAAATCCACCGAATTCAATACAAGATAAATCATAAAATTGTGGTTTATCAGGTTTATTGAAGGGGTTTCAACCACACACCAAAATGAGGGCTAGGACTCACAACTTTTAAGAACTCTTAGTAGAATCCTTCCCTAAAATGGAACTTTCATGCTAGAGCAAGAACTAGCATGAAAGTCGATCTGTTACTACCTACGCAGATATTTGTATTTCATTTTTCCTTTGCTTTGAAAGTACTCACTGAGTTACTTAGATCCATAGTACTAAAGTTTTTCCCTCTCCCAATCAAGAATGCAAACACTTAATTCAACTAGTCTACTCATTGTAACTGTTCAAGATGTTAATAAAACACCTACAAAACGCAAAGGAGGGGATCGCTTAATGCTAACACATCCACAAGAAACTATTAACTACCTATAACTAATTCCAAAAGATTCTATGAGCTATAAATCATTTTCAAAAATGAAAAATCTCTTCGAACTTGGAATTAGACCATACATATGTCAACGGTACTATTTTCTAAAAATTTAACTACATGTAGAAAGATACTACACTACCAGTAAAAATAAACAACTACTACGATAGAAAAAAATGAGAAAATTTACTGTGCATGGTGACATCACAATTGTACAAAATACCAAAGATGGTGGTACCATAGTAGCGAGAGCCACTAGTCATAGTGGCATCACTGATGCTTCATTTTTAAACAACATAACACACTCAAGTAAGTATTGAATATTACAAAAAAGAACAAGGAAAAAAACTAACATTAAGTATGAAGACAAAAAATGAAGCAAATGGCAGGAGCAAAGTTATAGAGAAATAAGGAAAGTTTAGATGATGATGATGATGATAATGATGATGAAATGAAAGAAAGGATTATTTATAGACTTTTAAGGATAAAAGCATTAAGATAAAATCATAGTTATTTTAAATGGTTTTAAATACTGGTACGGTAACCAATGAAAACTGAAAAGACGCGAAAAGAAATAAAGCGACACACATCCCTTTAAAATCACGTCGAGTTTTAGCCCAATCACAACTTTGACATTACGACTTCACTAACGATATACGCACTACTATTTGATCGGCTTGTTATCCGAGCTCCGGCCTAAGAATCTGAACTCAGGTAGAGTTACTATTCATACCTGGGCCTATATGATATGGGCCAAGCCCATTTCACTCCTAACATACAAGCTGCATACGTTCGAGATTGGGCCTACCAAGATCAGCTCAATATCATAAAGTCCAATACAGGAGATCTAGTCCACTTGGATCGGATTTATTTAAACACAGGTTTTCGAAGGCCGTACCCGGCCCGACTTAGGGAGAAAGAAAAGCACTTCTCCCTACTACTTCGGTTATCACCCCAGATGATAACCACCCTGAAAATGGGGAGTAACCTCTCACTCTATAAGAGAGTAACCACCCATGATCTTCAGAAGTCATCCCCAAAGAATCATTAAGTCCAACATTACTTTTCTATAAATACCCCAACACATAGGCCTTTTTTTAATTCAATCTTACCTAAAATCTACTTCAACTCTTGCTGACTTAGGTATCGAAATCTCTTGTAGGTATCTCCACCACCGTCCAATTCGAAGACGTCGGATAAACTACTGTCTCAATGTCCAAGTCGAACACATAAGCATTTTTCCAATTCAATCTGACCTAAAACCCGCTTCAATTCTTGCTAACTTAGGCATCGGAATCCCTTGTAGGTACCCCACCACCATCTAGTATAAAGATGTCAGATCAACCACCGTCTCGGTGTCCAAGGCGGATTTCTTTCCAAAGGCTTTTGGACCTCACTTCCAGGCCCAAATTCATCTTAGTTTCAAGTAACACACACACACACACATGAATGGAGAAAAATTTCTAAAAAAAAAGATATAAAATGATATGGATGATGATCAATAACATGATATATGATAATATTAGTTATGTCAAATTGTGGCTACTAATGTCAAATTGTGACTTTCAAATTATGGTTTTTTCACGTCTATTTAACGAATAAATAAAGGTTACTATATTACATTTATTATTCATCCAACTAAATAATTGATGCACTGAAGGCAACGTAGCGTACCCGCCTTTCTAAGCTTCCTCTTTCGTCTTCATTCAGGCTGCAACTATACCCAAGGCATTCTTCGCACTAGCCACCACAAGAGGACCATCTCAACATTTTTCTTACTCAACTTAACCGTGACATAGCTCGAGTCAAGTCCATCACAGCAAAGCTCAAACTTGCCATTAGCCATGCCAACAAATCGGACATCCGACCCAAATATCTGTCCTGGCCAATGACCTACAACATAAGCCAAGGAAGCGATGAGTACTTCCCTCGAATCAAAGTGGAATAATCACCACAACAATACTGCTTGGTCATGGACACAGGTGGCAGTTACCTTACGTGGATCCAATGCAAGCCATGAACCACTGCTACAAGCAATCCAACCAATTTTCGTCCCGTCCAAGACATCCTCTTACGCCCAACTCACGTGCGAGGCCCCAAAGTGCCACCAACTTGATAAGGCCTCCTGCACAAAAGTGTTAATTTCAATCGGTGATTTCATAACAGAAACGATGTCATTTAGACAAATCAGGTCAGTTCCATGTGCACCCGCGGGTTGTGGACACTTTAACGACGGTTTGTTTATTGGATCCGTCGCATTTCTTGGACTCAGACGCGGGCCCCTGTCACTATCGTCATAGATCAAAGTGACGTTATTTTCATATAGATTGTCTATGCTCGATTTTAACTCAGCACAACCCGATGACTCGATCGTGACTCAAATGTTAAGTAACCCAAAGCTCAAATTGTTCTACTACGTAGGGTTCACTAGAGTTAGCATTGGGGGACGGAGGGTTCCGTTCCGGTTTGGATGTTCATGATAGATTCGTCGGAGAATGTTGGGGTCGTGATAGGCTTGGGAACCGTCTTGATTTGATTGCAGTCTCAGGCATATGTAGCGATGAGGGATGCGTTTACCGCGTTGACTCAAAACTTGCTGCAGATTTCTGAAGGCGTGTTGTTGTTCGACACGTGCTATAATTTCTATGGGTTGTCGACGATAAGGGTGCCGACATTGTAGTTTAAGGTGGCGGGTGGGAATTCATGGAGTTTGGCACCAACGACATACCTGATTCTGATGGACCGAAATTGTAACACCCTAACAGACTTAATCTTATGCTTAAGTCATAAGATTGAGATAGAAACGTATTACGACCTCTATATATATATATATATATATATAGAAAAGGATACTTAACTAGGAGTCTTGAAAACGGGTAAAACAAAATCGCAAAATAAAAAGCGCAACGCTTAGGAAAGGATTACTTGCGTGTTGAGAAACCTAATAGGAACATGATAAAGATAAGCAAAAGAATAAAGGACAACCAAGGAAGCAGCATAACTAGCTCCTGACTCAGCCTACGAGTAGCAGCATAAGTATTCTCAAAATACATAAGTATTCTCAAAATATCCCAAAATACACCAAAATATCAAAATAACTCCTATTTCTCCCTCAACCTCTAAGAGGAGTAGCATACATAAGTTACTTGGAGAGTAAGCTAAACATATATGTACATATATACAACCAGAAACCAAAATACATCCAAGGACTACTTCGCTTTCCAGGATCCAAACGCCTAGCGAGGAGCTTCTCGACCTGCATATGAAAAATAACAATACAATATGGAATGAGAACCAGAGGTTCTCAGCATGGTAAAAGTGCCACGCGCATAATAAATAAGGTCCTGGGAATGCCATAGGCAATCCTATAACTCCGTTATAAAAATTATCCAACTTAATTACTAAACAGAAGCTATAAACAGGGTAGGTATTCTAATTCTACCTAACTTACTCAATTTCAATCTTAATCTAACACCAAACCATTTCTCCATTTCCTCCATTTCTTTCATCATTCATAATGCAAGAGAAACAAGCAGCCAAACAAGTTCATGCACAAGTAATGAGCAGATAGTACAAATAGCAAGTATAACAGATAGTAGGTGATATAAATCAATTAGGCATACCCAGGAAATGCATAGCAATCAACACTAACAAATACATATGATGCATGCCTGTCCTATGGCTGATGGGGCCCATTTGTCGATTATCCAGCCAACCCGACAAGTCCAAAAACCTTAGATTGTCCCCCGTCACGTATCCCCAAGAGTCTATGCATTGAGTTCACATTCAATCATCATATAATCACTCAATGGGGGCATCCATACCCGGGAATTTATATGTGCCCGGTCACCCTTACGACGTAGGGTCAACAGAGTGTCGAGATTCACCCTGGAACACGTGGTGGTAAGCCACGGTTCTTACCCAGGGAAACTCGTATCTCAGATACGATCATTAACATTTCATAATCAATCATTACTTACTCATCATGTCATTGCACCTTAATACATAACTCATCATATCCTAGAGCAAGTGGGGCGAAACCATAATTCTTGCGTTTACCCGGGAGCCTCTATACTAACCAACCTGGAGCAAGTGGGGCGAAACCATAGCTCTTGCGTTTACCTAGGATATACGTTCTCATATGCCCAAGAGGAACAAAGGAGGGGATCCTAACCTCCCACCATTTCGCTGGGGGCAATTTTACAATACCAGGAGGAACAAAGAAGGGGATCCTCACCTTCCACCATCTCCTAGGGGTCGCACTTTCAAGAAAGAGTGCTTAGGTGGAATATTTATTTCTTTCATTAACCAATTTTATAATACTTGTGTGTGTGTGTGTGTGTGTTGTGCATTCTCACACCTAAATTACCACCTTTTCGACTTTACTTCACGTCCAAATTATCCTATTTTCCTAGCTTATTTTCCAGCATCCACGCGTACGTGTAGGCCACGCGCACGCGTGGAGCGTACATCAAGTCACGCGTACGCATGAGTCATGCGTACGCGTGAATATGCACACACGTGTACGCATGCCTCTCGTGCATCCATCTCCAAAATTCCACGCCACGCGTACGCGTGCGCGTGGATGGCGCGTCTTTGTAAAAAAATGGGCAGAATGCCCAGAAGTATTCTGCAGCCAACTTTGCCACCCTGCAACACAACTTTATACACATAAACTTGTAACGTCCATAACTTTCTCTACGAAATTACATTTTTTCACAAAATTAATATCAATTAAAAGCCCTTAAAATCATCTTTTACTTACAACAAACCACAATTCAATCCAAAATTTGAGGAGAATATTATGGACGTTCAAAGTTCATCAAAATTTGATTTTAACCACTTTCAACAAAACCTCATTTTCACCAACTTAAATTTCTTATCATTTAAGCCTACATTGTAATGCCATATCCACTCAATTCATCAACAACCATTACCAATATAAACTTTAATCAACTTAACCAACCTTGATCTTCAATGATTACTCACTCTTATCTCATACATCAACAACCCTTCATTGTTCATATCAAAATTTCACCTATACCAACTTTCATCATATATTTATCAACCTCCCATCAACATATACCAAATTAAATGCCATTAACAAAATCAACCCTTCATACACATTAATCCATCAACTTAACATAATAACTATTTATTAACAATTAACAATCATAATTCATCAATATCAATATCAACACAACCCATTATAAGCAAGTCCAACAACATGAAATTAATAACCTCATCACCCCAATTTATGTTCATCAACATTTACACCAACAATAACACAAAGCTACTCATTAAAATACCATTAACAAATTATTTAACAAATTCAACTTATCTTATGATTCTTCTAACCCAAGTTTTCGCAATACCGTAAATATTAAACGTGCGAAACTTAAACCATACCTTGGCCGATCACTTAATTCACCAAGGCAGCCTCACAACGCACAATTACAGCCGCTCCAAGTTCCATCAAACAGCCCCAAAACAAGCCTTGATCACCAACAAACCTCCAAGTAATTCCAATTCAATTCCAATGCATAAACACCCACTTAACATACACCTAATACACATATACATGTTCCAATTCAGTTTTCTATTACCAAAAACAAGATTGAGCTAGGGTTAGGGTGTTCTTACCATACCCATATGCTCAATAGCTTGAACCTATAAGTTCCGGAAGCTAACTTGAACCTAGAACACAACAATTGGGCAAGATTCACCATAGGTTTTCAAGTTTACCAAAAAAAGAGGGATAAAAATTCTGAATCTAATAGGAGACTTACCAGTGAAATTGTTTGGATAGAAAGGTAGAGCTCGATGCGCTGAGCGCATGGCCGTAAACGGTGCGGCGATCGGAGCCCGGACGGAGGAGTTATGGTGGATCAAAGGGTTAGGGTTTGAGAGCTTCTCTCCCTTTCTTCCAATTCTGTTTGCTTCGTTGGATGCAAATGGAAGAGATGAAGCCGATGCCTCTTTTTAATTATGAGTCCGATTGGACTCACGGGTTCAGTTTAGACTCCGATTCAATCGGTTCGATTTTTTCAATCCGATTTTAGGCCAAAATTTTTATTTTGATATCAAAATTTTCGTTTCGACGAATTTTATCTCATTTTAATTACTCTTGTATTTTTATCTTTTTTAATAAAAATTTAATTTATTAATTAATTATTTACTGTTTTTAGCGGGGAAGTACATCAGCTGCTTTGCCATTGTGCCAATAGAAACGGCTTTGTCAATCTTAGGAAATGTGTAGCAGCAGAAAACACATGTCACCTTTAATATTGGACTCTTTGATTGGTTTCTTACAAGACAAATGCTAGAATGTGTGTATTTATTGTTAGAATTTTATGCGGTGGGCTTCTATTGATTGTTGAATGTTTAAGCCTAATATTCCTATAAGCCCATAAAGTGATTGAGTGATTCTTTTTGGATTTTGGATGTCACTATGTATTATTGGGCCTTGAGTCTAATGATTAGTGTACATGATAAAATAAGATAAGATAATGGTGTTGGACCCTTGTGATCTAAGTCTTTGATAGTTAAGTCTTGATCACTATATATTCATGTTATAAAGGAAATATCTACATTTCCATCTAATTCTCTTGATTGCCAACGGATCCATTACATGTCACCTATGAGGAGATTAGACAAAATGTGTTCTCGAGTACCAAACCTTCACACAAATATTATTCTTCAATCACTTGACTTCATAAATTACAGAGGTACGTATATAATTATTTTTTATTTGGTATTCTAATTCTTGGTATAGATCCAACAAATTCTAACATTTATTTCACTTGCGTTCTTACCCCTTTCCAAATATTTAAACAGAATTTTATACTATGACTTAGAGTAATATAATTTTTTATTTTCTAAAATTAAGAGTAAATTAAAGAAAGGTAGTTGAGATTAATAACAAAAAAAAAAACAAGTTAAATCTGTATGCATGCATGCCTTTTCATGTAAATTTGACTTAAGTCTCGTATTAAGAAAAGAATAATATTTTTGTACTAATTATTTCGACTGTCAGAAACGGATTTAGTTGGAAGAGCGTGGGGTGGATTTTAAAACATTTTTATGTTGTATACGGTAATAAAATTTATTTGCTTTTATTGTATAATTAAATTTGATTCTATTATATTATTGAATTATTTTGTTAGATCTAATTTTATAAATATATAAAATTGTTGTGTTAAATTAATTTTAAATTAAATAAAATTATTTTATTAAAATTGTTTTAAAAAATATTAAAAAACTAATTTTTTTATTATTATTAATTAATATTTTAGACTAATATTTTATTTTTATAATATTAGATTTAGAATTTAAAATTTAAAATTTAATATTTAAAATTTAGTCCAAAATAATAAATTTTATTAATCGTAGCATTACTCTTATTTTAATATTAAATTAAAAATGGCTAACAACACTTTTAATACTATTTGACTATTTATTAAAAAAAATAAAAGAAATCAAAATAAACAAGTAATTCTAATCTTAAATTCATCCCAAAGGTCCAAATCCAATCTTGGTGCTACCTTTCTCTACGCTTTTACCTTTTGTACGTTCTAATTTATTCCATTGTTGTACATTTTGTTTAGTTATTATATTATTGTGTACTTTTTTATTGTTTGGTTCATGGTTATTTATAATAAAATTTTATTAATATTTTTTTCTACGATTTATTTGCTGTATATTTTTACATTTATATTGTACTTTTAAAATTTTTATAGAATTGTGAATTGTATTTTTATAGCAATATTATATTTATTAATTAATTATTTAGGTTTATAATTCTTTTAATAATAAAAAATATTTTAAAAAAATATCACCATTGAAAACCAATATATTTTACAATAATAAAATATAATTATAAAAATTATTGATATATTATATATACTTTGTCCCACTAATAAAATTTTTTTGAATCATCATTGCGAATGATCGATTCACCATTGCGAGCATTAACCCCAAAAGGACGAATATTGTGGTGTTAGCGGCAGATCGACAATCATACATATAAAAGAATTAAAACTAAATCAAATTGTAAATATTGGTGTAGAAGTATTAAAATTAATGTCCTTATTGTTGCTAATTATATGCTTTATTAATTCTCGCACTTGAACATTGAATTGTTGGTGGCAAATTAGGCGCGGAGCAAATGATCTTACATGAGAAAATTCTATACTCAAGGAGTAGATGTTTCTCTTCCTCCAGAATGCTTAATTACCTTTTGATGTTTATGCAGGACCGAACGAAAGTACTCAATTCGTAATTAGTTTTGAGGATGGAAGTCTTTTCTCCTTAGATGAATATAATAAGGATAAAATGTGAAGTGAATTTGGACGCCAAAGAAAAAAAAAAAACGGAATTTGGCAGAGTAGATCCCTTTTGTATATTGAATTATTGATAAAGATATAGATTGGTACATATGTAAATGGAAGTTAAGACATTAGCCGAAGAGTGGCAGTATCCACGAAACCAATAAACAGACAAGTTACTGATGAATACATGATCTTTACTAAAAAGTTATACAAAGAACTCCGTACAACAAATGCAGCTCAGAAAGACTGGTTTCATTGGCAGCCAAACAATTTGGTTCTATGTAACAAAATTTACCATCAAGTGCCTAATAATTTATTGCGTTGGAGCTGCTAAAAATTGACCAAATGTAACAGAAGCATACTTACGAAAGAATGGATGAATACTTGCTTAAACATTGTATATTGTAGCCACATGCTTCTGTCTGTTTCAACTTGCCAAAATGATTTTTAGATTCAGCAATCACTCAACCCATTTGCTCTATCTTTTTGGCACTATTAACAAACGTTGCACTTTTATCAAATCCCTCTAGCAAAAGAATCCGCATTGCTTCTAATCCATCTTGTAATGTAAAGTCCAACTGAAAGACGTGTTTACCAACACTATGAAGCAAATTCCACATACGAAAGGTCCCTTTGTTCCCAAAAGTAGAAATGCAAAATAATTACCTCTTCTCTTTCCTGCTTAGTGAAAGGGCGAAGAACAAATGCTGCAGGATCCATTTTCCCAGGAGGCCGTCCAATGCCTAGTAAAATCAACAAATATGCAAATAAGTATTGCAAGGCAAACAAAAGTAAAGAAAATAAATCTTTAATCTTAGGCAGGTTATGCATTTACCGATTCTTAAGCGGGGAAAACCAGTGTTCCCTTTAAAGTGATTAATTATACTTTTCATTCTGCCAACAAGCAAGAAGAAAAATAATATTAATGCTTCATTCAAGGGAAACACTTAGCAAGAAATAAGATCAATGTGTATTGTATAACCCATATAAATCAGCATAATAAAAATAAAAATAAAAATAAAAATTATGTACAAATACCAAGCCCTTGTTGAGGCTTATGACAGTTCCTCTGGCTCCCCCCATGCCCATCCCCACCCCTCAAATTGGCAAACCGGACAAAAAACCAACGCCATAAGAATTAAACAAGTTGGGCTCTTTCCAAAACATAAAAATAGATGAAGATTATAGTTACCCGTTGTGACCTCCATGTCCACCCTTTGGTAGCAGCCGCAATTTAGCAAAAGGCAAATCCATGTCATCAAAGATCTGTGCAAAAAGACTTACTACTTAAATGATCTTCCCTCTTCTTTTCCCTCATCACTTGTAAAACAAAGGGACTACATTATCATAACATAGATACTTTACCACAACTACTTGCTTCAATGGAATCTTGAAATACGAAACTATGGCCCCAACCTTCCAAACAGATTTGAACAGCAATCAATCAGCACCAAAATGAAAGAATTTAATACAGTAAACCCACTGACTAAGAATACAAAGCAATTAGTACTTCAATAAGGCTACCCTAGGGTGCCAGGTGCAACAGTGGAAACAGTCACCAAGGATAGATATTTGATCACTCAAAATTGACAACACCTGCGAATTGTGTCATTCTTTAATCTTTTGGAATCTTCGTCTGGCAGTAATTCATATCAAAGAAATTGGAAATACATGGTTGTCCATGCTCAATGTAGACCCAATTATTTAAGTGTAATAAAATCATCTGGATTCTTGTGATTTTATGATTTCAGCATGGTATTCTTGTTCAAACTGAAGCTTAATCTGATTGAATTTTCTTGGTCCAAAGAATTGTAATTTATCGTTCTAAAAGGACTGAAAACTTCAAGTACTAATCAATTTTCTTTGACATTTACAATCAAGTCATGGAATCTTTTTATCCAACACATTCTGTATCATTAAACCTGAATATTATAGATATCAGACTTACAGATTCCCCACTTGCATTCATAAAAGTTTGTGGTTTTGCAAGTATAACTGGTACATCACCTATAAAACCTGCAAAATGAAAACAACGATAACCCTACATTTTTAACATTGATTGCTATAATGTCTCTGAAATTCAATTAGACAAAACTAAAACCCTTTTTTGTACCTTTTCCAAAGGAGGCTTTGAAGGAAACGCTGCTCATAGGTATCCCCTCAGCTTCGGCAATAGTATCAACCATCTCAAAACCAACCTAAAACCAATCAACTCACATAAAGGACACTGAAACTTGTCTCAATTCCAATTCCAAAAGTTGCTTCAATTTATTCTTATTACACAAAACCTTTTTTTTATTTAAAATATCGACAATTCACACATAACAAAAATAAAAAGGAGAGAAGAAGAAGAAGAAAAGCATAACTGACATTGTGGCGGGTGGCAGAATACTTCTTGCCGGGATTGCCGAGGCCGACGATAAGCCAAGGGTCCATCTGTTTGGGCTTCGAAGTGTCAGTGGTGATGGAAGCTGCCATTGCGGTGGACGAAGAAGGATTCTGATGGGAGAACAGAGACACCGTCAAAGACGCAGAGATTAGGGGTTTTGACAAGCGCAAGCAGTGCCGGCAGCCGGGGAGGTTGAATTTGAAGGAAGACGCGCAAAGGTTCATGTTTTGTGGTTTCAACTTTCAACGACAGAACAACTTGAAGCAGTCACGCATGAACCCTAAAAGCGAAGAAGGTAGGAAGCTTGGAGAGGATGAGTAAAAAAAAAAAAAAAAGAGAAAGAAACAAAAAGACAAGAATTAACGCCGTTGCCGGGGATCGAACCCGGGTCACCCGCGTGACAGGCGGGAATACTCACCACTATACTACAACGACAACTTGCTTAATAGAGGGCACAAATTTAATTTAGTTTCTAAATATACATTTAAATCTTGCCCCTCCCCATTATTCCTCTTCTGCCATCTTGACTTTTCTGAAAGAAACTATTCGTATCTTAATCCAAAAATATAGCCAACCCAAAATGAATAAAAGCCTACTTAAAAATATTGACTTCATTTATACCTATCCAACGTCTATGAGATTTGGTGCAGTAACAATAGCTCAATTTTATCCTTCTACTTATTTAAATAAGTAACAAATTCATAAAATATTTTTCATTTATTTAGAAGGAACTCTCAACAACTTTTTTAAAAAAGAGAATAATTATCCACCATCAAAAATAAAACTACTTTAAAAAATAATTATTTACTCTAATATAAATACACTAACACCCTTTAGATATATTTAAAATCTAATCTACTAAAAAACATACTTTAAATCTTTGCTAACTTAAGTATCATAGTCCTTTGCAAATACCATCCCCCACTTCTTCACGAGAAACTCGGACGGTGGCACATCAGCACCAACAGAAGTTAGATGTTGCCTCAAAAGGAGTCTGGACCTCACATCCAGACACAAAAACAACCAATTTCAGGTAACTCTTAGAACATTGCCGTCGTTGCCGGAGATCTGAAAGTCTACATCCAATCATGGCAAACAATCAATTTGAAGATAGACATACAAAATCTAAATCTAAACCAAAGCACCATAATGACGACCGAGCACTCATGATACCTCCACAACCAAATAGAACAGGTAATCCTAACGGGGAGAGAATGTCAAGAAACCCTCAGTTAGGGGTGCACAGACCCGGTCCGACCCGGTCCCGAACACTTTATGGACTAATTTGGTGTCATTTCATCGGGTTTAGGGTCGGGTAAGGGTCTCAAAAATAGACCCGGTCATTATTTCGGGTCGGGTCTGGGTTATAGCTCGGGTCGGCCCGGTGGCCCGATCATCATACACAATTAATATTTTGTGTTATTAGTGATGGATCATGACTATTCTTATGTATAATTTAAGTATTGTAAACCTTAATATTTTGTGTTATTAGTCATTATAAGACTATAAGTTAATGTTTTATATTTAGAATGCATAAGACTTTAGACTAATGCATAATACTATGTTATTTGCAAGGTTCTGAAAATCGGTTCGAACCGTCCGGTCGAACCGGTCGAACCGCGAACCGCTATCAATTACGATTCGGACAGAAGGCAAAACCGGAAAATTTGAAAATCGCCATTAGATCGTTGAACCGGCCGGGAACCGGTCGGTCGAACCGAATCGTGACCCGGCCGATTTTTAAATCTTAACAAAAAACGCTGCGTTTCATTGTGCAGGCAACCTTAAGTTCCCTAACCCTTCTTCCTTCTAGTCTCCAGCCTCCACAACGCGAAGCAGCAGCCCAGAGTCCAGACTCTAGCCCCAATTCGTCTCAACCTCATCGAAGCCGCCGGCGCATGTCCGTCCAGCCACCGCCGCCGTCCCAACTTTGAGCTTCGAAGGCAACGGCGCAACATCCGTCCAGCCACCGCCGTTTGAGCTTCGAAAATCGAAGCCACCGTCGCCGGTCTCGCCTCTTGCCTCCGTCACGCAGCCACTTCCCGCCGGTGCCAGCACTGTTCCACACCACCACGTCGGCCACTGTCTTCCCAGCCACTGTCCCCAGCCACTTCCATACGACCCTCGCCAGCTCTGCCCTGTTCCTGCCTTCCAGGATCCAGCTTCTAGCCTAGGTATTAATTTTTTTTGTAATAATAATGTTGAATAATTGATTTTTGTTACTCTGTTGCTGCGTTTTTTAATTTCTGAATGTGAAATTGTGAAGGAAAATCAAATAATTGATTTTGTGTTGTTGATATTATTGCTAAAAATTGATTTGATACTCTGTTGCTGCCTTTTTTAATTTCTGAATGTGAAATTGTGAATTGAAATCAAATAATTGATTTTGTGTTGTTGAAATTATTGCTAAAAATGGATTTGTTACTCTATAGCTGTCATTGGAGCCATTCACACAACCACTTTGGCCAGGCTCTCTGCTAAAAGGCAAGAAGTTCTTTCTCCAGCAGGCAACATTGTTGAACAGGTCAAATAATACACCAAAGTATTAATCTTGGGAGCTTCTCTTAACTTTTTTTTCATCTGGGGTGGTGTCGTGATTGTTGTTGATGATGTTGAGGCTTTTTTTTGCAGACTATTGTTCAAATCAGAGTGGTGTTGGGCTGTTGGCATTTGTTGGGGAGAATAGAGCACTGTAAGGTTACTCATATGCACTGAGGATTGCTCAGCAGCGGCTCCGAAAAGAGCATGGTTGTGTCCCTCATAGAGAGATTCTATCAAGCAAACTTAAATGTTACAATTTTTTTCTCAATTTGAGTGATGGCTTAAGTAAAGTTGCATTCTTGTTTAGTATGTAGTTTATTTGCTACTGCAGCTTCTGCAAATGGAGATATTGGGGTTGAATTACCTGGTGATCAGGCAGAGATTATATTCATGGGGACTGGAACTAGTGAAGGGATACCTAGAGTTAGCTGCTTGACTAATCCTCTGAAAAAATGTTTGGTGCAATGAAGAAAAAAAACAATCTTTATGGAAAAACTAATTAAGATTTTACTACAATGGAAGTGAATGTTCAGGGTTTTGTTAAGATTTCTATATTTCATGATTGTTGTAGGTTTGTTCAAACTTCAAAGGCTGCTCAGCCGGGCAATAAGAATAGGAGACTTAAACATATAAAGACTACTCAGCTGGGCAAATTGGTAGAATGCTTTTTAACATATAAAGACTTGCTGGAATAGGTACTGAATTACAGTAAGCAGACAATAGATGATTTAGTTAAATTGTTTGGGATATTTTGATGCAGTAATGAATCATATTAAAACTTTAGACCTATGCAGCTAGTAATTAGAATAAGTGAGGTAACGGTTGAGAACTTAGGTTGGGAATATAAGGTACTCCCAATGGCCTTTAGGGACATGTAATTACAACTTTAATATTTATATTAGACTATAATTATGTTTTAATGTGTTTATTTATATTTTATTTATTATTTTATTAGAAAACGGTTTTTTCGGTTCAACCACGGTCGAACCGGTTGAACCTATGAACTAGTGAACCAGTAACTAGAACGGTTCGATGACCGGTTCGGTTTTCAGAACCTTGGTTATTTGTATTGATTTAAATATTTGGTATTATTAGACAATATTAGTATTGATTGTGGTTTTGCTTTAGTATTGATTGTGGTTATGCTTTAATTTTAAAGAAGGGTTGGTTCTTGTTATATTTTTCTAAGTGAATTTTACCATGTTAAATAATGATTGGAGTCTTAGAAATTTGGATATTTTTACATTCTAACTTACAAGAAGGTATCAATGCAATGTAATGTTAACGGCCCGATTTTTTCTCGATTTTTATCCGGTATAATTGTGGCCCGAAAGTGTATTGGTTTCATCGGGTCTAGGGTCGGGTTCGGGTCTAATAAATAGACCCAGTGTATATTTCGGGTCGGGTTTGGGGCCCATCAAACCCGGCTTCACCCGACCCATGTGCACCCCTACCTTCAGCCTAGGCAAATCAATTTAGAGGTACATCCACCCGAGAATGAAGAGCCTCTACACCTAACAGAAATTATGGGACTTGTACATGGGCATCATAGCCGACTAGAGCAACTTGACCAGGAGATAGAGAGACAAAGAGAAGTTGAAAAAGACATGCGAAGAGAAGTACGATGTCGAAGAAAATTAAAAGAAAAGCTTTTGAATTTAGAAGCCGACTTACGAAATAAGAGCAATCATGTAGATCGGGAAGAAAGTTCTTTTGGTGGAGAAGATTCTTTCATAGAAGAGATCATGTGGGCTAGAGTTTCAAGGAATTTTAAAAGTTCTGACATGGACCTCTATGATGAAACAATTTACCTAAGACATCATCTCAGTAGTTTCAAAAGTCAGATGTATTTGGCTTATGCGTCCGATACAATCTGTTGCAAAGCTTTCCTGACAACATTAACTAAAGCGGTGATGAAGTGGTTTGATAGCTTACCACTTAGGTCGGTGACTTGTTTTGTGAATCTCGCAAGAAAATTCCTCATCTAATTTTTCATTCAAAAAGATAAAGTCAAGCACGCTCCAAGTCTTCTAAGGGTCAAACAAGATGTTGGGAAATACTACTCCGAGCTTATATGGAAGGATTCAACAAAGCTTACTTGAAATTTCAGAATTTACCTCCAAAAGTTGTAATAATGGGGTTAGTTAATGGCCTCAAAGAATGGTCATTCTCTCAATCCATATCAAAGGGACTTCCGACCTCACGAAGTACAAGAACTAACAGAAAAGTACATCAATATGGAGGAAAATTTTTGACTTAGAGAACCAATTCCAAGGCAAAATCTTACTTATCAAGATATTCTTTAGTACGTTAGTATTCTTTAATTTAGTATCATTCTAGACTATAAATGTTTATTATTCATGACTCTTTTGTTACTTATAATTAGTATTATTTTACTCAAATTTTGTTAATGTTTAAAAGAAAATGTGGGTATCTCAATATCACAATGGTGTTGTAAAAGTAACAAATAAACAAAGAAATACGAGGTGCTGGAGGCAAAGTAAATTGTAAAAATTAAAACAAACAAGAAATTTTAAAAGAAGTGACCTCCTTACAAAAAGTGCATAAATCTCTACTTATAGACTAACCTAATGTCTAACAGTTACCAAGTAAAAATTTAAATGACATTGTTTCCGCACTCCTCATTTGATGCCAGTTCAAAAAGTCAAAATAAATAACTAAACTATCAAATGACCTAATTTAATTAAAATAAACATAAATATTATGTACAAAAAATTTTTTTTGTCTAACATAATGTCTCTAAGATTTTTTACTCGAAGTCATGCAGTGATTGAAAATAAAAAAATTTATTCTTTTAAATTTATTACTATTTTTTATTTTATATATATATATATTTTATTTTATTATATATATATATTTTATTATTTTATTATATATATATTTTTTAAATATATATATTTTTTATTTTTAAATATACATATAAATAATAAAAACACGTATTAACAAAGTACCTTATTTTAAAATGTTAATTTAAAATATGAATTGGAGTACTCGTACAGGTCGTACTCTCTTTTTTTGGATTATTTTTATTTATTTATTTATTTACCTATTTATTTATTTTTATTTTTATTTTGACTAAGCAAAGATAAAATAAGTCAGCATTTTATCATCTTGTAATATTTGTAAGAGAGAATATGTTAGTGTTTAAACACCTAGAAATTTTTTTTTTTAACTCTGTGTCTCCTATTCTTTCAAATTTCATCTACTTTGTGGACTTCTTCCATTTACAAGGGTTTAACTATGCCTAATTCTTATTCTTTCAAATTTCATCTACTTTGTGGGTTTCTTCCATTTACAAGGGTTCAACTATGCCTAACTCTTCTGATTTCAGGTAAAATTTAATTGCTAGTTCCATTTTTATCTATCTCTTTTTTATTATTGATTTAAAGAAACACTAACACCCAAAAATAGTATGAATAATATCTCTTATATTATCTATAAATAATCTTACTTTGAAGAGCATTTTCTTTTTTTTTTTATATTCTTTGACTCAAATTAAGATTTGACTGTTGAATTCTTATTTTTCAATTCTACTATGTTACTTTTTTTTTTCATTTTTTTATGTTCGTTGTCTTAATTTGATTATGTGCTAATTATATTATTTGATATATTGCTAATATTTACAACTATAGATGAATATTTTTTTTTAACTATGATCTTGTTCAATATGTGTTCTATTCTTTAAATTACATGCATGCTCTACTGTATTAAATTTTATGAACAAAAAATGACAGATTATT
The DNA here is from genome assembly GCF_014773155.1 of Arachis stenosperma. Lineage (NCBI taxonomy): Eukaryota > Viridiplantae > Streptophyta > Magnoliopsida > Fabales > Fabaceae > Arachis > Arachis stenosperma. Next base: position 41,004,599 of record NC_080379.1, read on the forward strand.
TTTTTGGCATGTTTATGCAAGTTGAAATTCAAATACTTTTTATTATAGTCCTTTTGAATTGGAATAATGGGAGGATGTTCTAATGTCCAAAGGGACATATCTTCTTTTTGGTCTTATTATAAATTTGTGATAAAATCCCAAATAAATAGGCCGCTAATTATATATATATATATATATATATATATATATATATATATATATATATATATATAATTCATGAGTATTGGCAAGAAATATTAAGTTTTGTTTTATATTAAATCTTTGCTTATTTCTTAGACCAAATTAAACCTATATAAGCTCAACTTTTATTTATTTTTTATGCATTACTTTTTACCTTTACAAATTGTTTGTTGATTGTTGATAACCTCGGCACCTAATACTTAAATTTTTTAATCTATACTCTTATGACAATCTCAAACCACCATCTGTCAACAAGTCCTCCTTCTTCATTTAAAGTAGTTATTTGTGATAAGCCTGTTGTCAAAAATGACGAATATTTGTTCCTAAATCAGAGGCCTTAAAATAAAAAGTATGAGAATCTCAAGTGCTACTCTCTTTCACCATTGACGGTGTAGACTCAGATTTTATCGGTCCTATTATCTCTGCCAAATTCGCAAACAAAATCAAAAAATCTTTTCCTGATCACTCTCAAGAAAATCTATTGGTTTTCAAGACTCTATTCCCATTGGATACTTCGACTCCAACAACAGGTTATTCAAAAAATTTTCAAAGACCAACATTGGAGGTTATCGTACTTGGTTAGATAGGGTTGAAACTGAGAAGATGACCATGTGAAAAGAGATTGGAATATATGATCTAATTCAGTTTAGTAAAAATTCTTACACTGTCAATTCAGGACTAATGGGAGGTGCATTGTATTTTTAGGATGAGACTTCTCATACCTTTCACACCTCATATGGTATGATTATGCCTACTCTTCTAAATGTAGTTTCTATAATTGACCTACCTCTTTTGGGAGAGAAAATTTTAACTACTAATAAGTCGACAACAGGAGTTAAGTATGCCATTGATATCTCTTCCACCACCTACCAGAGCTTCATTCTCAATAACAAAGGTCAAGATGAGAACTTGTTTCTGATAATGAGCACATAGCCTTTCTTATCTATTGATTGAGCGGCGTTATTTTCTGTGCCTAGAGTATTCAAGTCGAAGTCACTTATCTCCCATTGGTCTATGTTAGCCAAAGGTAGAAAGTTGTGTTTAGCTAAATTATTTCTGACTCGATTATATCTCACTTTGGATTAGGTCACAGACCTTATGAGGGAGAAGAAAAAAATCACTAATGTTAACGGTCCCGTTTGATTTTTTAATTGTGGCTATCTGTCATTTTTGAGTTTGAGCTACAATCGCGTTTGACCCAAAAAGGTCCTACAAATTCTGTGATTGTAGGATACCATCTACTCAACTTAGTTTTTTCTGACAAGTTGATGGCTTCACATGATAAAATGAAACACTTCTTTCGTGCTTTCTATTACTTGTCAAAGAAAGGCCACAACATCAATTTACATTCTTTTGATAATTATCAAATTGATCTGAAATGGTTGACGCAATCTCTTACCCCAGCTAAGACTTCACAAAAGAAAAGTATCACTATTTGGTTATAATTTTTGACTCTCCAACTACTTTTTACTGGATTTCCAGGTGAAGATGACCTAAGAACAGCTGTATACATGCCAAATGCTGTTTCTAAATAGTTTGGATTAGCTCAAGCCATTCTGCCCCTTTACCATCTTCAAGAGTCTCAATCTTTGCATATCAAAGCTACTTCACCAGAAGATCAATTGAACTTTCAGAAGGACAATGCTTCGCGGAGAAATAAATTCCACCTATTCGCTTTTAAACCTTATTTGTTAACCACATATTCATTCTTCTCTTAGTGAAAAACCTATTACTCTTTCATGAAGGTCACTTTTAGTACTTATTTTTAAAGGATGACCACTACTCTTGTAATGCAACAAGCGAGGAGAGCATCAATCGTTAAAAAAGATAATTACTACTAAATTATTTGCCCATTTGAATTCAAAAAATTATATTCTTCTCTTTACTGTTGTTATTAATGTTATTTCCTTTATGCATAATGCCTTCTAAGAATGGCACCTGTTTTAATTATTATTATTATTATTATTATTATTATTATTATTATTACAGAAGAAAAAACCACCTCACTTGCGGCCAATCCTCCTTTGAGAAAGACTTCTGGTAGGCTTGTAGGAAAAAAAACTCAATTTTAATTACTCGAGCCACTAAGTAATGAGAAGTCTTTCTCAAAGGAGGATTGGCTGCAAGTGAGGTGATTTTTTCTTCTATAATAATAATAATAATAATAATAATAATAATAATAATAATAATAATAATAATAATAATAATAACAGGTGCCATTCTTAGAAGGCATTATGCAGAAGAAAATAACATTAATAACAACAACATAGAAAAAAAGTATAATTTTTCAATTCAAATGGAAAAATAATTTAGTGGTAATTACCTTTTTTGACGATTGATACTCTCCTTACTTATTGTATTACAAGAACAGTGATCATTTTTTGACAACAAATACTAAAAGTGATCTTTATAGAAGAGTAATAGGTTTTTCACCAAGAAAAGAATGAATATGTGGTTAACAGACAAGGTTTAAAAGCGAATATGTGAAAATTATTTTTCTGCGAAGCATTGTCCTTCTGAAAGTTCAACAGATCTTCTGGTGAAGTAGTTTTGATATGCAAAGATTGAGACTTTTAAAAATAGAAAGGAGACGAAATGGCTTGAGCTAACCCAAATTGTCTAGAAACGACATTTGGCATGTAGACCGCTGTTCTTAGGTCATCTTCACCTGGGAATCTAACAAAAAGTAGTTGGGGAGTCAAGAATTGTGACCAAATAATAATACTTTCCTTTTCCAAAGTCTTAGCTTGGGTAAGAGATTGCGTCAACCATTCCAAACCAGTTTGACAATTAGCAAAAGGAGTTAAATTAATGTTGTGGTCTTTCTCTAGCAAGTAATAAAAAGCACGGAAGAAATGTTTCATTTTATCATGTGAGCCCATTAACTTGTCGGAAAAAACTAAGTTGAGCAGATGGTGTCCTGCAATCACAGAATCTGTAGGCCCCTTTTTAGATCAAACGCGGTTGTATCTCAAACTCAAAAATGACAGACAGCCACAATTAAAAAACCAAACGGGACCATCAACATTAGTGATTTTCTTCTTCTCCCTCATAAGGTTTGTGATCCAATCCAGAGTGAGATATAGTCGAGCCAGAAATAATTTGGCTAAACACAACTTCCTACCTTCGGCTAACATAATGGCCAATGGAAGATAAGTGAATTCGACTTGAATACTCTTGGCACAGAAAATAACGCCGCTCAACAAATAGAAAAGAAAGGCTATGTGCTCATTATGAGAAACAGGTTTTTCATCTTGACCTTTGTTATTGAGAATAAAGCTCTGGTAGGTGGTGAAAGAGATATCAATGGCATACTTAACTCCTGTGATCGATTTGGTAGTAGTTAAAATTTTCTATTTCAAGGGAGGTAGACCAGTTATAGCAGTTATATCCAGAAGAGTAGGCATAATCATACCGTATGGGGTGTGAAAAGTATGAGAAGTCTTATCCCAAAAATACAATGCACCTTCCATTAGTCCTAAATTGACAGTGTAAGAGTTTTGACTAAGTTGAATTAGATCATATATTCCAATCTCTTTCCACAAGGTCATCTTCTCAATTTCAACCCTATCTAATCAAGTACGGTGACCTCCAATGTTGGTCTTTGGGAATTTCTGAATAGCCTGTTGTTAGAATCAAAGTATCCAATGGAAATAGAGTCTTGAAAAGTAACGGATTTTCGTTGAGAGTAACCAGGAAAATAATTTTTGATCTTGTTTGCGACTTTGGCAGTGATAATAGGGCCGATGAAAGCTTAGTCTACACCGTCACTGATACAAGGGAGTAGCACTTGAAATTCTCATATTTTTTATTTTGAGGCCTCTGGTTCAAGAGCAAAATCTTTGCCGTTTTTGACAACAGACTTATCACAAATGACCACTTTAGATGAAGAAGGAGGACTTGTTAACAGATGATGGTTTGAAGTTGCCATAAGAGTACATATTGAAAAATTTCAATTATTGGGTGCCGAAGTTGTCAACAATCAATAAACAAATTGTAAAGGTAAAAAGTAATGAGCTTATATGAGTTTAATTTGGTCTAGTTAATAAGCAATGATTTAACATGAAACAAAACTTGTACTACTCGTCAATACTCATGAATATATATATATATATATATATTAGCAGCCAAATTATTTGGAATTTTATCACAAATTTACAATGAGACCAAAAAGAAGAAATGTCTCTTTAGACATTAGAACATTCTACCATTTTTTCAATTCAAAAGGACTAAAATAAAAAATATTTGAATTCCAGTCCACATGAACATGTCTAAGAAAATAATCTGTAATTTTTTGTTCATATAATTTAATACAGTAGAACATGCATGTAATTTAAAGATCAGAAAGCATGTTGAACAAGATCATAATTAAAAAAAATTCATCTATAGTTATAAATATCAGTAATATACCAAATAACATAATTAGCTCATAATCAAATTAAGAAAATGAACATAGAAAAAAAAAGCAACATAGTAAAATTGAAGAATAAGAATTCAACAGTTAAATCTTAATTTAAGTCAAGAATGTAAAAAAAAAATGGGTTTAAGGGTTAGAGTTTCTAAATCAACAATAGAAAAGAGATAAATAAAAATAGAACTAACAATTAAATCTTACCTAAAATATCAGAAGAACTAGGTATAGTTGAACCCTTATGAGGAGAAGAAGCCCACCAAAATGGATGAAATTTGAAAGAATGGGAGACACAAAGTTAAAGAAAAAATTTTTGGATGTTCAAACACTAACATATTCTCTCTCACACAGATATTATAAGATGATAAAATACTGAGCTATTTTATTTTTGTTTGGTCAAAATAAAAATAAAAATAAATAAATAAAAATAACCACAAAAAAAAGAATACGACATTGTACGAGAGTACTCCTATTCATATTCTAAGTTAACATTTTAAAATAAGATTCCATACGTGTTTTTATTATTTATAGGTCTATATTTAAAAAAATAATATAATAAAATAATAAGAATATATATATATATATAAAATAAAAAATAGTAATAAATTTAAAAGAATAAATAAATACATGCTTTTATATATATATATATATATATATATATATATATTTTATTGCTATAAACAACAAAGTTTTTTCACTTTCAATCACTATATGGCTTCAACTAAAAAATTTTGAGGGCAATATGTTAGCCAAAAAATATTATTTTTAGAAAAAATTATGAAAAAGAAATAATTAGTTATATAGTGATGTTTTTGTACATAATATTTATGTTTATTTTAATTAAATTAGATCATTTGACAATTTGGTTATTTATTTTGATTTTTTTGAATTGGCATCAAACAAGGAGCGCGGGAACGGATGCCATTCAAATTTTCACTTGGTAACTGTCAGTTGACATTAGGTTAGTTTATAATCTTATCCGTTTAAGCAAGTGTTGGGAATTCGAATTCGTTTATTTGTTATTTTCGAGTACCCACATTTTCTTTTGAACATCAACAAAATTTGAGTAAAGTATTATGTTTGTATGAATTTTTTTTCAATTTTTTTCGTTTTTACTGTACTTTTTACTATACTTTATTTTTGTTTTTATTACATACTAATTATAAGTAACAAAAGAATTGTGAATAATAAAAATTTATAGCCCAGAATGATACTAAATTAAAGAATACTAACAATACTAAAAAAATTATAGAATATTTTTTTTGTTTGACATTATAAAATGTATAGTATTTCCTTTAGTGTTTTTATGTATTAAAATATATTTTGTCAACTTTTATATGTTCTTTTAATTTAGTAAGTAAATATTAATTTTATTATAAAATGAATTAATAAAACTTATTCAAATATTTAAAATAAAATGATAAAGTAATATAAAAAAAAAATATTTAAATTGATGTGTCTTTTAGTAATTATTTATTTAAAATGATTTTGAGTAGTATAATCTAAACAATATTTATTTTATTATAATCCATTTTGATATAAAGATTGCCAAACATAAATCAAGTTAACACAAACTTATTTCTCATCAAAATCAAATTTACAAAATCAATTTTATGCAAACGGATCCAAATACACACTAAAAAGTTGTCAACCGCCACTATATTTCATTGCATCAATATATTGTAATACAATAAAACATGACTGTTATATGTACAATATATTCGATGTCCATTTGAATATTGACAATTTGTTATCATCCCATCTGACAACTGAACTGCGAGAATGGACTCTATACCCATTAGTGTCCGCGTGGAAGATCAATGTTTTTGTCTCCAATCAGGGATTCCTCTGAGCCATGGCTGATAGGAAGGAAAATAGTAGTTAGTGAAAATCCATCTATACAAAAGCCTTGACAACGAATTTAGCAGCGGGTAAATACCTTAGATAGCTCAAAGCTGACATTCGATAAAGACAGGTGAAGACTAATACATGCAATCCAATGGTGTAAAAGAATGCAAAAGTCCGGGCATACCTGCCAGACAATTATTTATCAACTAACCCACATAAACAATCATGAAAATCAATGGCACATCTTGATGATACTCCATTCATTTTGAAGAACTATATCAAGTAGGATGCATTGCATAAAGTAACAATGACAAAACAGATTAAGAGATAATTTAAACAGGAGAAACAGAAACATTGTAGTGTGCCTGAAATTAGGCAGGAACATACTTGTTACCAAGAAGAAAGCGTCCACTGCTGAGTGTAATTCTGTCCCTGAATCCCAGCTCCTTGTATCTTTGATCCCTTTCCTATTTACATGCAGAAGATTGATATATCAGCTTGTTGCTTGAATATAATAAAATTTGATTGAAAAGAAGTAAAATATACCGAGAATTGAGACTATAGAAAATGGTGACCTGGGCTTGATGACTAGACATGATATCATTTTCCAACCTAACTAACATACAGCTCTGAAGACAATGTTACATTTCAAATCATCTAAAATCGGAGTTTTGATAAAAGTTACTTTTGATATGTGACACTAAATAGTAAATACAAACTTAAAATTATTCGTAATGATCGGAAAAAGTAATTGATTCCCGAGCAAGAATCAGTAATGCTTCACTTAAGAGATGTAAAGGAAATGGCATACTCTTTTTGAGAATGCAGCAAAGGGATTTATATCATCCTCGTATATCTTCCTGTATTTAGATTCAACATCTGAAGTGAAACCACTTTCAAGGTCTTCTGCATACTGAACGAAAAATCACATACAAATCAGAAGTTCAGGGTAAGCACACAGTTGTAGAGCGGGAAAAAAGAGAGAGCAGGTGTTGGGGTGGAGAGAGAAATTTACAAAACCTTCTTAGAACCCCTGGAAACCACTTTCTCAGTATTGTAATCATGAACATAACGAATCTTCCCATATAATTTGACATTATCTGCTTTCGTCTTTTCCAGCTCCACCGTTAATGCCCCAATCTTCTCCTTCAACTGCCTTATTTCCTATCAAATGTGAAAGATTCACCAAGTTGACGTAACATTATAATCCAAATGTAGATGAGATATATTGTAAAATAAAGCCGTAACATCATAATCTAAATCTGGATGAAATATAATGTGAAATAATAAGGAGTAGAAAGACATGAATCCCTATTGGCTATGATTATACCTCTTCTGTCTCTCGTAAGCGTGCCCTAAATCGATCTCTTTGATTACAGATCACTTTAAGCATTGAGTTCTGATCTTGGTCTACGGATACATGTCTTTGATCTGAACTCTGATGCAGCAGAAGCAAATATAAGAAATCTTAAAAGTCTTGAACACAAATCCAACATAACGCAAGGGGAGGGAAGTGCAAAATCACTGGCTATAAAATTGTTGAATACAAAAGTAACTACTTAGCCTTGTCTACTAAGTAGGTCAAAGAATAACACTTGAGATTTCATCTGTTTCAAGCCCCCATTATTTTGAATGATAGATCAGACATGCTTGTGTCTCTTACTAAGATGCATTCTGTATACTCTATTTTACTTCTCCTAATATGAACATCATGTGGTTCCAAAGTTTTTGTCCATAGCTCATTAATATGAACTAGTTAGTCTTCCTAAGAAGAAAATTGTCAATGCTGCTGAAGATCATTATTTAGAAGTAAAAGTAGTGGGCTTCCCCACAAGAGAATTGCAGTATTAACCCAACAATAGAATATGTTAACAGTTGTTGAAATCATGATATTTTAATTCCATTGATGAATGCTCTTCAGAAATTTAAGGCAAATGCAATAAGAATAGAAAACTCTAAACAGGAATTCACCTCAGACACCTCCCCTCGTCCAGCCTCTGATAGATCCCAATCATCGAGGAAAGTTCCTTTATGATATTTTGGATTGGAACTATAACCCTGTACCAAAAGAACAGCTAGTTATAAAAAGCAGAAAAGAGAAAAGAGACAAAATGAAGCGGTTCAATTTCTATTATTGTGGTCAATATAGCAAAGGATGTTTTAAAATTTTAATTGCAATTGTTCCAAACCTTAGAAATATCATCTTCCAACTTCTGTATCAGTTTTTGTTGTTCATTCATCTTTTCCGTAAATTCTTTTATCTTCTCTTGTGCCGTCTCTAGTGAAGATGATTTCTCTGAAAGTTTGACCTGAAAAGAGTATATAATGTAATCTAACATTCGAAATAAATACATGGACAGCAATCACACCCACATATCATCTCGGAGAACAGTTTTGTAAAGCAAATGAAATGTTGCCGATCCCATTAACGTGGACAAGGTACAAAATGTAATGGTTCTAGCTTTCCCGGAAATTACACCAAAAAAAGTCCATATTATGACAGTTGATTGACTCTTTAACTAACATCAGTTTCTAGATGGGATTGGATGTCATGTAAAAAAAAAGCGATATTCATACCTTCAACTGTGTTAGCTCATGTTCCATTTTACGGTTCTTATCAAGAAGAAGAGATTCCATCTTGCTCATCTCCTCCCCACTGGTTGCCACTTCCCAGTCTTCAGCCTCAATTGAATTATAACCCACTGCCTGAATGTGTATGCCCATATTAATCATATAGATAGTGCAAAGCTAGGTATCCAAAATGAGAGGTTACATAAAAGGCCATTAGAAAGAACAATAAAACCACCTGCAAAATCTTCACTTTCTTACGCAAATCATCAACCATCTTTTCTGTTGGCCTTGCCTGAAGATCTCTCTTCATTGCCTCCAGAGTAGCTTCCTATATTAATAAAAGAGACCATCATGCATCCCACAAAGGAATAGCATGACCTTGCATTTAGGTAACTCAAGGGCAATGATTTCTCATCACCTTAGAAGAAAAGTGCATACTGATGAGTGAGCTTCAACTTGTTAAAATATCAGATAGTGTAATCTTTATAATTTTTAGCATAATAAACATCACCTTTTCGTTGAGCATTGCAGTAAATTTCTTTATGTCATTCATGTGCTCTTCTCGTTCTTTTGACAAGGTTGTTTCAATATTGTGTAGCTCCATGTTCAATTCAGATATTAACTTCTCTTTGGCAATTAAAGAGTTTTCAAGTGCACTATTTGAGTCCAAATTATCTCTGCAACAACAACCAAGAGTAATTTGAAGGCCACAAGACAATGAAATGAAACATGAAGCAAAATGGAATGATATGAGAAGACTGGCATTATATCATCATGTAAGTGTCCATATTTTGTAGGAAACAAGTTGACCATCTTTTGTACCTTAATAAAATTTTGAATTGAAAGGGTGTTGGATTGATGGATAGTATTGGCTAAAAACAATTTTGTTTAACTCCAAAACAGGAAAAGGTTTCTTTCTGAACAATTTGGATGCTGTAATCTGCAGTATTCATTTCACAAGTTGCTTGCTTGTTTACTTTGGGTCATCGGGTGCCAGAATATCATTTATCTGAAAAGACAAGGACTGAAATATTGCTATACCTATTCTTCATTTCTGTATTTTCATTTGCTGTTTGTAACTGGGATCGGAGAACCCCCTACACAGACATAGACGGATCATGGATTAGACACATCAATGAAGTTTGTGACATATGAACACCAAAAAATGACATTTGATTTCCAAAAAAAGCTTGTGAATTGCACCTTCTCTCTCTCTAAACTAAAAAGCATTGTTTGTGCTCGGTCAACCTCATCCATGAGGAGATTAACCTCTGATTGCTTAGCTGCCCTCTCTTCCTCTAAAAATTTCAAGAACACAAAAGGTCAGTTCATTCAACATAGAATAATCGTTGAAGTATCATGTTAGGGACTTGGGTATTATGAGGTGCTCAAAGTTCCACATCGGGTAGTATGGGATGCTTGATGTTGTATATAAGGAGAGTGGTTCTTCCCCTTTATCAGCTAGCTTTTAAGGTGTGGTTTCCCACTTTCCTTAAATACTTAACAATGGTATCAAATCCAGGTTGTTGGCGCCATGGGAAGGGCTACCTATAGGCTGGAATAAGGTGAATACCGAATAGTTGTTTCCTACTTTCCTTAGCTTTCCTTAGATACTTAACATATCACAATTTCAACAAGCAAAGAGATAGACAAATGTGCTGATATTAGATTATAATAACAGAATAATGGTAAGTTACAGATTTTTAAATAATTAGTGTATGACCAGAATTGATGACAACTAGTTGATTACCAGATTGAGCACGGAGTTCAAACAACTGATTTTGGGCAAGTTCATGTATTTTCTGCATATTGGAAACACTTTCTTTAGCACTCTGCAGCTGATCTTGCAATAACTGTTCCCTGTATACAAGAATCATTAATCTAAGTAAGTAATAACAAGACAGGGAAAGAATGCCTCCGATTCAAAAGGAGCAGTCAAAGTTCAGAGCTGGAAGGCCAAACAAATGTCATATCAACATGCAGCATTCTCATGTATTAAACTAAACAAACAAACAATTTCTGGCAGAAAACCAAAAGTTACCTTTCTTTTAAAACTTCTAATGTTTTCTGGTTCTCTTCCGCTAGACTGCGTTGCTTGATCTCCACAATTTCTTTTACTTTCTCTTCCATCTGACACACCAAAATTTATAAGTTCAACACCAGGTGCTAATGTCCAAAAAGCAACAGAGACTATAAATGTTGCAATATATACACAAGAGCACGAGCATCAATAACCTGCTGCTCCAATTGCCGATTTCGCTCTTCAAGCCTTCGTATTGTGGCCTGCTGATTCTTCAAGTGAGTTGCCTCTGTTCTGAATTCCTCAAGCTCAACTTTCATTTTTCGGTTCTCAGATTCTAGCTCAGACAGTTTGAGATCTTGCTCCTGTGCAAATATATAGATGAATTTCCATAAACACTCAAATAGAAAATATTCAAGTATATGAATATGGATAACACGGATTTCATACGTATACAGTGCTAGCAAGCTTAGCCAGAAGTTCTTAGAAGCATTTCTAGAACTCACAGCAACTGATGCAATAGATGGGTAAGGATCAGGAGCTTCATAGATCTTTTGATAGATGTTAAGGAAAGCATTTTCTCCAAACTTTGCTCTCTTTGTAAGATTATCAACCTCTTCTTGGTATCCCTTAAGCAATGTATTAAACAAACCCAATTTCTCCTCAGTTGGAGCTTTCTTAAAATCTGTATGCAGCATAATTTAAGATGTGTAAGACAATATTGTCTTTAGTAGGCACTAGGCCAGACAATAAATCATTGAAAAGAATAAAGTCATGATGAACATGACAGAAGGGGTATCATTTCACCTTAATGTCAAAATATCGGTTTAAACATGCATGATGCATACCTCTAGTGCTTTCCGCAAGCTTACGCCTATTTTTCTGACTGTTTTCCTGGTTTTCAGCAATACGAAGCCCTTGTTCATCCAAAATCGATTTCTCCTTTTCCAAGTCAAAATCTGCAACCCCCCTCCCCCAAAGAAAAAAAAGTTCAAGGTAAAATCATGGCACCCGTAAGTTTTTGCATTGTGATTTTAGGTACAAATATAGTTTTGCATTAAAATAAGTAATTCAGACATTGCGGCATGATATCAAGAGATTAAGGATCCCGAAGGAAAGTTTAACATAGCAGCGGAAAACACAGAAAACTGTCGTGCCACCTTTACTGTGTTTCATGTTCTAAAAAGTAATCTCAACCATGTCAATATTCTTTGGTAGCCTGATAAATGAGTAGCTGGTAACTACTACCTTTCTTTTTAATACCATCTCTGAATAAACAAAAGAACTGGAAGGGTGACAAAAGTAACATTCTAGAAAGGAAATTATTACTGTATGAAATTTGTTTGGAGCAATACTAGTATAAGAATTCAGTTCATATTGGAACTTCTTTTCACAGAATTAGTAAACCTCCTTTCATTTTGATTGTAATTTACTTTATTCGAAAGTTAAAGTGTTCCAAACAATTGATGAAGACGATTAAGTCATTATCTCTTCATTTTTTTGTGAAATTACCAAGATTTACATGATGCAGAATTTTCCCACAAAGAACAAATAATATGGTGCATGGCATGAACAATTTAAAGATGAGTGCACTAGAATTCAATCAGGCTGGTTAGAGGTTCCAACTATTCAAATAAAAAATAGTGGAAACTCGCATATAGTTGTCTTTATGTGAAGTTGATAATTGAAAACCATTAGATGATAATTTAGTTAAACATGTCAAATTATCTAATGGTTTTCAATTATCAACTTCACATGAAGATAACTGCATGTGAGTTTCCACCATAAAAAGTATCAAAATGAGAGAAACGACGTCACTAACCTAAGTCGCCAACTCATGTTTGTGTGGATTGGACAATTTACAGTATACATTACAATTTCTTTTTTCTTTGCATAGCATGATGTAATTACTGATTGTGTCCATTTCCCATACCATCCACACACGTCAATCTAGACCCTTCCTCTAATCGTCACCATCACACATTTTTCTCCTTTTACCCGTTCCTTACACGTTCTTACATCTCAATGCACACTCAACAATTTGGTTCGGGGGAAAGGGGAGGATTAAAAAATTCCATTCACATCAGGGCTTTTTCATACTTACAGCGTAAAGGTTCAAAATAAAAAAATAGGTGTGTTTCTGAAATACAACACCATCATAACTATGGACGTAATTAATATATATTAGTTCAGAAGTTAACGCTGTTGTTCAATTATGAATCGGTGTTTGGCATGCATAAATAGTATAGAAATGAGCGAATCAAAGTTCACTCAAAATGGTTAGTTCTACCTATTCAAACAAAAATTATGCATTAAGAAAATGATCAGAGCTAAGAACATGAAGTCATGACCCAGTTTAGTGTATAATTATTAGTCTGCTGTAGGCGATTAACATAGAAAAGAATAAATTAACAATAAGGAAACAATAATGATGATAATTAAATAGATGAATTGAATGAAGAGCTGGAAAGTGGAATTGGAGCTGCAGAAAGAGGAATTGAATGAGTGAATGTTAGGATACCTTTCCAGAAGGCGGAGACGACGGAGATTGGAGAGTTGGCTTTATTTCCTCTCTCAGATCCACCTTGCAGAGGTGCAAACTCCATTTCTAACTTCTCACTTCTTAGTCTTCGCACTTCTCTTTTCACCAAATAATCGATCAATCGAATCTGAAGTTGAATGATCCTAATTTATCTCTCACTGGACTGGTAGGAGCTTGAGACTAATTATGGCGGTAAGCCGGTAGTGCACTCTGTATGGACATTCAATAGCCTCCCTCACTCTCTTCTCAATTGTATCTGTTGCCAAGGAAGAAAGAACACTTGGAAATGGAATAGCAGTTGTAACAAAGTGCAGTTGGAACTTGGAAATACGCAGTTCGGGGGGTTTGGTCGGTTCGGTTCGGTTTGTTTTATTTTTTTCTTTTTGGTTTAAGGTTTTGGGTTCGGTTCGGTTTGCTTCATTATTTTCCTTTTGGTGGCAATACCAGGTTGCTAATGGGTGGGCCGACCCAACCTTCAGATGGGTCATAAAGTCCTAAGAAAACAATTTATGATCCAACACCAAATCGTCGAGCCCGACTGCAAGACTCAGAAGTTTGATAAAAACCTTTTTTTTTTTCGATTTAATTAATCTGCAAATTCATATAGTTTGATTCAACTTGTAATTTTTTTTATAATTTCCCGTTGAAAAGCCAATAGTTTTTATAACGTAAAAACTTTTTAATTAAATTTACGTTGGAATTTTTTGTAATCAAGTTTGTAGCACAATTTAACATTATAAAGTTTTTTGTTTGAATTGAATGAATTGTTATTTGACTTTTTAAAATAAAAAAGATATTTTAAACTTTATTAATTCCTATTTTATTACAAATTGTAATTATGAGTGTTTTTTTACAAAAAAAATAAATTTTTCATTCATAAAATAGTCAAACGATCATATCGTTAAAAAAAGCATAAGATTTACATTTAATAAAAAAGATAAACATTTTCTATTATAAAGTATTCTCGACTGAATATCCAATTGTTTTTGAAATTGGAATCATTATGTAATAACCCATTTTAATTTGTACATTTGTTACTTTAAATTATTTTTTTTTTAAATTTCCTTCACTTAAGATCTCCATTAGCAACAAAAAACTCTTCTTCTAATATAGTACTGTAATCAATCAGTCATGTAAGGAAAAAAAAATTAAAATATCATAATCTCATTCATTTCTATTATACAATGTAGTACTTATTAAATATGTAATTTTTTATTATGAGCATATTAAAAAGTAGAGAAAAATTTTTTTTGAGAGATATTAAAATGACATTTTTTTTCTTTATTTGTAAAATGTATATTTTCTTTTATTAGAATTTTTAAAAAATCTCATCTTTAATCTATTTTAATTTTTTTGTATTAACTAATATTAAGTTTATTCATTTTAAAAAAATAAATAAATTATTTTTTACAAAAATACCTTTTAACAAAAATTTTATTTTTTTTTCATTAAATTTTGCTTACTAAAATATCCTTTAATAAATTATTTTTTATTAATTAAATTATATTTTTACTAAAATATTTTTTAAAAAATTTAATAATTAAATTTTTTTTCTAAGAACCCTTCAATAATTTTTTAATTATTAAATTATGATTTTATCAAAATTTTCATTAACAATTATTTTTAAATTTTACTATTAATTTTTCGATATCAATATATATTATTTTAACAATAAATAAAAAAATATTACCATTGTTAGTATGTATAAAATTTAATATATATTGATCTCGAAAAATAATCTTACTAAATTTTTTTAATGTTAAAATAATATATATTGATATAAAAAATTAATAGTAAAATATAAAAATAATTGTAACGAAAATTTTGGTAAAATCACAATTTAATAATTAAAAAATTATTGAAGGGTATCTTAAAAAAATAATTTAATTATTAAGTTTTTTATAAAAATATTTTGATAAAAGTACAATTTAATCAATAAAAAATAATTTATTAAAGAGTATTTTGGTAAGTAAAATTTAATGACAAAAAAATAAAATTTTTATTAAAGGGTATTTTTGTAAAAAAGAATTTATTTTTTTTTTAAAAATGGATAAAATTAACATAAGTTAACACAAAAATTTAAAATGGATTAAAGAGAACTTTTAAAAGTTATAAGAGAAGGGAATGTACATTTTACAAATAGAGGAGAGGGGAGTGTCATTTTAGCATCTCTTAAGAGAAGAGAATGGAATTTTCTCTAAAAAAATGTTATATAATTAATATGCTCATCAATTAATTAGAATACTATGTATTTAAAAAATAATGCTACATATCCAAGTCTTTTTGTTAACTAAGTTGATCTAACATAACAAAAATCAGTTATGGCTAATATTATTCCAAGTATTATTATTTAACTTAGTTGAACTTGATTCATAAAAAGACTTTGATGTATAGTATTATGCTTGTTCATATCATGACCCACGACAAAGCCACCCAATAAGGATAAAAGGCCCACCCAAAGAGGACGGCCTCTCTAGCTTACCCGACCTCTTAAGAGGTCAGACACGACAAGAAAGTCCAAGTTTTACTTATCCAAATAAGTAACTGCCTCCCCGAAACTCTCCTACTATTTCTATCTCCACTAAAAGATAGATTCTAACAAATTTCCAAGATAAAGGGAACAGTTATCTACAAATAAAGGTGGAACTACTCTAAAAGGTGGTTATCTATTCTACTATAAATATACTAACATTCCTCAGTTATATTTGCGTCCCCATCTACTAAAAATCAGTCTAAAGTCCTTGCTAACATAAGTATCGGAGTATCTTGCAGGTACCACCCCCACCTCCTCACGAGGAACTCAAACATCGGCACTTCAGCACCAGAACAAGTCGGTCGCTATCTCAAAAAGATTCTGGACCTCATGTTCAAGCCCAAATCACCATTTCAGATAATCCTCGGAACATTGCCGCCATTACCAGGGACCTGGAGCACAACCCTTAACAATGTCGGACGATCAATACGAAGATGGCTACACGGCGTCTGAGTCAGAACCAGAGTCTCACCATGATGACCTCACACTTGCACTACCTCTACCTCAAGAAAGAATGCATGTTTGCTACGGAGAAGGAACATCAGGAAACCCTCAGCTGCGGTAAATTCAATCAGAGATCCATCCAATGAAAAATACTAGGATTAGTCCACGGACATCGCGGACAACTAGAGCAACTCGAGCTGGTAGCTGAATGACAACGAAAAGCAGAACAAAAATTGTAAAGAGAGGTACAAAGACGAAAAGAGTTGGAAGAAAAGATCTTGAGTTTGAAGGCTGATCTCCAAAGGCGAAGCAATCAAGCAGATCGGGAAAGAAAGCCCTTTAGGAGGTGAAGATCTGTTTGTTGAAGAAATCATGCGAGCCAGGGTTCCAAGAAATTTTAAAACCTCACACATGGATCTCTATGATGGAACGACCGACTCGAGGCACTATCTTAGCAACTTCAAAAGTCGAAGGTACCTAGCCGACGCCTCTGATGCTACTCATTGTAAAGCCTTTTTGATGACTTTGACCAAAGCTACGATGAAGTGGTTCGACAACTTGCCTCCCAAGTCGGTAACTTGTTTTGATGACCTAGCAAGGAAGTTTCTAACTAGATTCTCAAGTTTCTAACTAGGTTCGACCAAAGCTACGATGAAGTGAAGCATGTCCCAAGTTTGCTAGGGGTTAAACAAGAATTCGAAGAGACACTCTGAGATTATATGAAAAGGTTCAACAAAGCATGCTTGAAAATACAAAACTTACCTAAAGGTTCAACAAAGCATGCTTGAAAATACAAAACTTACCTACTAAAGCAGTAATAATGGGATTAGTTAATGACCTTAAAGAGAGGTCGTTCTCTCAATCTATATCTAAGCGACACCAGCTTTCTTGTACGAAGTACAAGAACGGACAGAAAAATACATCAACATGGAGAAAAATTCTCGACTAAGAGAGTCTCTCTCAAGAGCCAGCTTGCCCTATCCACCTCAAAAAAAGGAGAAAGAAGCCAACAAGAAAGAGGAGTACAACTCGAAAAAACTTCGAAGGTATTACAATTACACTCGACTATGAATCTCTCTTGTAAATGTTTATAGGAAGATATGCCACACCAAGAAACTTCTACTACCTCGCCCTATTAAACAAAAAAAGGTAGGAAGCTGGACAGAATACTGTGAGTACCACAAATTTTATGGGTATTCTACCAATGATTGCTACGATAAGTACGATTTAAATAATGTTAATGAGAAGTTGGCCAGGGAAGGGTGGCTAGATAGGTACTTGGCTGAGAGGTCGGACAATCAGAGGAAAAGAAAGAGAGATGAAGATGGGGGACGGCAAGAACGCCCCCTACAAACCCCTGAATGACACATACATAGAATTAATTGTGGGTTTGTGGGAGAAGAAATTTCAAAATCATCACGAAAAATGCATCTTAAAGAGGTGTACCAAGTCGGAGAAGATAACAAAACACTCGACTTACCAACCATCTCGTTCACTAAAGAAGATGCTCAAGGGGTAACGATTGGCCACGACGACCCAATGGTGATAACAATGCTTCTCACCAATACAAACCTACATAGAACCCTAGTGGATCAAGGTAGCTGGATAGATTTTTAAACCCACCTTTGACAAACTTGGGCTAGAAGAAAAGGATCTAAAGGCGTACCCAGACAACCTTTTCAGGCTTGGGACACGCCGATCCGACCTCTTGGATTTATATCCCTATACACCACCTTTGGAAAAGACACGAAGTCAAGGACGTTAAGCGTCGACTATATCGTTGTCGACCTCATGTTAGCATACAATGCCCTAACAGGTTGGATCACCATAAACCGACTTGCAGAAGTTGTCTCTACACCTTACTTATGTATGAAATTTTCCACTGTAGAAGGGATTGCCACCATAAAGGGAGATAAAAAATTGGCACGAAAATATTACAACAATAGCCTTAATCTAAAAGACAGCCTAGGAGAAAAAGAAGTCAACACTGTCGAGCTCGGTGGTGTTCAAACATGAGAAAAGCTACGCGCTCAACGTGGAGGAAAGATGGAGGAAGTGCAAATCGGATATCACCCAGAAAAGACAAAAAATATAGGAGCTAACTTGAAAGGAGGATTGAAAGCACAGCTCGTTAATCTCCTTACAAAGAAACTTTGATATCTTTGCTTAGAAAGCCTTCGATATGCCTCACATAGATCCTGACTTGATATCTCATAAGCTTGCTGTCTACCCAGGTTCCAGACCTATTCAATAAAGGCGTCGAAGACTCATACCCAAAAGAACACAGGTCATGGAAGAACAAGTGCAAGCGTTATTGGAAATCGGATTCAAAAGAGAAGTCAAGTATCCTTTATGGCTGGCTAAGTGGTTCTGGTAAAGAAACAAAATGGAAAGCGGAGGATGTGTATAGACTACACCGACCTCAACTAATCTTACCCCAAGGACCCATACCCTTTCTCGAGCAAAGATGCTTTGGTCGACTCAGCCTCAGGTTATCGGTACTTGTCCTTTATGGACGCATACTCGGGATACAACCAAATCTCGATGTACAAGCTGGACCAAGAAAATACCTCTTTCATCACTCTCAAGGCTAACTATTGTTACGTAGTAATGCCTTTTGAATTAAATAATGCTGGAGCCACATATTAGTGACTGATGAACAAAGTGTTTTTCCCCCTTAGGAAAACTCATGGAAGTGTATGTGGATGACATGCTTGAAAAACGAAGGATAACTTGGAACTTTTGTCCAACCTCTTAGAGGTATTCTCTAAAATAAGAAAGCATGGGATGAGGCTAAACCCCTCAAAATTCACCTTCGCGATAGAGGCCATGCTTGAAAAACTAAGGATAACTTGGAACTTTTGTCCAACCTCTCAGAGGTATTCTCCAAAATAAGAAAGCATGGTATGAGGCTAAACCCCTCAAAATGCACTTTCGCGATAGAGGCCGGGAAGTTCTTAGATTTCATGCTAACTCAAAGAGGCATAGAGACAAACCCGGATAAGTGTAAAGCCATATTGGAGATGAAGAGCCTGACTTGTCTTAAAAAAATCCAACAACTAAATGGGAGGTTGGTGGCACTATCCAGATTCTTGACAATCAGCATTTTCAGAAAAGGGAATCAATTTGAATGGACCTAAGAGTGCGAACAAGACTTTCAAGGCTTTAAAGCATTTTTGGGCCAACCCCCATACTCACCCGACCTATGGTGGGAGAAGTGCTCGTCCTCTACTTGGCAGTGGTGAGGCGAGCTATAACTTCAGCCTTGATCCGAAAAAATGAGAACGGGCATCAATCTATTTACTTTATCAGCAATGCCTTATAAGGATTAGAGTTGAACTATCAAAAGATAGAAAAGTTTACATATGCTCTTATCCTCACCTCCCAAAGTGTAACACCCTAATTAGCCTAAGCCTTACCTCGCGTCGTAAAGCAAAGGTTAATTAGAGATTACGACAGTTCTAAGCTCATACATAATATACATATATATATATATATATATATATATACAAGAAACAGATGCGATATAAACAAGATAATAGTATCATAGTGTAATATCATAAGGAACTAGCCACGACTCGTGAAGTTTAAGCCGGCTAGCCATATACAGACCATACAGAAACCAAACAGTAAAAATAACTTATACAAGTTTTGTTCTCTCATATACAAGCCTCTAGGCAAAGACAAAATACAAAAGTGAGAGATGTATAAACAAAATAAACAAAAGACTCCAAAAGAATCCAAGATCCTCCGCTTCTGTCACCATCCAAAATAACTCACCGAGGTGGTTTGCGACCTGCATCTGAAAAACACAACAGAAGTATGGCATGAGAACCGGAGGTTCTCAGTATGGTAACAGTGCCCAGTGATGTAGGATATAAGACCCCGGGACACCAAAGGCAATCCTAAGCTCCATATCCATCACAAGATTTCATTACTTAAGCATTCTAAAACAGATAAGCATAAATGTACCAACATTAACTTGAATAAACTGGGTTATCTATCTTAGAGGATTTCTACTCTAACCAAACACCGCTGTCCCACAGCCTTCACTAACCGATCCTCCATGCGATCCCATCGCCACCGCCTTCCGAACCTCCTCAATCCCAGTAAAAAACACAGATAATATACAATGCAAGTAAAGCACAAGTAAAAGCATATAAGGCAAATAATTCAGATAGCAAATAAGCATGTTATCCAATTAGGCAAGCCATTTCAAGTAAACAAAGCATACAAATATATAGAAAATGCATATGATGAATGCTGCCCTACTGGCTATGATATCACATTGTTGGTTCAACTGCCAACCCGACACATCTCCATGGAGAAGTCGCCCTTCGGATTTCTCATATGGGAATTCCCGAGATATAGTGCCCGGATCACTGTCCAGGTACCGGCGCCTGCACGCTCTATAGATCCGAAGGGATGTGAGCGGGATACTCTTGCCTCAGACCTCACATCTCAACATAAGCGGGATTAACCACCGTCCTTACACCGCCGCCGCTACCTCGACAGGCGGGATTAACCACCGACCCTGCTGGGTGCATAGTGTCTCATAAATTCAGTAAAACATTATTTCAGTGGTTTTCAAAAAGCAATTTCAGTATACAGAGATCCATCATCTCAATCCAAGTCCTTGACTCATCTCAACCACTGACCATTCATAACTCAATTTCCAAATACCAAAAGTTCATCATTCCTCATCTCATATACCAACCATCCTTCACCTAATGTCCAACCATTCTCAACACACCAGAAACCTAGGCCTCCGTTTTCTAATACTCAAAATCAAGCCCAAAAATCTTAAAATGGTGTTATAGAAGCTTACAACCTTGTTGGGAAGGTAAAATAGTTGAAAACAAGTAAATTTGAGAAACAGGACGTGTGCGGCCGCACAGGGGTTTGTGCGTGCGCACGCACATGAATTTTCAAAATGTGTGCATACGCACAGGGGTGTGCGTACGTACGCACAGGTGGCAAAACTTACAGAATCTGTTCACTCACACAACCTGTGCCAGCGCCCCTAACAGAATGGCCTTCCCAATGTGTGCGTCCGCACAGGTTGAATTTTTCCCTTAGATATATGCGCGCACAAGCTGTGCTAGCACAGTAAGAAAAACGCACTTCCTTGTCTGTGCGTGCGCACATATCAAAATTTCAGCAGGGTGTGCGTCCGCACATATCAGAAATCATGAAATTCTGCAACCTTGCAGAATTTCATATTTTTAACACCAACTTTGAATGACCATAACTACCTCTACAAAATTCCAAATTTGGCAAACTTTATATCGAATCAAAGGGTTTTCAAAGATCTTTAATTCTAAATAAATTTCAATCAATTTTGAAAACCAAAGAAAATGTTATGATCGAACAAAGCTCACCAAAAACCTAATTTTACCAAACTTCACCATTTACACAATTTCTTACCATACACACTCCAAATCATACCAAACCATTTAAAAACCTCATCTTTCATCAAAATTAACCTGTTATACCATAATACACCAACCTCACCACATTTTCCTTCACATTTCATCATTTTCAACATTAACACCAATATATCACACTCTTACAACCATAATGCTAAATCATCAAATTCAACATCACTTACATCATCAGTATTCCTTTTCAAGTTACACAATCAATCATCATTACCATATTACCAACATCCATCGTAATCAAACACAATAATCATTAATTCCTCGTAAATCACCACATACCTTCATTTAACAACTCAACAACCAATTAAATTTAACCCTATCCTATGGATCACTAGTCTAACTGTCCATGAATATTATATACTACATAGAGAAAACCAAAACCATACCTTGTCCAATTCCCTATATGCACCATATCTCCAAATTAGCACAAACAAGTTTCCAACCACAATCCAAGCTTTCAGTTCCACTCCAATGAGCACAATTAAGTTCCAAAAGCTCCAAAAGCCACAATAATCAAACTATATATGCATAAACCATCATAAATCAACCTAGGGTTCATCATAAATAAAAATTTCATAAGATTTCAAGATCTCTTACCTTTTCCAATAGATTTGGATGTCAAAACCCAAGGCAAAGCAAGGATTAGAGCAAACATAAATATCCAAAATCACAAAACTCATTTAACCCAAAGCCCTAGTAAACCCAAAATTTTGAAGAGAAAAACTGAGAGATATTCGAGCTTTTCTTACCATTTTCTTATATGGGTTTTGTAGAGCTCTTCACAAGAAATGCGTAGTCGCTAACAGCACGCAAATCGGAGCACCGTAGCTCGAGATATCGCAAGTTGAAGTGGAGAGTGAATAGTATTTTCTCTTCTCCTCTCCCTCTTTTATTTTCCGATGTGTGTGTGTGTGTGTTTAATGGAGTTGTGGCTGGTTTGATTCACTTAATGAGCCTTTTATATGTTGGGCTTGGACCTAACTTGGGTCCGGTCTAATCCGTTAGTGTTTTTAGCCCGTTTGGCCCAACTTCGGGCCAAACCTTTAAAATTAACGCTCGGTTTTTAACTTCTAATATTTTTTCTAAGGTTTTCGACGGGTTTTCACTTTTCTTGTGCGATACCGGGCATACTTGAACCGGTTCAACTGCCAGTTTGTGGTTTTTCACGGTTTTTTGCAGAAAGCACATTTTTTGACTCAAAAAGACCCACTGAGTCCAAAAATTACCTTTACATCCTCAAATCCTCTCTCTAACTTTTTGGAATATAATTTGGGTAATTAATCACTTAATTAACCGGTTGATTAGTTGTGGTTCTTACATGAAGGCTTTGACCTTATTTCTAGGCTCACACTATAAGGGTCCGTACTAATCAACCCATGAAGCACATTCCACAAAATACAGACCTTGCAGGAAGGATGTTACAATGGGCTGTAGAACTATCCGAGTTCGATTTGAAATATGAAACTCGGACAATAATCAAATCCTAGTACCTCATCGACTTTCTGGCCGAATAAACTAAAAGTTAAAGAAGTCTGACAACTTGGAGCTTATATGTAGATGGATTATCCAATAAAGCTGGTAGTGATTCCCAAGTGGTAACTTCACAAATTAATGGCACTTATCAAGCCAAAGATCCCTCAACATGAAGAAATACTTAGATGAAGCATGGGAACAACTGGCATAGTTCTCAGAAGGAGAGGTCTAACACATAACTTAAGAATCAAATGCCCGAGAAGATGTCCTCTCCAAGTTAGCCAGCATTAAGCCAGCGAAAAATAGTAGAAGCCTCATCCAGGAAACTCTCCATGCACCATTAATACCAAAGGGAGATGACAACTCGAACATAATGACCATATCCAACCAAAATTTAGGATGGATGACCCTTATAGTCAATTATCTTAAGTTTGATATTATTCCTAACGATGAAAAAATGGCTCGAAGGCTCATAAGGGAAGCACAAAATTATACCTTAGTCTACAATGTTCTATACAAAAAAGGGGTATCAACACCTCTCCTAAAGTGCGTCCCGACCTCTAATACGAAGGAAGTCTTAGATGAAGTACATAGTGGCATATGTGGGAACCACTTGGGAGCCCGATCGCTAGCTAAGAAGGGGATCTAAGCAGGCTTTTTCTGGCTGAGCTTGCAAAGAGAAGCGGTCGAGTTTGTCAAAAAGTGTCCACCTTGCCAGAAGCATACCAACTTCCATGTTGCACTCCCCGAATAGCTTATCAGCGTCACCTCACCATGGCCATTCGCAAAATGGAGTCTCGATCTTCTCAGACCATTTCCTCAAGCTCCAGGACAAGTAAAATACCTCATAATGGGGTCGACTATTTTACTAAATGGATCGAGGTAGAACTCTTAGCAATCATCACGGCTCAACGAAGTCGGAAGTTTTCTCTACAAGAACATTGTCACAAGGCTTGGAGTTCTCCACTCTATCACCATAAATAATAGGACTCAATTTACCGACTCAACCTTCAAGAATTATGTGGCCGGCCTTAAGATAAAATACCAACTCACATCGATGGAATACCCTCAGGCCAATGGACAAGTCGAAGCCGTAAACAAAGTCATACTGGGCAATGGCTAGGCTGAAGCGCCGGCTACAAGACGCGAAGGGAGCATGGGAAGATGAGCTTCCTCAAGTCTTATGGACATATCAGACAATTCCTCATTTGACAATAGGGGAGTTACTTTTCCGACTTGCTTACGGAATGGAAGTCATGATTCCTATAAAAATCACCGGAGAATCACCAAGGGTTATATTCTACAATGAAGGGGCCAATACCCAAGCACAAAGGAAAGAACTCAACCTCCTCTCAAAAGTCTGAGAATAAGCTCGGATCAAAGAGGAAACACTAAAGTAGAGGATGGTCCTAAAGTATAATCAGAAAGTGATCAAAAGAAACTTCACCACAAACGACCTTATACTGATCCGAAATGACATCAGGATTCAAAAGTCAGACAAAGAAAAGCTGGCTGCAAACTGGAAAGGACCTTACAAGATTGTTGAAGTCTTAGGGAAGGGTTACTACAAAGTGTCCAACCTACAAGAAAGGGAACTCCCAAGGTTTTGGCACACGTGTAACTTGAAGAAGTACTACAGTTAGGTAGCGCAACTTGTTCCCTGATGTACTCTATTTTTTGACTTCACGATTTTTTTCCGAAAAGGGTTTTTACTGAAGGGGGTTTTAATGAGGTACCATATCAAAATGGTAGGCAAAAATCCTTAGTAGTAACTTATGTAAGGCATTTTCTTCATTAATGATAAATCCACTCTTTTTTTATAAGTTTTCTATAAAAATGAATTAATTTATGCTCAATAAACTATGAAAATCATTGCCCAACCTAAAATGGTCAACAAGATGAAGCGACGAGGTACAAATTAATGTAAGAAGTTATGTAAACAATTCATAAAATCGACCTTAAAATCAAGGCGGGACAAAAATAAAGTGTAAAAGTAACTTGAAAAAGTTTGACTACATGAAGTTGGAACTTACAAAAGAAATCATTATACCAACAAATTCGCCGACATCACCTTTTAACTTAGCAAAAAAACAACATTAAAAGTTGATAAGACACGCTCTTCAACTGAACGGTTGTACGAGCTCAGATTTAACTTAAAGCAATTACTTAAAACCTATAATCATTAAAATAAGGAAAGGTTTTTTTGATAAAAAGCTAAAGTTGTCCAAAAAAGTACAACTAAACTTATAAAAGTGTTCGAAAAAGCTACCAGCTATTATAAATAAAAATTGTTCATAAAGACCCACACTTCGGGGTAGTCAAAATACTAAAGACAAAGAAAAACTACAAAGAATTGAGCTCGTCGCCAGTAACAACATCCTCGGCTTGGGCAGAAGGAGTCGGGTTATACTCTGAAATCGGCACAGCTGGAATAGGGCCAGTCGGAGAAGGAGGGAGCTCGATATTGACAACCTTGGGAAGAACCTTGGGATTCTGGGAAGTCTGACTGATCTCTGCCCCCGAAGTCTTCGGGCACGGCAAAGGAACCTCCTCATCATCCTTAGGAGCTGAGACAATCTTTTCGTCTACTACAATATTATTATCCTGGCTGAACAAGGAAAGGTCCGTCTTGGGAGCAATGATTTGGATTTGGGCCTTCAGGTTATCAAACATCTCATCCATTCCCTCAGCCACAAACTCCTCAAGAATTGCATACTTGTCTTGGGCCTTAGCCAGCTCCTCCTAAAGGTCAAGTCTTTCCCCAAAAATACGGGTATAGCTCTCATCTACCTTCTTCTTCAGTCCCTCCGACATGGCCAAGGCCGCCTCCGCCTGTTTCAGCTTGGCCCAAGTTTTACCCAGGTCAGACACCAGTGCATCTCTCTCTTTCTCAAGCTCCCTTTTTGTCTCCTTCAAGGAAGCCACCTCAGCCCGAGATGCCACCAAAGAGCTGTGAGTGGTGCTGAGAGGAGTCTTCTCTAACTCCCTGGCCAAGGAAGCACACACACATGCCATCCGAATTTCGCCTCGGGCCAGGAGCTAAAGGTAGTTTTGGATAGACACGTCATCATGCTAATATGGCTATAAGGGAAAATATTCTTCTCACTCTAGGAAAGTTTGTCAAAACCCTAATCATATATACTATCCCTATCAGAAGTCTTCTACCTTTTGGGAGGGGGTTTGGATGAAGAAGGAGGAGGACGGGTCACAGCACTGTCCGACGTAGAGAGCGGAGAATTGGCCAAGATGCAGGGACAGGTATAATCTTCCACAAAGAAGAGGTGCCCGAGTCTGACTTTGTAGGGGAAGGTCAGGCAACATTATCACTAGCTTCTTTCAATTGAATATCCCGAGCCGCAACATTCTTTTTAGTGGCCCGAAGTGTCTTCATGGAAGCAGATTTAGGTGCCATTCTTTATGTAATACAAAAATAAAGGTACATTAGTCATCAACACAAACTCACAACCACAATTCATAAGCAAAAGGTAAGAGAGCTACCTAACTTGGACCGAAGTTGATTGGGATCCTCTAAAATTGTTTTGGTGTCTAAGTAAGGAGTCCGGCCTTATCACTCTTGAAACAATCCAACTACACTCTTCTCAAACTCATCTAAGTCATCTACATTATATTTGGCTATCATTGGTTTTTCTTCCCAATATAACGGGAAACTGTGTTCATTATTCTCGTCTAAAAAGAAAAGTCGGGTATCCTCAATAACTCGAATTTTGAAAAAGTAATTTTTAAAATCATGAAAGGACTCATCAAAAATAGAAAAAATCTTCCTATCCTGGACAGCCTAGAAAGAAATCCAACCTAATTTCTTGGAAGAATTAAAAGGTTTGGTTAACACAAAAAGATAGAAAAATACTTTTAGGGAAGGTTGAAACATCCAGCTCCCAACAAAGGAGTTGGTATATTTTCAAAAAAGCCCATAAGTTCGGGTGTAGTTGGATAGGGGCAACATTACAAATCTAGAGGACATAAATCTCAAAATCGAAAAAAAGAAGCCTAACGTCTAGCTTAGTGAAAAAAAAAATCATAGGCGTAAAAGAAAGGGTGTTCCGACTTATCTAAAAGGGGAAAAACATACCCTCTCCTCGGGATCAGCTATAACTATCTCATAATTTTTCTCATCCTCCCGACTTTCACACAATCTATGGTTCCCACAGAAGGTCTCAACATACTCACTATCAATAACAGAAACGGGAGTAAAAACAGAAATATCTACCCAGATCAGATGAGAGAAAACTTTGGTAGGCATGTTATGAATAACAAATCGAGACATAAAGCTATACCTACAAATGCAACAAATAAATTGTCACAAAAAAATCAACACATATAGCTACTTAACCCTTACCTCTTGTGTTGCTTAAGCCATTGAATTTGTTCCTAACCCCCTCTTGTAACTTTCTTGAAGTTTCTTTTCGGTTATGGTCTCCTTCCTTGACCCAAATTCGGCCAGCTTTTCTACTCCACCTCTTGTGTTTTTCTTGCTCAATTTGGTCATATTCTTGGATGCTTGTGGCTGGAATTTGAAGAGAGTTGATATGAATGTGGGAAGAATGAATGGAAGTGGTGTGATATTCTTGAATTTGGAAGTGGAACATGACGAGCATTCAAGTGTTTTGGCGAGTTCTCCCTCACTCACTCTCTTCAGCCACTCTCTCTAACTCTCCTTTTTCTTTTATTAGTATATGAGACTATTTAAGTGCAACGGATAGTGCATTAAAGAGCTAGGTGGCATTTGTTAACTTGCATGCAAGCTTGCATTAATTACATTCTCATGAATCATCAATTTTGGCTTGCATGCATGAGGAGGTTTAGACAACACATTGAAAAAAAAGAATGAGGTGGTGCTAACCTTGATTAGCTCCCTTGGTTTGGTTAATCATGGTTTATGGTGGATTAGTGGTTCGGTTAGTTTGGTACGGTTCAAATTCGGTTTAATTAAGCTTGACAGGTTAATTTATTATATGGTTTTATAAGTCTTGGGTGAAGATAGTTCTTTATTGGTTTAGCCGAATCACTAAAGAAAAGAAGGATACGGTTTAATAATTAAACCGTAAGATTACTATTGATCAAACCGTATCGGTTTAAACAACCGACAATTGAGATATTAGTCGCAAAGAGTATCTCAAATTTAGATCAAGCTTAGAATGTTTTACTAAGCTAATTCAGTTAAGAAAAGCTAGTAATAAAGATTCTATAGATGAATTTAATTTGACGGTCAAATTTATCGTTATCGGTATGATTTTCAGCTTAGAACACGCTTTTATCTCTCACGGTATATCTATTCTTTTTACTTATTCAGTCTAAATCTATCTTATTATTTTATGATGAGGTGATTTTTAAATATTTATCGAATTTTTTATCACAAAATTTCCGAAACTAATTCTGTGAAAAATCGGGATGTTACACTTCTGGCTTATAATATATCCCATAATGTGACACATTTTGACACTAAATTAGTACAGATTCTCCATTTAGACTTTATCAGCTGCAATTAAACGGTGATTGACTAGAACGAGATATACAAATTGTAAAGGAGCTAGTTTACCATTGTGACCTTCAACAAAACATGATACTTTCTATCTCCCTCACTAATAATTAAGCTTAACCTTAAGCCGCGCTAGACACTTAGTTTACGAGATTGACCTTGCCTCCCTTATTCTGTTGTTTAAATCAAGATACCTCTTATTTCTGCATCCTTTTTTATTGTATACAGGTTTTCTACAAATAATCATGCCATCCTTATTTCTAATGACGTCATCCTTTCTCATAACAAAACCATGTCAACTAGCATAAGTATTATAAAATTGGCAAGCTTCATCATCTAGCTAAACTCGAGATTCTAAATGTGTTCCACCATTAAATCTACAATTCTTTTAACATCAGTTGTATCTTTATTGTTGCTAGTAACATCTAATAAATCTTCATCATCTGAAATAATTAAAATCATCACCCAACATTATTTACGTACGTAGATATTATTTTTCACCTAGCACAATCAAACACATGGTGAATTAAACTTATAGTAATTTATTGAGTTATTTATTAAAACTTAAATAATTCATAATAAAAACTTATTTTAAAAAATATGCATAAATTACAAATAAGTTATGGCATCAAACTCGATGACATTTTTACCCATTATTAAACCTTATTATCAGTAGTTTTACAATTAAACTTTATCAAGTTTATTTGTCTGGTTTAATTTGATGATGGTGTTCCATCAAATAGATATATATCTATGGAAATGATTTATTCCACTTTAATTAAAGTAAAGAAATTACTCGAACTATTAAAGTATTATTGAGTTTTCCTTGATCAATATTTTTTTCACTATATATAGATTAATAGTTGGAAAAAATGAGGCACGGAAAGTTTAGTGTTAACTTTGAATAATGAAATGTGACTAATTATCTTTGTTTATAGTCTATAGTCTATACATATATAAGAGGCCCGCATACATGAATTGCTACAACACTATTCTTGAAACAATGCATAAAAGAATACTTTGACTAAAAAATTAGACCCTTCATGAAAACTAAGAATCTCACATTTATTTATATTTTTTAATTTGTGTTAGTTAAAGTAGGGATATAGTCATATAGAGAATGAAAGTTCAGGTTGTGAATTACACTAAATTTCCTAAGCACTTCTTACAACGAGAAAAAAGAAGAATATAAATGACAACATGCTCACAACACTATGTATAGAAATTATGAAATCCCTGGTCTTAGTTTTTTTTTTTTTTTAGAAAGTAGATAGATATAATCAAAGATTTGATATTGATTTAAACTATATGACATATTATCATTATTTAATTGAATTGCATCTTTCATATAACCAGCATGTGAAAATCTTCTTTGTTTTCCAAAATTAAAAGAAAATGTTCCATAAGTGTAAAAAACTTCATGGAAAGAGAGAATAAAAAAGGACAATCACGACAGTTGATCACAAACTCAAAATATTTCACTTACATTTTTTCTTTTTTAAATGAGAATGTAATAAAAACTAAGAATACATGAGGATCTTTCACTGCATTGAAACAAAATTAACAAAAAATTTAATTTTCATCACAATAAAATCAAGGAACATACCTCCAGTACAAGTCTAACTTATGAAAAAATTAAAACAAATTGAAGTCTCTTATGGGTGGTGGATCAGGCAGTCGAAACACTCCTCACGGCGCGAATATAATGAAGTGTAAATTAAAATGCTAGTTTTATTTAGTAAATATGGAGGCAGTCAAGACATTCCTCACGACACAAAGAAAATAAAATATAGAGCCCTACCTTCATTTAATACATATAGCTTAAATTCTTTTGCAAAATGGCCTTACTTAATATCTTATATTCAGGTACATGATTTAGACTCTCAATGCAAATAAGATACAATATAAACAATTGAATGAATACTCATTAATGATATTTGACATTTTCACTTCATGCATGGTCAGAATTTATACACGTTGTCAAGGGTGTGTTACTATATATATATATATGTATGGTGATTTCTGTGGTGGCCATGTTTTGTGGTGGCTAAGTGTGATTATAGTTGACTGACTAATAAAATTAGGACACATATATAATAATAACTAATTTATCACTTCAAAATAAATACGGTAGTCCAAGAAACATCACTACAATGGTAGAATAGTAACTACAAATTACAGGTCTTAGAACTATTTTTTTAATGGATTGGGTCTTGAGTGAAATGAACAATAAAAAAAATGAAACTAGAGTGAAATATTCTAAAAATGTGGTCAAAATAAAAGAAAAAAATAATTGGACATTCAGTAAATTAAATGGTTAGAATGTGGTTTAAAAAAAAAAGAGTTGATACAAAATAAAGTAATAAGCATTGTATCATATTATACAGCCCAAAAATAACAGTAAACATTGTAATACCTAATGCTCAAAGGTTCTATTGTAAATAACAATAAAGTAGTAAAAATTATTAATTAAAATAAAAAAAACCGCTACTAGTAATATTATACTTATACAATTGCAAATCTTTAACATTTTTTTAATAAAGTAAAATGCATAAATAACATTAGCATGTTAAATTTGGGATTATTTAAGTTAAGAAGCTATGTATTTATGATTAATGGTATCAGAAGTAATATTCATGGTGTAGCCAAAATAATTTAGATCAAAAGGTTTGAGTATTCAGAGATTAAGAATTATAATAAATTAAATTTAAAAGTTGTTAAGTTGAGAATTTAAGATTTAAGATTTAAAAAGTATATATATGATTTACATTTTCATATCTAAATTATTTAATTTTATTAGTAATAAAATTAATGTACATTTTTTTATTGTTATCAATAACAATCTTTTTTTTATTTTTAATTGTTCTCATAGCATATTTAAAATATAAGTAATATATTGTAGATAAAAAAAAATGAATCATCTATGTGGTTAGCGTTTACGATAATTAGCATAATTATACAAATTTTAGGGTTTATATTTAATTATAAAGATTAAAATTTATTTTGGGCAAACAAGAAGAATAGTTGCAAATATAGAGGATATGTAGTTCTTCTATTTATTAATTAAATAATTTATAATTAATTAAATATCATTTGTAATAATATTAGTTTATGGTTTTCAATTTCTCTCACATAAAATTTAATTTCGTTACTTTTTTAGTGTTTAGTATAAAATTCTTTGCGTACAAGTTACAATAATAATTTTCTTACGCTTTTCATGGTTCTTAAAATATCTATAAAATATAAATAATAATGTATCATAGATTAAAAAATAACGGGATCATTTTATAGTTAGTGTTTATGATAATTAACTTAATCATTAGATTTTAAAATTTACCAACTGAGAGAGAATTTACTCTTTTTTTTAAATGTTAAAAACTTACAATTATATAAACATAGTATAGATTTTCACACTTTACTATTTAAGATTTTGTTTTACAAATGTTAACAATGGTAGCGATTTTCTTCATTTTAATTAATATTTTTACTTTAATATTATTACAAATAATAACAATTGTTTATAATAGATTCTTGAGCATTAGACATTACAATGTTTATTATTTTTATTTTCGTACTGGATACAATATTTACTACTTTATTTTGCATCATCTCTTTTTTTTAACCAAGTTCTAGGTATTCAATTACTATATATTTACTACTTTATTGTAAAGGTGCTCATATGCTCATAAATCAATAGTGTTCATTGTCAAAACCGTGGTTTATTTTTTTTATAGGATATTATTAGTAAGAACATTTTCTTGTTACTTGCATTAGTATAAACTTTACAATGTAATCTACATATATATAATGTACCTAGATCTCTTTAAAAATAATAAATAAATAAAAGAAATTACATCTAAGAAATCAATACAAGCTTAACGTGATGCTACTTGTTCAATCTAATAATTTAGTTTGGTACAAAATAAAACGAAATGAACGAAATAAATCAAACAATACAAGTGAAGGCATTTAGTATAGAAGGCAAAGTTAGTTGTCTGATCATTCTGCATATTGCAATTCTAGCGAGACATTCCCGGGGCAACCTGTGGAGGCACTACGTAGGTTGTCATCATGACTGGGTCTTGGCCTTCCCAACCTATGTTTGGATATAATCACATATATACAAGTTAAATTATTATTTATTTTGATATATGATGAATAATTTATAATAAACACAATTATAATTACCATTTCTAGGTTTCCATCCACGATGTTTAAGTTCTCTGTATTCTTGGCAAAGAGCACAATAACCACACCAGCAATGTACACAACAGTCCTTGCATGGTGTTTCTTTTAAACCGTACATGCCTCTTAGTTTGTTTCTGTATATGTGAGAATATAAGCACACACATCCAAGTTGTCCAATCACATAGAACAATATGCCTGAGACAAGGCAAGCTACAAAAAGGAAGCGATCGATAGTGACGATTTATATAATTAAGTAATATTAAAATGATAATGGATTATTAATTAATTAATTAAGGTTTCCTTACATGGTCTCCCTCTGTCTATGATTTCAGCATTCCAACCAAACGTGAAACATGGACAGCACAAGGTGAAACAGCCTTCATGACAAAATGGAAAGAAAAGAAATAATTAATGTGTAATGATGTGTGAGTATTAAGAGATTATGTGAAAAATTAAATGTGCGTGTGGATCTCTAGCTAATTAGTTCATTTAACAAAAAAGAAGCAAAACGATAAATACAATATCATGGTGATGAGTTGATGAAAGAAAGAGCTTACAAATTCCAGGTTCTTTACAACAATCGCATAAACCCGTAGACCATGCTCCAGGTGGTGGGGGTGGGGGTGCAAACATTCCAGGTTGATGCATTGTACTGATGGCTATGCACTAATGTCTTAATAATTTAATTAATTTTTGTATAGCTTATATCAAACGAAATTAAAGATAGAGAGTAGAAGTTACGAACAAATAACATATGATGTATCAATGTATCATACACTACTGCTAGATCATGCGATTACTTTGTTCTTCTCCAAAAAGTAGTATAGCAAATTTGTTGTAAAAGTAGAATAGTGATCCTTTTAATATGTTGAGAGTTTTTAAGATCAATATGCTAGCTAGGCGTTGTTGTCCATTGGAAGTCCCTCTATCAAGCCAGAAAACAAGCAAATATTCCCACGTTGGAGCCACTCATTGATGATTATTTTTGTGCCGTTCATAATTTAATTTTATTTATGTCTCAGTGTAAAATAATTATGGATATTAGGCGAAAAAATCTTTGACTAAATTAGCATTTCGACGTAGGGTGTGTGATGCACTCGTTAGTGCACCATGTGCCAGTTCAATCTTAAACATTTGTTGATGTATGTTGGATGATTGAGATTGTTTGATTTCATGACCACTGCGGGGGCGGCAACAAACAACAGCGTCACTCTAAAAATCACCTAAGTTGGTGGATCAAGCCACCATTAAGCAGAAGGACTGTCAAAAGCCACGTTGGAGACATCGTCTCTACTGGAGATGTTAGTGGAGAATGTATATACACTCTCAATTTTTTAAATTATTTTATCGAGTGTGATCTTTTAAAGTATTCATGGTCTTCTTTTCCATATTTTATTTTAGTATCGTCTAAAGAGTCTATGATGAGAAATCACATTTAAAGAATTGAAAGGAAAAACAGAGAAAATCCATTAATAAGTGGTATATTAAAGCCGTTGATCAAAGTCGTAGACTTCAGACTTCGAGCATGGAGTTAGCATGGTGTGGACGCTCTCGATTTCGTACAGGGATTACTCTCTCTCTCTCTCTCTCTCTCTCTCCACACGCGCGCGTGCATGCATGCATGTCTTCCTTTTTCTCGGATGAACCAGAAACGGCAATCTCTGTACCTTTCGTGGCATCCTGTGTTTCGTCGCATCTCAAGCACTTTGTGACAGTCTCAGAGCTTCCCCTTCTCGGCGTCTGCAGAAGGACTTTGTGAAGTTGGTGGAGGTGTTTTACAGCTCTCCCGTCGTCGATCTTGCGCTTGAGGTCGAAACTCAAACTCCTCGCAAGTGAATACCAGATGAAAAAGGTTGCAATTATTGCGCCTATCTTCCTTGTGCTCGTCGTGCCGCTTCTATTTCCTGTGCTCACCGCACTGCCTTCCACGTCGTCATGCCGCCTTTATGTCCCACTATTCTTCTCTTTTCTATCCTGATTTTGACATATATTTAATCAGATTATTTTTGGTATTATTGTTGTTGTTGGTAAAAATTTGTATGGTGTTATGAGATTGTTATTGTTATTATTATTGAATCTGATTTATGCAATATTATTGTTGTTGGTGGCAAAGTTGTAGTGGTGAGATGAAAGGTGGGGGTGAGGTTGAGTTAAGATTGAAGGGAAGACTTGAAATACAAAATTTTGAACATTTTAAAAATAAAATGTTATTAAAGTTTTAATTTTAATTTTTAAAATTTTTTTTTGATATGTCCTATTTTTTGGAAATATTAAAGGGACTAGAAGTTTGTGTTTCGAGACTGAAATTTTAATTCTAATTTCTGGTTACCAAATACAATATTAAGTCCCAGCCTCCTAATCTCAGTTATCAACCGCTATATTAACGGCAGCGGTTAAAAGGGTTTATGGAAGGACAAATACAATTAATTCTAAATCTTAGCTTTTAATAACTAATTTGATTAAAAAAATTATTCGAGGACAAAATTGGTGAATGACTCATCTTTTAGGCACTAATTTGACTATTAACTCTATTTTTTAAATTGGTTCTTGAAAGATTCAACTAGTCATATTAGTTCCTAAAAGACAAAATGTAAGTCAAGTTGATCTTTCCATTAGTTAGATGATGACTTGTTAGGTCCGTGATACATGGTAAGCCATATATTATCTGATATGTTGTAAATTTATTTAGAGTCAAATTAGTCCTTGAAAATACACAATTAAGTCATTTTTATCTCTAAAATTTTAAAAAATTAATCAAATTAGTCCTTATATTAATATTTCTTATTTTTTTCATAAAAATAAATTTTTAATATTTTTTAAAACTACTAATTTTAATATTACCTTTTTTAGACCTTAATAAAAAAATCTATTTACATAAAATTATAGAAATAATTAAATTATTATAAAGTTATTTTATCATTTATATTTTAAAATTTTACTTTTTTAAATTTTATCTTTTTTAATGATATTTTTTATTTAGATAATTTTATCAAATTATTATTAATTATATATTTAAAAATTTAATTTTTAGACCTCGCTAAATAAATATAGTAGTTATTTTAAAATTTAAATCTTTTAGTTTTTCTTTAATTATTAATTTTTGTTATTCTTTAATTTATATGGTAGAACTCAATAATTGAAAAATCGATTTGTAGAATCACTCTTTGAATCTTAATATCTTAATATAGTTTTTTTAATATTATTACTAGGACAATTTACGTAAATAAAATGTTTGGACTTCAATATTACACAAATACAACTTTTGAAATATGAAGACGCAAATGTAATTTTTCATATTTCTATATAAACCGCTACTACCGGAGAATGTAATCAACTATAGGTAGTCACGGATTACGTGGTATGGCTGAAACACAAAAACCGCGACAGACAATAGCGGTTTCTGTTGAGGGTGAAACGTGCGTAAACCGCTAGTGGCAGTAGCAGTTTCTGTGAATGGGGATGCGTAAACCGCTGGAGGCAGTAGCAGTTTACGTTGAGGGTGAGTGCCTATATAAACCGTGAAAGGCAGCAGCGAGTTCCTCATTTGGAGTGGATTTTCAATTTGGCTAGAGAGAGGAAATTCTATAGAGAGGGAAGAGCACCTTGAGAGCGGATCCGAAGTATCTCAGCATCGACCGCCATCTGCATATCATGGCAGGCAAACAAAGCTTGTACTGACTGAACGGTATTGCCCATATTACCGGTGCCATTGTTGAAGAGGTCAATTTTTATTTTATTTTATTTTATTTTATTTTTCTTAGCATTAGCGCTTGTTATTTAGGAAAATGGTATGTATATAGTAGAGGAACTAGAATTTATAGGTTAACCATTATAGTTGAGTATTGGACTGGTGCATGTTAATTAGAAAGTCGATTTTTGTCGAAAGCTGTATGTGATACTCATAATCGATTATTAACCGTTTATTTAATTGTATAACCAGTTTTTTAATTAATCAAAGAAATAAGTATTTAACAATTTGATATGATGATGGAATAATAGTTTTATATTGTTTAATTGTATAATTGTTTCCTTGTTTGGTGATGGTATAAGAAATTTCTTTGGTTTTATTAGATAAGGGGATTCCTTGTAGATAGTAGAATTTACCTGCTTCATGTATATTTTTTATATTGGATGCAGCTAAGTAGGTGTATCTACAGTGTGAGGCGGCAACAAAATATGCCTATGCATGATAGGATCATCCCTTACTTAGAGAGGGCTGGATTGTACCACTTGGCCAGATTAAACAGCCGCTGGTTCTGGTTGGACGAACCTTTGGTCAATGCGTTCATTGAGAGGTGGCGCCCTGAGACGCACACCTTTCATATGCCCTTTGGATATGCCCTTTGGAGAGTGCACAATGACATTGCAAGATGTGGCGTTTCAACTTGGGTTTCCTGTCGATGGGGAGGTTGTGAGTGGTTACTTGGGAGAGTTTGGAAATTCATGGAGGGTGGTCGACCAGCTTGGGAGTGGTTTTAGGAGTTATTTGGTGAGCTGCCACCACCGAATAAGGTCAAGCAGATGACAGTCCACTTCACATGGTTTCATGAGAGGTTTCAGGTGTTACCAGCAGATGCGACCGAGGATACTGTTCGCATTTACGCGCGTGCCTACATCATGATGCTGTTATCCACTCAGTTATTCAGGGACAAGAGTGCGAACCTGGTACATATACGGTTGTTGCCATTTGTGGCGAATCTTGATGACATGGGGAGGTATAACTGGGAGTCGGCTGCTTTGACATGGTTGTATCGATGCATGTGTCGAGTGGCCAATAGAAATGTTACCAACTTTGTGGGTCCTCTCCAGTTGCTACAGAGTTGGATATTCTGGCGGTTTCCCATGCTTAGGCCCTTTGGGTTTGAGGTTTTTTTGTTTCCGTTGGCGTCCAGGTATTCTTTATTTGTTTGAAACTTGAAAAATATGATATGTCATGTTATTCCTCCATTTTATAACCGTTTACTATCGTTCAGATGGGCCGCATACTTACCTCCCAATGATGGCAAGGAACAAAGGGTTATAAATTATCGTCTTGCATTGGATAGGTTGACCACTCGCGATGTAAGTATCATTTCTATGCTGGTTAAATTAGTTGTTTAGTTTAGCATTATGAATATATGTATACATTTTATGGTAACGTTTGATGCTGTTAAATTTTCAGATTGTATAGGAGCCCTACTTTGCCCTCGATGTACTTGCTGTGGTCTATCCTGAGATACTTGCGGAGGAGCATTGTCGATTGTGGGGAGCGGTGATGCGGTATTTAGCAACCCACACTACTAACCGGCAAGTGCACCGGGTCGTACCAAGTAATACCTTACATGAGTAAGGGTCGATCCCACGAGGATTGATGGATCAAGCAACAATGATTGATTGATTGGCTTAGTTAGGAAAGCAGAAAAGGGTTTTGAGATATTCAAAAACTTTAAATTTGAACTCAGAATATCAAAAGGAAAAATAAATAAGCTGGGAATAAAATATTGAGAAAACAGTTAAGGCTTCAGAGTTATCTATTTTTCCAGATTTACTCTTCTTACTAACTAATTTAATCATGTATGATTTAATTCATGGCAAACTATATGTGACTAGACCCTAATTCCTTAGACCTTCATAGTCTCCTCTAAAATTTATTAACTGCCAATTCCTTGGTCAATTAAATCCAATTAGAGGGTAATGATCAAATTCCAGTTTATATGCCACAAAAATCTTAATTATCCAAAAATAAGGGGATTATATGTCACGTATCCCGTTAAATACAAACAATTAGAAATTTAGAATAATATGTTTTCAAGCTGTTGTTCAAGT
This sequence comes from Arachis stenosperma, assembly GCF_014773155.1. Classification (NCBI taxonomy): domain Eukaryota; kingdom Viridiplantae; phylum Streptophyta; class Magnoliopsida; order Fabales; family Fabaceae; genus Arachis; species Arachis stenosperma. The sequence goes on from NC_080379.1 coordinate 41,043,552, forward strand.
AAAGAGCTTTTCCAAGTTTTACAAGAACTCAATTAGAACATGGGTCATACTTCCGTTCCACCCAAATTCATAAAATAAAGAGTGAAAACAATTATTGGAAAATAAATCAAAACATGGATTAAATTAGAAAGATCAAACGAATAAATCCATACAAATAGACAGAGCTCTTAACCTTAACAATGGAGGATTAGTTGCTCATGGAATGCAGAATGTAAATTTGTATAGAATTCCCCAATAGAATCCCCCTAATGGAATGTCCTAATAGAAGAGAAGTCTCCCCTTTTTATAACTAATCCTAATTAATTTAAAATCTAATATTTAAAATTAAGATAATATCTTTTCCTATTTAAAAATCAAATTTGAATTTAAATCAGAATTAACTAACTACTCCGCGTCTTTGTAACATGGGACCACTTGGCTTCACTGGATCCGCGCCTAACTTGAGTGCTAAAATGGGGCCCAGAAATCACCCCCATCGTTTTCTGCGTTTTCTACACGTGGCGCATGTCATGCGTACACGTCAGTCACGCGTACGCGTCAGTCACGCGTACGCGTCAGTCACGCGTACGCGTCGATGGTCTTTTTCGCAAGTCACGCGGACGCGTCGGTCATGCGTCTGCGTCGCTGTGCAATTCTTCAATTCACGCGTACGCGTCAGTCACGCGCATGCGTCGCCATGGAAAGCTCCAAATCATGCGTACGCGTCAGTCACGCGTACGCGTCGCTCCTCGCTGCTATCTCCTTTAAATCTTGAGCTACAGAAACTCCATCAAATCCAGTCGAATGCTACCTAAAATAAACAATATTGCACAAAACTCAAAATAGCATCCATAGTGGCTAAAACATAATTAATTCTTAATTAAACTCAACAAATTAGATGCAAATTCACTAGGAAAAGATAGAAAAGATGCTCACGCATCACAACATCAAACTTAAACTGTTGCTTGTCCTCAAGCAACTAAAACTAATATAAGCTTAGGATGTAAATTTGCATGAGAATGAGAATTCGATTAAGCTCGTGTCTCTTCTTATAGTGGGTTTTACAACTGCAATCCTGAATAGGTTTGGCATCTCACTCTCCTTTGAATCAGAAGAATATTAATGTCATTCGGAATTTGAATCCGGATAATATTATAAATTCTCTGATCTTTTATATTTCAGTTTTATCCTTGAACACATCAAAATTTACTTTAATTTATTTTTCTTTGGTGCTTTGCACCTTGAGCCTAGCCGTGACTTTAAATGTTTTGTCTCAGGAGTTACTTGATACAGAAACACCACAAGCACTTAACTGGGGAACTCTCTTTGAGTCCTGATTTTTCTTTCAGATACTCACAGACAGTGGTGCTCAAAGCCTTTGGCATACTCTGTTAAACGCACTTGGTCTCGACTCTAAGTGTTCTGTCTTAAGGATTACTTGACACAATCACACCACAAGCATATGACTAGGGAAACAACTCTTTGAGCTTTTAATCATATCTGACCTCCCTAGTCATTAATGCTCAGAGCCTTGGACCTTGATTTTATTTATTAATTATTATCTATTTTTTTTCTTTTTTTTTTTGCTGTTTCTTTTGCTTCAATGATTAAATTTTTGTTTATTTCAGAGAAGTCATAATAATTCTCTAAATTCCTATTCTTTATACATCAACATTCCTTGATTCAAATTCAAATATGCACTGTTCATATTATGCATTTAGAATTACCATTAATACCACCACATTTAAGTAAATAAGACTATTTAAAATTAACTCAATTTCTCATGCAATACATCACTTCTTTTCTTTTTTCATTAGATTCAAGTTCAGTGAGTGGTACATGAAACATCTTTTCAGCATTAAAGCAATTAAAAGAAAACTAAACTAGTCCTAAGATTCTAACTAATAAAGGATCTTACAACAATCAAAGCAAAATAGCAGAAAGCCGGAACATAACATAGAAAAAGAGGGGAGGAATAAAAAATGAAAGGAACTCAACCACCTTAGTCATCATAGCGGTCACTTAATTCTTCATGTTGTGTTCCTCAGTAAAGATGATTCGCCTCCCTTTTGTGCCAGAAAACCAGTAAGCGCAGCGTCCAACAACACCAAACTTAAAGGTTTGCTTGTCCTCAAGCAAAGACGAACTGAAAATAGAAGAGACGAAAATTATTAGGAGAGAAAAATAAAAGGATAAAAGAATAAGAGAGAATTAGGATTGGGAGAGAGAGAGAAAGAAAACTGGGCGGCGCAAGCGACGCGTACGCATGCCTCGCGCATTCTTCATAATGACGCGTTAGCGTCAGGCATGCATCCGCGTGCCCAGGATTTTGTGCGATTATCGCGAAGCCAGCCGCGCGCCCGCGTGACTTTCTGTTCACATGGCTTGGTAGCCAATTTTTCATACGACGCGTTCGCGTCGTGCATGCGCTCACGTGGATGGCCATATGTGCAACTGACGCGAACAGTCACGCGTCCGCGTGCTCTAACTTGTGCTTATAGCACACTTCCTGCCCCAAGCCAACATAACTATCTGCCCAAACACTCCTTTATGTCGATTTTATAGGTCACGGGTACGCGTCAATGATACGCACGCGTGAATGGCAAAAATTACAAACGACGCGCCCGCGTGGGGTATGCGTACGCGTGGTCATGTTTGTGCGCCAAGCATGAGTCCAGCGCCATTCCTACTCAACTCTCTATCGATTATTGTTTTTCACACACACATGATTGACGTGTTCACGTCAATGACGCTTGCGCGTCGTGTGCTCGTTCTCTCTCTTTTTTTTTTAATTAGCTTCAGGCGTTCGGTTCCTGTGATAAAATAGCTGCATGATCAGAAATTAGTAAGAACTCAATAAAATAACTAAGAAAACTACTACTACGAAAAAAAATATCTAAAGATACGAAATTATCGGGTTGCCTCCCGACAAGCGCTTCTTTATCGTCATTAGCTTGACGGTCAGCTCCTCTAAGGAGGAGAATCATAGGGGCTCAGCTCTTCACCCCTTACTTTGAACTTCTTTCCTGTGTCTTCATAACGTAACTCAATATGCTCCAGAGAGAGGATTCTGATTACTGTATAAACCCACGCTGGATTGCTGGTCAACACCACCTTCATTCCTGGGGAGAAACCTTCAGTGGGGAATCTTTTTGTTTCTCCATCCTCTGGGTACTTTCTTCTTTTTGGGAGCCTCCTCCTTGGTAGATGATGCATTTCCAACACCAAACTTAGGTTTGATGTCAGGAGAAATTTTATTGATTGTTACCAAGGGAGGTTTGAGCTGCAGATTCAACTGTGTATCATCATGGGGTTTTTTAAGGGTTGGATCAATAAGTTCAGTCTGCATGCACCTGTCTTCTTCACTTGTTGGATGTATATCTTTGAAGACATGAAAAACCAGTTGCTCATTATGCACTCTAAGCACTAATTCACCCACTTCTACATCAATTAGAGCTCTTCCAGTGGCTAGGAATGGTCTTCCTAGAATTATAGAGGCATTCTCATCCTCCCCTGTGTCAAGAATCGCAAAGTCTGCTAGGAGGAAGAATTTACCCACTTTAACCAAGATATTTTCCACTAATCCGTATGCAGCTTCATAGATTTGTCCGCCATCTGTAATGCTATCTTTGCGGGTTGTGCCTCTTGGATTTGCAGCTTCATCACAGATAAGGGCATTAGATTTATGCTTGCCCCCAGATCACATAGGGCTTTCTCAAAGGTTGTGCTCCCAATGGTGCATGGAATTTGAAAGCTCCATGGATCTGGCATCTTCCTTGACAAGTTATTCTAAATGACAGCACTAAATTCCTTAGTCAGGACTACTGTCTCATCTCCCTTTAAACGCTTTTTCTTTGACAACAGCTCCTTCATGAATTTGGCATAGATAGGCTTTTGCTCCAAAACTTCAGCAAAAGGAATATTGATTTGTAACTTTCTGAAGATTTCCAAGAACTTTGAAAACTGCTTGTCCTTGGTCTCCTTTTGAAGTCTCTGAGGCTACGACATCTTAGACTTATACTCAGGAGCCTTTGGCAATATAGGATAAGTGTCAAGAGAGTCTGGGAATGGGTTGTCTGCACGCTTTGGAGGGGCGTGCTCTACTTCTTCCTTCTTCTCCTCTGGAGCTTCTTTTTCAACTAACTCTTTATTGACCTTGGTCTCAGAGCCAGCTACTTTACCACTTCTCAATTGAATAACCTTGCAATCTTCTCCTGGGTTTACCACTGTATCACCTTGAAATGTACTTGTAGACCTCTCAAGTATTTGCTTGCTCAGTTGGCCCACTAGGACTTCTAAATTTTTAATAGAGGCTCTGGTTTCCTGCATAACTTGTGCTTCTGTACTTGCCACTTGTCCACTTATCACGGTGATAGCCTTGCATTCCTCTCTTGGATTTGGAATTGTGTTACTAGGAAGACTATTAGTGGTCCTCTGATCAATTTCAGTGACTTTTGTGGCTAATCGACCCATTTGAATCTTCAGGTTCTTGATGGATGCTCTGGTTTTCTGTCTAAAACCTGTCAATATTGCTTCTAAATTATTGTTCTGTTGGAAACCGCCCTGAGAATTATTGTTGAAGTTCTGAGGTCTCTGAGGTTGATCCCTCCATCCAAAATTTGGGTTATTCCTCCATCCCTGATTGTATGTCTTAGAATATGGATCATTGTTGGAATTTCTAGGACCACTCCCCATGTAATTCACCTGTTCAAAAGAGGGTTGAGTATAATTATAATTATCATTTTGCATAAAGTTACCTGCCATGTCATAGGAGACTTCCTGTGGTGGATTTTGGGTGTTAATAGCTGAGACTTGTATGCCACCCATCTGTTGAGTAAGTAGATTTATTTGTTGAGACATCAGCTTGTTCTGAGCAAGAAGAGCATTAATAGCTTCTACTTCTAACATGCCTCTCTTCTGAGGGGTTTCAGAGTTCACTGGATTTCTGTTAGATGAGTATAAATATTGGTTGCTAGCAACCAATTCAATAAGCTCAATAGTCTCCTCCGGTGTCTTCTTCTTGTGCAATGAACCTCCTGCAGAATTGTCTAAGCACATCTTGGATATTTCACCCAAGCCTTCATAAAAGATATCCAGTTGAGTCCATTTGGAGAACATGTCTAGAGGGCATTGCCTAATCAGTAGCTTGTATCTCTCCCAAGCTTCATACAGAGTCTCACCATCCTTCTGTCTGAAGGTCTGAACCTCCATCCTAAGCTTAGTCAGCTTCTTTGGTGGGAAAATTTAGTGAGAAACTCAGTAACCACCTTGTTCCAAGTGTCCAAACTCTCCTTGGGTTGGGAATCTAGCCATAGCTTTGCTCCATCCCTCAGAGCAAACGGAAAGAGCATGAGTTTGTACACATCAGGGTTTACTCCATTTGTCTTCACAGTATCACAAATTTGCAGAAAACTAGAGATAAATTGATTTGGGTCTTCGTGAGGAAGACCGTGATACTGGCAGTTTTGTTGCACTAGAGTGACCAGTTGAGGCTTCAACTCGAAGTTGTTCGCAGTAATAGGAGGCATCACAATGCTCTTTCCATACAGATCTACAGTAGGAGCAGAGAAAGAGCCAAGTACTCTCCTTTGTTCATTCCCGTTCAGGTTTGCCGCATTGGTATTCTCAGTGTTAGTCGGATCTATAGTGGATTCTGCAGCCTTATAAAGTCTTGCTTGTTGTAAACGCCGCCTGAAAGTCCTTTCAGGTTCAGGATCAAAGTCTAAGAGATGTTCTTCGTCTCTGTTCCTACACATAAACAACCAGAAAACAAAAAAGAATGGGAATCTCTACGTTAGAGTGCAGAGAATTTCCAGTGAGGTAACCTGTGTAAAGAGATAAAAATATTGAATAAAATAAATAAATAAATAGAAAAAATTAATAAATAGGTAACACCAAACTTAATTTCAGAAATTAAGAAAGATATTAGTGCTATTTATTTATTTAAAATATATTTTTTTCAAAAATTTTTTCTCTTTTTTTTCGAAAATTTAAAAGCAAAATTTATTTAAAATAAAAATTAAAATGCCTAATCTAAGCAATCAAACAACTAATAGTTGTTAATCACTCTCAATCCCCGGCAACGGTGCCAAAAACTTGGTGCAGTATTTAGCAACCTACACTACTAACCGGCAAGTGCACCGGGTCGTACCAAGTAATACATTACGTGAGTAAGGGTCGATCCCACGAGGATTGATGGATCAAGCAACAATGATTGATTGATTGGCTTAGTTAGGAAAGCAGAAAAGTGTTTTAAGATATTCAAAAGCTTTAAGTTCGAACTCAGAATATCAAAAGGAAAAATAAATAAGTTGGGAATAAAATATTGAGAAAACAGTTAAGACTTCAGAGTTATCTATTTTTCCGGATTTACTCTTCTTACTAACTAATTTAATCTTGTATGATTTAATTCATGGCAAACTATATGTGACTAGACCCTAATTCCTTAGACCTTTCTAGTCTCCTCTAAAATTTATTAACTGCCAATTCCTTGGTCAATTAAATCCAATTAGAGGGTAATGATCAAATTCCACTTTATATGCTACAGAAATCCTAATTATCTAAAAATAAGAGGATTATATGTCACGTATCCCGTTAAATACAAACAATTAGAAATTTAGGATAATATATTTTCAAGCTGTTGTTCAAGTAAAGAGCTTTTCCAAGTTTTACAAGAACTCAATTAGAACATGGGTCATACTTCCATTCCACCCAAATTCATAAAATAAAGAGCGAAAACAATTATTGAAAAATAAATCAAAACATGGATTAAATTAGAAAGATCAAACGAATAAATCCATACAAATAGACAGAGCTCCTAACCTTAACAATAGAGGATTAGTTGCTCATGGAATGCGTAATGTAAATTTGTATAGAATTCCCTAATGGAATCTCCCTAATGGAATGTCCTAATAGAAGATAAGTCTCCCCTTTTTATAACTAATCCTAATTAATTTAAAATCTAATATTTAAAATTAAGATACTATCTTTTCCTATTTAAAAATCAAATTTGAATTTAAATCAGAATTAACTAACTACTCTGCATCTTTGTAACGTGGGGACCACTTGGCTTCACTGGATCCGCGCTTAACTTGACTGCTAAAATGGGGCCCAGAAATCACCCCCAGCGTTTTCTGCGTTTTCTGCACGTGGCGCATGTCACGCGTACGCGTCAATCACGCGTACGCGTCGATGGTCTTTTCCGCAAGTCACGCGGACGCGTCGGTCATGCGTCCGCGTCACTGTGCAATTCTTCAATTCACGCGTACGCGTTAGTCACGCGCATGCGTCGCCATGGAAAGCTCCAAATCATGCGTACGCGTCAGTCACGCGTACGCGTCGCTCCTCGCTACTATCTCCTTTAAATCTTGAGCTGTAAAAACTCCATCAAACCCAGTCGAATGCTACCTAAATAAATAATATTGCACAAAACTCAAAATAGCATTCATAGTGGCTAAAACATAATTAATTCTTAATTAAACTCAACAAATTAGATGCAAATTCACTAGAAAAAGATAGAAAAGATGCTCACGCATCAAGCGGTTACCAGTTTGATCTACTTTGTGGTCATCGAGTGGCATCAAGTTGATAGGGTTGTCCCACAGCTTAACAGAGTGCAGCACCTTCCCGATGGGGGCTTTGAACATAGACTGGCTACACGCTAAGGATGAGAGGGGCGGAGACAGGTGGTTTTCTCTTTACTATCAAGCTTGGCATTTACACTGGTAGAACAGACTTGATTCAGTCATTGTTATCGGTCGAGTGGCAGATTCTGGTCCCTCCACTGAGTTCTTAGATTGGTGGCACCGTGAGGCGCATCGAGTCCTTTCCCCAGGAGCCACATTTGTGGACCCCAGGGACGTGGAGATACCGGCGGAGGCCTTTCAGAGAGGGTCATCACAGGCGCCACGGAGATCACAATTACCCGACATGCCGAACAACTAGCGTGTTGAGAGACGCCGTCGTATTAGTACTCGGGACACAGGTCGAGAGTGGCAATGGTTAGATGATATGATGCAGGTGGAGACGGCGGAGGCCCTGGCGAGCACCGTGTTCGTCGGGCCAGTACTAGACGTCGGGCGACAGGGGGTGGTACTCAGGTTGGTGGTATAGTTAGTGGGGACACAGCGAGTGGGGCTGGGGGCGGGACATTCACGGCTAGATGCAGCTCTCAGACATTCCATCCCGGTGCACAGATGTATGCTGAGGTTGGTAAGAAAGTAACCCCAAGATTCTGCATTTTCTCCTTCCACAAGTGCAAATACAACGGGCAATATGTTCGAGTTTCCGTCTTGAGCAATAGCCAACAACAAAGTCTCTCCATACTTTTCATACAAGTGCGTCCCATTGATGCTGACTAGCGGCTTGCAATGTCGGAATGCCTCAATAGATGGAGGAAATGTCGAGAACATATGATGAAAGTAGATTGTTGATTCATCAACTTGATCACCCACTCTTAGGGAGGTCTTCAGCAGAGCAATCGTACCCTCCAGGGATCCAACAGGGTAGCTCACTATAAGACTCCTCCCAGTCGCCGTAGATCTGTGCCACTGCCTTCTGCTTCGCCAACCATACCTTCCTATAACTAGGCCTGAAACAATAGGTTGCCTATGTTGCCTCCTGCAACACCTTAACCGTAACCGAGGCATCAACTCTGGCCAATGAAAAGATCCTCACACATATGACATGATAGTCAAGCTATTTGTGATCGCTCGATATCGATGTCGCTAAACATGTGTGCGGTCCGTTGTACCGCCTAACTTCCCAGGTGCTCTTCCTTTGCCTCAGCGTGATGCAAATCAATCACGTGCACCAATTACCAAACTCCTTTCATCTTCCGTGGTATTTCAGATGGTCTGACTCGATAACTCTGTACTCAACTCCACGCCGGATGCTGTAATCTTTTACACTCAACACAGCTTCCTCCTTGCTCTGGAAAGATTGGCCTATCTGAAATTCCGTCAAAGCATTTGCATCATGCAGACCCTGACCCGCGAAGGTTGCCTCTACATTCTGGTATTGGCCGACGGCTTTCAAGTTCAACGTTGACATGTGCTGGGGATAGGGGTGCACATGGGCCGGGTGAAGCCGGGTTTGATGTGACCCAGACCCGACCCGAAATATACACTGGGTCTATTTATTAGACCCGAACCCGACCCTAAACCCGATGAAACCAATACACTTTCGGGCCACAATTATACCGGGTGAAAACCGGGTGAAAACCGGGCCGTTAACATTACATTACGTTGATACCTTCTTGTAAACTAGCATGTAAAAATATCCAAATTTCCAAGGCTCCAACCATTAGTTAACATGGTAAAATTCACTTAGAAAAATATAACAAGAACTAACCATTCTTCAAAATTAAAGCATAACCACAATCAATATTAAAGCATAACCACAATCAATACTAATATTGTCTAATAATACCAAATATTTAAATCAATACAAATAACACAATCTTATGTATTAGTCTAAAATCTTATGCATTCTAAACATAAAACATTAACTTATAGTCTTATAATGACTAATAACACAAAATATTAAGGTTTACAATACTTAAATTCCACGTGAGAATAGTCATGATCTATCACTAATAACACAAAATATTAATTGTGTATGTTGACCGGGCCACCGGACCGACTTCGGGTGACCCGAGCTATGGCCCGGACCCGACCCGAAATAATGACCGGGTCTATTTTTGAGACCCGTACCCGACCCTAAACCCGATGAAATCACTCCAAATTAGTTCCTAAAGTGTTCGGGACCGGGCCGGGCCTTCGGGCCGGGCCGGGTCTGTGCACCCCTAGCTGGGGATACTATTGTGTGCCAGAACCCGAAGCACCCTGGGGTGTATGTGTATTGCTCGGGATATCATCATCACTATTCCCACCAATGTCGACCGGCTCGTCATCTAAATCATCGTCCCGCATCGCATTCTCAACTCAATCCGGTCCGGCCTCAACTTCAAAATTAGGAACACCAGGAGGCACACCAACATGAGCAGCCGCAACGCGTGGAGGATCAAGAATCGGAGATGCCGCTACTACCACAAGCATCGACATCGAGGGACCACCCGCCGTCGTCGACTGAGGATTCGGCGTCGTTGCCCCGGAACTGTCGACACCGTCTTCCATCTTCGCAAGCAGCTCGGGTATTCTAACCTTTGGAAAACTCCGCCTACAGTGAAACAAGACTTGCAAGTCCTTATCAGACCCTATCACAAAGGTCTCATACCTCACACCAGCTGATACAACGGCGATGGGAATCTTGTAGAACAATTTTTTAACCCACTTTGTCCCACACACACCGAGCTTCTGTAATACGCTGTATTTAATCTCGGCCAACGTATTCGACGACCGGATAAAAATACTGAGCAGTTTCCTATCCGTAAATTTTACACCATGTCTTTTGCTTTTTTGAATTTTCCCAGAGCAATGCACTAGAGCCACAAAACTCTCATCACCATCCATTTGGGAGAAATGAAACTCTCATCACTCTTCCATCCCAATGCCTTTGAGGGATTTATATAGCCAACGCCCTTAACACACACTCAACGTAATCCGCTACAGCCTCCAGCAATTTACACACGCGTCCCCTTACACATAACCCGCTACTGCCTGTAGTGGTTTATGCACATTTTTCCCTCAACAGAAACCGCTGCTGCCTATAGCGGTTTCTGTGTTGCAACTTTACCACGTAAACCGCGACTAGTTATAGCGGATTACGTTCTCCTGTAAACCGCTACTGATAGATATATGAAACATTACATTTGCGTCTTCTCTTTTCAAAAGTTGTATTTGTGTAATATTGGAGTCTAAACATTTTATTTACATAAATTGTCCTTATTACTACTTAATTATCATCATTTTTCTGTGTCTTTTCAATTGTCATTTTTTTGTTTTGTCTAAAATTTAATTTGTTAAAATAAATTTTGAACTAAAACAAATATAAAAAAGATGAAATGAAAAACTAGTAATCGATTGAACTAAATTTTGGTTGAGATCCAAAAGATTAAAATTTTAAAATAATTATTATATTTATTTAGTGAGTTCTAAAAGATTAAAACTTTTAGTATATAATTAATAATAGTTTGTTAAAATTATTTATATAAAAAAATTACTACAAAAAAATTAGAATTTAAAAATATAAAATCTAAAAATATAAATGAGAAAATCACTTTGTAATAATTTGATTATTTTTTATTTTTCTGAAAAAATTTTGTTTATTAAGGTGTAAAAAATGAGACTAAAACTAATAGGATTAAAAAATGTTAAAATGTAAGATTATAAAAAAAATTTATATAAGAACTAATTTTATCATTTTTTAACATTTTAGGAATTAAAATGACCTACACGTGTATTTTCAAATAATACATAACATGTCATAACCCAGCAACCAATCATCTTGTAATACGTGACATTAATTTATTACGTCACCATACCATGTGACACTTAATATGACACGTCATCATTTAACTAATAAAAAAAAATAATTTGATTAACGTTTTATCTTCTAAAAACTAAAATGATTAATTTAATCCTTCGAAAATTAATTTGAAGAAAGAATGATCTTTTAGAAACAAATTTAATTGTTAATTCGGTAAAATAATAAAAGGATAACTAACGAAAAGTCTTACCCCTTAAAAAAACAATTAGTCACGCCAAATTAATCTAATTCTTAATAGGGTAAACCATCAAAATGCATTCGAATAATTTTGTTATTAACAAAAATATACTCAAATTTTATTATCAATAAAAATAGTCTCAAATAATTTTAAAATGTGACAAAAATATCCAATATTAAATATATTTTTTCAAAAAATGCTTTAGAGATTGAAAGGTAAACTACCAAAAATATACTCAAATAATTTTATCACTAACAAAAATTGCCCAAATTTTAGTATCAACAAAAATATCCTCAAATATTTAAAAAACGTGCCAAGAATATTCAAATGAATATTTTTTTTGTAAGTGGCAAATAACTTTTGTATTTAACAACCGCTTATGCATTTGATCTAAAATTTTATAAGAATGTTTAAATAAATATTTAAAAAATACACAAAAAATGGGATAAAAATTTGATCCCTATATTTTTATTTTTTTTAAAAGTATTATTGGTTGTTGACTAAAAATTACAAAAAAAAAAAAGAAACATTTAGCGAAAAATAACCAAATTTTAAGGATAAAAATATCCCTTTTTTTTAATCATACTTGCAAAAAATTGCATTAAAATTCAATTTCTGAAGTATTTTTTGAGAATACATATTTAATGTTGGGTATTTTTGTTGCGTTTTTAAATTATTTGAGAGTATTTTTGTTGATAAATTCGAGTGCATTTTTGTCAGCAACAAAATTATTCGGGTGCATTTTTTATGGTTTACCCGAGATTGAATTTTGATGCTGTTATTTGCAATTATGATTAGAAAAATGAGATTTTTTAACTTTAAAATTTGGTGATTTTTTATTAAGTATATATTTTTTTTATAATTTTTTGTCAACAACTAATAATACTTTTAAAAAATAAAATAAAAATATAGAGATCAAAATTTTATCCCATTTTTTGTGTGTACTTTTTAAACAATTATCTAAACATTTCTATAAAATTTTGGATTAAATACATAAGTGATTTATCAAATACAAAAGTCGTTTGCCACTTATAAAAAATTTTTTTGAATATTTTTATTGCGTTTTTAAATTATTTAAGAGTATTTTTGTCAATAATAAAATTCGGATATATTTTTATTAACAACAAAATTATTTAAGTACATTTTTAGTAGTTTACCTTTCTTCATAACAAGAAAAATAATTAATTAAACGTTTGGGTTTGATATATCACCTTGATAATCCCAAATAGAAATATTGGTTGGGCTAATTTATGAGTAATTACCCAAATCAGTTCTCAAGGATTTTAGAATCGGATATTTTAGTCCTCAAGAAAAATTAATACACAGATCAATCCCCAAGGTTTTACTCTGGCAGACAAATCAGTCCCCAATTCATTTTTCGACAAAATAATTACCCATATCAGTCCCCAAAGATTTTAAAAACGGACATTTTAGTCCCAAAAAAAACTAATGTACAAATCAATCCCCAACGTTTTTCTCTATTAGACATAATAGTCATCCATTCAAAAATAAAATAAAATAAAATCATTATTATTATTACTTGCACAATAATATTGTACTATATTTTTTGTATTTTTTGGACAAAAATAATGATAAATTTATTCATTAAATTCTTATATATATATATATATATATATATATATATATATATATATATATATATATATATTTGGCATAGCGGGCCTCAGCGGGAGGCCCACACGAAAGGCTATTAGCTCAGAGCGCGCCCCCTAAAACTGCATCGTTGTGCCTGGCCTATAAATACTAGTTATTCAACAAGTTCGATTGATTGATACGAGTTGATTTTCTGTGGTAAAGGCCGTAATGCCAGAGGAATCATTACCGCAGGGCATAGAGGGGGAGGTCATAAGCGTCTATACCGTAAAATCGATTTTCGCTGGAATTGAAATAACTGAGAAAAAAAAGAATTCTTTTTTATTTTGCAAGTTAAAAAAATTTCTAAGAATTTAATGAATAAATTTATCATTATTTTTGTCAAAAAATACAAAAAATAAAGTACAATATTATTGTGCAATTAATAATAATTATTTTATTTTATTTTATTTTTGGACGGGGGACTATTATGTTTAATAGAGAAAAACGTCGGGGATTGATTTGTACATTAGTTTTTCTTGGGGACTAAAATGTCCGTTTTTAAAAATCTTTTGGAACTGATCTGGGTAATTACTCTATCGGAAAATGAACTGGGACTGATTTGTTTGCCAGAGTAAAACCTTAAGAATTGATCTGTGTATTGATTTTTCTTCTTAAGGACTAAAATGTCCGATTCTAAAATCATTGGGGACTGATTTGGATAATTATTCTAAATTAAACAATTCTTTTAACCCATATTAACCCAATAGCTCGATTCAAAATGGGTTAACTTCCTATAAAATTTTGGATCAAATACATAAGTAGTTTATCAAATTCAAAAGTGGTTTGCTATTTACAAAAAAAAAAAAAAAATTTTTGAATATTTTTATCCCGCTTTTAAATTATTTAAGGGTTTTTTTGTCAATAATAAAATTCAGATTATTTAGGTACATTTTTAGTAGTTTACCCTTCTTAATTATGAGAAAAATAAATAATTAAATGTTCGGATTTGATATATCACCTTGATAATCCCAAATAAAAATATTGGTTGGGCTAATAAATTAAACAATTCTTTTAACCCATATTAACCTAATAGCTCGATTCAAATTGGGCTAAGTAGATAGCTTAAATACAATTTTGTTAATTAATAATGACAAAAAATAAATTACCAAAAAAATGACTAAAAAAATAGCTAACTTAGATTGCTCGGGTGGTTAACTCACTTGTCCACTTAAACAAGTGTTTGAAATTTAAATTCCACCCATTGATCAACGACAAACCCTTAAATAAAGCTCAGATCCGCAACGAATTAGTCCTTAATCTGCCGGATTGGAAGATACCGTAGGCAATAAAAACAATGACAAAAAAAAATTACCAAAAAAATGACTTAAAAGTAAAAAATGGCCAGATAAAAAAACGAGATTAAAAAGGGGCCATGCTTCATCTACGTATGAAAATTGAAAAATATTCAGTATTTCATTATTTACGACCAGTAGCATATGATAGACCAACCAGAATCCGGCAACAACGATAAAGTCAGACTCTAGCAACGGAAACCCAGGTAGCTGCCAATTTCCAAAGGTTGGATGTGTTTAATAGGTAATTTTCTTTGAATAATTTCCAAATTTATGAATCTTGCTATGTAGGTAAACATAATGTTCCTATGCAAAATCAATTGCAGCTAGATTCTATACAACTTAACTAAATTTATCCACACTAATAAATTTGTTTTTTGTACATTCATGATACAGGCAATCAGGCATAAAGCAACCTACCTCTAAACACAGATAACAGACAACCAAACTTGGTTCCTCTTTTGGACTCATCGGGTATTACCTTGTACATTATATACTCGTTAAGCAAGCAAAAATATTGGGGGCGTCCCCGTGTTTACGAAGTACCATGTTTCTCACCTATTTAATTTTCATAAACGTGAATATGCTTTTATCAACCAAGCTCAAATATTAATGGTTGCATCCCACAGCCTTAGAAGCCCATTACGGCCACCACTGCATATCCTTTTCCTCTCCAGATCTGAAGCAATACATCTTACCTGGATGTCACAGTAAGGCCAAAATCAACCCATGAACGAAGAATAAAGAGCGTTGAACATGAATAACATAATACTCTTTAACCACATATATTGCCCTGCTAAATGGCAAAAATATGCACCCTAAAGTATAGCTGAGGCAAATCAAAATAACAGCAATCAATGAGCCATAGTTCTAAAGTAAACATCACCACAAAACTTAATTTCACAAAGAAAAGAACATCAATATATTTTTTCCTACTTCAGTGCTAGTAATTATCTAAGGAATGCACTTCCTTAGGTAGTTTCCCCCAAAGCAATTATTTGTCTCAAAAGATCAATAAAATTGGCACTGGATTGTAGTTACATGTTAAAAAGTTTAAGAGCACATCATAATGTTCACTGATCACATTATACCAGAGCCGGACCATATCAAGTGGAAAATCCAAAAGAGCACATACCATAGCAACTGTTTTTTGAGGTGTTCTGTAAACCTGCCAGCCAGCCATTTTGGACCCAGTACCAGAAAAACCACCAAGTCTCTCTTGAGGCCGATGGAAAAGTGACATCGAATTGTCCGCTGCTCCAATGCCTAACCAGTGCTCCCCAGCATTGATAGATAATATGGCAGCATTGTGAATTGTAACATTTTTTGCACACCTTATACCCCCTGTACAGTCAATGAGTAAAAAATTATCAGATGATCTCTACCTTCTAAAGTTCTAATTTTGTACAGAATAAATACACAGGCACAACACTAGGTCATTCTGTTGTATTATTGCTTCTTAAAATTGCATGTTACAATTTGTTGTAAGATTAAGACACCATTTTGGTGGAGTATAAATAGCATGATAGTATTTTACAATGAGACACTTTGAAGTTTTTTAAACTTTAAACAGTCTGCATATTTCACAAATCAAACAAGCTAAACATCACGGAGGAAAATTGTATGGATAAAGAGATTGCCATACCGTCATCATTTTCCCAAAACCGTAGCAGGCCGTCAGTTGACCCTGGAATTGAATTTAACATTTAGCAAGCAATGGAAATAAAAACACACAGCCAGTGTCTTAATGAAACCCACACACACAGAGAGCATTGCCAAATTTGGAGATGATGCACCTGTTATAATTCCTCTGTCTAAAGCAGAATATTCGACACATAATATTGGCCCGGCATGGCATGCTAAGACAGCATCACATATTCCTCGGGAAACAGACCACAATCTTGCTGTCCAATCATCACTACCAGTAATTACAGTATCACCAACCATTCTTATGGACCTGCATTTTTCATACTCAATTATATATTTTATTTACTATCGATACAATAGATATAGATAAAGGGTCCCCTCTTGGTGTCCAATTTCTACTATAAATTTTACCCCAAGAAGGGGGGAAAAATATCATCCACTCCTTAAAAATAACCGACAGTAACCACTCATCCAACTATTTCTTCTTACTTCATATCTTTACCATCATGAAAACACTCATCAAACTCTCACTCCCCACAATAAAGTTTTCTTGTTTCATGCTTCCCATTGTATAAATACCAACAAATTTAAAAAGATAACTCATGCTTGTTAAGCCGCTAGTACGAATAACATAGTAGAGTAGAAATACATGTTCTCTTAACCTTATCCATTGTGTATGTCCTGAAAGTTTATGCATCTGTCTACTAGCACGAATGTCCCATATGCTCGCAACCCTGTAATGCCAGAAACAATCAATGCATGACAAATGGCTGAATTGCACACAGAAAAATCAACATAGAATTTGTATGTGCGCGCGCGCACACACACATCTACATTCTTTTAACTTACACATCTCTTCCAGCAGCAGCCAAGAGTCCCACATTGTCATCATATTCCATGCATAAAACAGCACTAGAGCAACGACCAACAGTTGCAACACATCTATCAGTTCTAACATCCCACATCTTCACAGTACCATCATACGATGAAGTTAGGACACGTTCACCGGAGAGCATGCGCACACAGCTGACCTACAAGGTTTGCATTATATTAAGTTTCAACTTTCCAACCTTTATATTTTTCATCACTTATTTACCTACATCTGTTTACTGTAGATCAGCCAGAAATATTTTAAAGTAATACCGGTCCATCATGGCCTTTAAGCTCTTCCAGAAGTTGAGTTGTTTGCTTATCCCAAACCAAAACAGACTGATCATCAGATCCTGACACCACTTTCCCCCTATCTGAATTTATGGCACGGATAGTTCTACATTTGAATCCAGAAGCAAGGTTGCCCATAAATATATATCCAGAGATGTTAAGAACAAAAGAAATAATATATATATATATATATATATATATATATATATATAGGGGAGAGAGAGATAGAGAACCTCGTATGCCCTTTTAGAGTTGCCCTGAGTTCAGAACCACGCAGACTAGGATCCCAGATCTTAACCTGCATGTTTGGAAAAGTTATATTCATAACACATTAATTCATTCCTAACATCCTAAGGCAAAAAATGCAACCTGAGCTGCATAATGGCATCCATAGACATTGAAACTTACTGAGCAGTCTGTGCTTCCGCTAATAAAGAAACCAGCATCTTCACGGTCACCCACCAAATCCCACACCTCTCTCTTTGTAACACAATGGAGAGCAGTAATGGCACCATTATGACCCCTAAGTATGCGGACATTTGTTTGAAGCTTCTTCTGCCCACCAGTTGAAAGATCATGTTTCCGAGGAGTGCCATTCTCTTGTGCAGCTAAATTTGTAACAATAGAACAAAGTGATACCCTTAGTTTACTCAAGAATCAATACATAGTTGCACTAGCAGATAATGTATTAATTAATACCTGAATTGCCCCCATCAGACGTCCATTTACGACTAAAGCTGGATCTAGATGAAGTATTTCGGGTGAACATACTTTGCACCCAGCTTCTACCAACACCAGTTCCCTCGGCAGGTTGCTGGCCATCATCTTTGGAATCTTTTGAATGTGGGGATGGTAATGCAAGGGATGACATAGACTGTGCCTTAAATGATGTGACTCCCCAATATCCATTGCGTAGTTGCTGGATATGAGACAAGAACCCTCTGATTTTTATCTGCATCAATAACATGGAAAACAATTCAGCAATAATCCATCACATGACATGAGCCAAAATTTTCAGTAGTATTATTTCAAGAGAAATAGATAAAGTAAAGTCAACATTCAAAAGAAAGAGAAACAATGACGTATACCATGAAAGCATAACACAAGGGGCGACATTACTAGTATGCAAAAAACGATAAGATACAAAACCAACGGTACTAAGAGAAACATTGATGCAGAATCTGTACTTCTTTAGGGTATGGCATTTCAAGTTTACATGGTCAACATTTTGTGATCTTGATTATTAGTTGCATTTATTGTTATTTCGGGTGCCTTAGTTATATATAGTTTATTAAGTTTTATGAACTATTGTATTACGTATACACTTTTGGTTATTAATCCCACATCAGATCATTATGCTTTGAGACCAAGTCTCTAATTGAAGATCAAGGATTCAAATACGCTGAGCATCTAGGTACTGAATACTATAGTGCCATAGTTTAATAATTTTGTTCTGTTCTACTTGTGTTGGTTCTTCATCAATTTATGCGGGACATAAACTACGGTTTATTGTCTTTCCTCATTTTTCTTTCCTTCCAATACTTCTTTGACTCTATATTATATAAGCTGGTAGGCTTCTTTTATTGGTTAGAAAAAGTCCTTTTTCTTTTCTCTCTCTCCCTTGGGATTAGAAAAAGAATTTTTACTAGAGCAGTAAAGAAGAGTACAAAAGAGGACAACACATCCTCACAACGATACAAAAATAACAACCATGTCGTATAAGGATAAACCATGCAGCAAAGCAACATATAACACTCACTTGAAAAGCAATTTATGCATTTCTAAAAAGAAATTAACTTACAAATTGCTTGGATCCAATGCTGTTCCTCTCTGCAATTGTTTCAATCATGTACCAAGCATCATTATCAGGAAGTCCCAGCCCAGCCTTCATTACGGCAAAGAAGGCTCAGTATACAAAAGTATAACATGATACAATTTGACTTCACCAGAACTACAGAAGTTAACAGAAGAATTTAAGCACATGAAATAGCCTAGACAATACCATGTGTGATGCCAACACCACAAGCTGTGCTGTCACAAGAGATGCATAGTTTGCTGATCTGGCAAAGAAAAAATTGAAACTTTATAAACATCTATGGAAAAAAATAGAAGTATCGGTGCATTTATGTCCAAATTCAATTAAATCTACAATGATTGGATGGTTGGTTAAAGAGGTCAGAAAGAATATACATACATTCACAAATAGTTAGGTTGAAGGTCATAGAACAATAGGATTTATTTTAGTAGTGTTTGTTTGTGCTTGTGAAAACAAGCTGAAGTAGAAAATAATCAGTGTTTTTTTATTATAAAAAAAATATAAGCATACAAGGAGCTGCTTCTCCCAAAATCGAGAGAGAGAGAGAGAGAGAAATCCCTGTACAAAACAACATTCTACATTCTTTTAAAAGAACTAGGAATAGCAGTAACTACCATCTACTAGCTAGGATGACAGCCATACTAGCTATAACTAACTTATCAGTGAAAGGTCCCTAACTCCTAACTACCCTTAGGGTAGCTTCCCCCACGAGCTACCATTCTCTTGTATATAAACAGAGAAGTCACCCAATTGAGGATCTCAGATTCATGATACACAATTCAGACATTTCTCTTCTCGCTTTCTCTCTCTACTTCGCTGTTTCAGTTTTCTATTATCAATGTTGTTTGTTTGTGCTTTTCAAAGCAAGCCGAAGTAGAAAATAACAAGTCTTTCTAGAGTTATTTTAACTAGTGTATCAATAGACACTGATTCACTCTTTTATTTATTAAATGCACGTAAAAATAGTGAAAATAGAATTAGTTGAGATGGCGAGTTGTTTATAATTTAACCTAAAAGTCTTGGGCTCAAGTCTTTGATATAACAAAAAAAATATACTTTTTATAGATTATATATAACGAAGGGTGTTTAAAGAAAAAAAAGTTGGACACCAACCGTTCTCATATTCTCATTATATATAGTATAGAAGTATAGATATAGAAGTACAGATATAGAAGATATATAATATAGATAAGCATACAAGGAGCTACTTCTCCCAAAATCAAAAGCATGAGAGAATAGCTTTGACAATTTTTAGCAAAAACATACATTCATAGTTAGCAAAATCAAAGTAATTAGAAATTTTTTGTTTTGATACAAGGTACTTTTACAATTACATAGAAATGCAACATAATTTTCTGATTCTGCTTCTACAACTAAAGAATTACTTCTTGTGGAATCTTAACCAAACCAGCCCATTATTTGTATTCAAAACAAAGATGATGATACTGATGATAGGATATAAAACACACAGTAATGTAAAGAATGAAGAAAACTAATATAAAAAGAAACAGAAGACAATCAAAGAAAAATTTTAAATCCTTACTTGTTTGAAGATTGCTCCATTAAATAGTCAAAATATCCTTCCCAAAACCTGCAAGGAAGGTGCATGAACTGTGTCAACACTTAGTTCAAGATAAGACCACTAAAACATCGTGTGAAAACATGAAAAAATAGTTATGGGAAATACAGACCGCAGCTCATCCCAAATAGAAAGAGAAATAAGATGTCGTTGCACATAGTCTGGCACATTGTTATTGTCTTTCTTATACATATCAGATGAAACTTCAAGAGCATCTCTAATGGTTGGCAAGTCATTCCGTGCGGTTGCACGATTTATAGCTGTTTTGAGCTGAAAATGAGCAGATTTGATAGGAACGAGAATTAGACATGAACTCAGTTAGAAGTTAAGGGAGGGAAGGTATATTCTTTCTGCCAACACTTGTGGCAATACTGAAACGAAGTAATTTAGACATAACTATACTCAGTCCCTCTAGTGTTAAAAAGAATTTAGTTTGGTTTCCTTAAACTGCAATTACAACAATCTTTTCCTTCAAAATTTTAATACATTTCACACTGTTTTTCTGACTGGAACTATGAAGGAGGATGTGTCTCTGATAAGATCCCTCTTTTACAAGCACCTCAATGGAGTCATATCAAAGAGATGGTGCTGTCTCATTATTAACTTGTATTTGATATTAAATTATTGGACTTGTATAAAGCCAGAGGGGCAGACATTGAAATGTTATATCAAGATTAAAACCTCAAATTAGTCCTCAAAAGTGTCATTGCACCAATTTGGCCTCAAGATTTGTAATTTAAACTTTGAGGTATTAAAGTTCATTTCTTGCTAGACTAAAGGATTAAAATATCTTACAATAACTTGAAATGAATTTTCATTTTTGGAGACTTAAATTTGTTGAACACATATGAAGGATTGACAAGTTAAACAAAAGGAATAGCATTTGTTTACCAATTCTTTCACTGCAATAAACTGTTCTTCAGTGAGCTGACAGCTCCAACCCTGATAGAAAGATCTAGCATAAGCTTCATTGCGACAGGGAAAATAACAAAAGAAATTAATTATCAGTGTTAGCTAAATAAGACTAACTGAATGTATATGCTCGCTTATGCATTCAACAAATCCACTACCACCAATCCCCTCTGCATCAGATTCAATCAAAGCTGCAAGGCCAACCACAAAATAACTTATTAGAAAACTCCGTACTCCACTTCTAACATAAATTAATTTTTTAACCTGACAACGGGAAAATTCACATTCCACTAGTATCAAAAAGAAAATTGAGATCAATGATACCAAGTATTGTTCCATATTCAAAGGAGGCGAGAGGATCATCTGTTGCTCCCAATTTGAGAAGCCGCAGCCATAAACCCTGTGTTATGAAGAAAAAAAAGCAATGTAAAAAGGTGATACTGTACCAATTTCAACATATAGTAGCAGTCATTATGGAGAGTAATACAGTCAAATGTATCAGAATCCAACAACCATGAAAACATCAAAGATTGATCTAAACAAGTGTTTTTCAGTATTTTTTTTTTTTTTTTAAGACTGGATTTTTTGGAGCAGCAGTAGGATCCAACAATAAGTAAGATCCTGGAGGCCTTTATGTTAAAGCAAGAGAGATGTGATTCATGATGTAATTTTGTAGGAGAATGGGCGGGGGAAATGGCTATGTGTGAGAGAAAATGAAGAGAAAGAAGGGAATTTACAAAGAAGAGTGGGTAACTTATTTTAGACAACTAAAGTTGCTGTGGGTCTTCAATGAAACCAAAGAATAAGAACTAGCAGCAGCAGTAAACTAACTTCTACAGTTCCACTACACAATAAACAAGCATCATAAATTTCCAGATCTATATTGAAAATAAGGGGAAAATTAAGTTCACGCAAAATGGATACACCCATGCATGCACACACAAACATACATAGAGGAATGTATAGAGAAAAGACCGATAAACGTACCTGCAGCTTAACCTTAATATCCAGCACCATTCTGTCCCTTTCAGCCTGAAACCACAAAAAGAATAACGTGAGGGACCAACTGCAAAATAAATAGATCAATACACAAGCAGCACTAACAAAATAATCCTGGCCATGTTAACTTACCGCCCTCTCAAGTGGACTAAGACCATCTGCTAACAGATCCTTACTGAAAGAACACAGAAGAACAGTAAGATAGAAAAACAAGAATAAGGTGGAAAAACAATTTAAGTTAAAATGTAGAAACAACCATGACAATCAGTTTATTCAATAGATAGAACAAGGCAGAATGTACTGCTCACAATAGAAGACATTCTGTTCAGGATACCCAATACTTAATGCCTAGAAACTGAAAGCAGCATAGATCAACAGCAACAACGATAACGAATCCTAATTCAAAATTGCTTCCTCTTTGAGTGACAACAATTAATATTCATGCAAACCATACACTCTCCAACTTTTAGACTTTTCCTATAAATAGAATTTAGTCATATTTGTACCAATGTACAGAATACATTTCGCACATTGGGAGAGATTCCTTTTAATCAAGAACCGTAATTAAATAACTGAAAAGGATATGCGGGCCAGCTTTTCTAGGCATCAGTATGACAACAAAAGAGTGTCCTGATGTTAGGCATTGGCGCATTGCTTGCATTACCTTGGAGTATGTCTTCCTGAGTACTCATAGGCATTACTAACTGCTGAAAGAATATCCCTCCTATTTTCTTCTTCCTCTTCTGTTCTGCTGATTGCAGGAAATCTATCATAGGTATAATTGGCACCAGATCCTGCAAGGTAAAAAAAGTAGAAAAAGGTAAAAAAATATGCATTCAATTTAGTTTATATTTGCGAGTAATCAATTTAGACACAAAATTGGCTAGAAGTCATGCATTTCACCTGACATTCCAGCATCAAAATCTGATATTGTTAAGATCTCAGGCTCTACCAAAGGTGAAGGAAGAATTGACATAGGGTTTTGACCCCTTCCAATTGCATCCTGTAGCTTATCAAGCAGGTTATTGTTGTTTTCATCAGAACCTACCCCTCTCTCCAAATAATCCAAGAAACCATGAGAATCAAGGAACTGAGCTATCTGTAAAATTCAAATTTGACATCAGATGAAAGACAGAAATTATACAGCAATAATAAGAATGGAATTAGCATTTCTTTGATAAAACATGATTTAAACCCAGCCAATGTAATTATCATTAGTACATCCATGAATCTTCTAACCATCATAATCAACAATGAAAATCTAATCATTAGTAGGATCAATTTAGTCATTGGAATTTCCATCGCTGCTAATTGGAGAACACACCCCATGTTATGAGTAAAAAATTACCATTGGCTCTGGTGGTTGATTAGTAGCTCGAGACCGTTTCTTCAAGAAAGCTTGAGTATTGAAGACCTGAGTGGAACTATTTTCCTGATGCCAAAATAGGAAAAAAGAAGAAAATGAACAATGAAAGGTCATACCAAAGTTTTCTCATGGAAGATTGAAAACTAAATTCTTGAAACAAGAAATAGAATATTCATACTAGGAAATTCCGATAGCCACTTAAAAGTGTTGCAAAGAACTTTAAGAATATCATCCTGCACAAGAAACATGGTGACAATAAGGCACATCAGACTGGAGACCATTTGTTGTACTACCAACATGTCTGGTTTTTAACATCTGAAAACTGATGCATAAGGGAGGGGGGGGGGGGGGGGGGGGGGGGGGGGGAATATTGAATGACTCAAATGTTTAATAATAGTTTAAAAATAGACGGCACAAGTAAATCATCAAATAAAAATTCCAGGGATTGGTGGTCATAAAAGTTCCACCACTTTCTAAAATGGCAAAAAAGTTAAACAATATATTGGACTGTCCACAAGGAACCAAAACAATAAATTGGACAGTCCACAAGGGACCAAGAAACAACATAAATTAGAACTACAATGAGCAAAGCACAAATCATTCTTGGTATAACGGGCAGGCATCAAGTTCATTTATGTGAGAAAATTTCAATATTTTATTACAAAGATCAATCAGCAATGTTTAGAATAAAGTGTATCATAATATTTTCCAGGGAACTAAATTAAGAATTCATTAAAATGTTCATCAATCTAGCATCTCATTCACTTTCATATGATTTTATTCAGTGACGGTGAACCTAAAAAGAATGGAAAACAATGAATAATCTACCATCGAAGGATCACCTTAACTGAAGGTCATGATCCGCTCCCCATTGCTTAGCCGCAAATTTAGTATAATGCTCAGATACACTATATATTCCAGCCTTCAATTCATCAATTCCAGTTACATTGGGGTATAATAACTTGATTACCTCACCACGCAAGAAGCTGTATTCTGGCTCGGGAATAGGTGGAATTTCCTCTGATGTAGTAATACGATTATAATCGAGGTCAACAACCACCACCTACAAGAGAGTAAAAGATATCAATTAAAATAAATGAAAGCAAAACATCATTCGAAACAAATAGAATCGCCCACATGCATGCCAACCTGTAAATCAAGAAAAGCAAACATGATTTTTTTTTTTTTGTTGGTTGTTGGGGAGGGGGGGGTTGTTTCTGGGTGAAGCTTAGACCTGATATTGATAACTAGTTCAAGAATGCAGAAAAGAATACAATAAATACACACACAGAACTTTACCAGTCCTAAAAACACCTGTTGCCACAGGTAAAGAAGCAAGGAACAGGACTAGAACAAGTTCATGAATACATTACTTCTACAGTTTTCTTGTTAGGAAAAATAGAAAGATGGAAAATAGAAAAGTGAAAATTTTAAAGATACTTGGTAGGTTAAAAATAAGTATTTTTTTTTTCACTTTTTACATGCATCTCATTTTCACCAGCCCATTTTCCAACTCAATTTGACTCAAACAATACACAGCCTTAAGGATAGATGACCTTGAGGCTTAAACTGAGAAGTTCCCCCACCTATTTGCAGTAAATCATTAGCTATAACATTATGACTTCAATCAAACTAATTAATGATAAAAGTGCAGCAAAACTAGTAGCCAGCAATTAATCAAATAATGCAAGAATATAGATAAATTAAACACCAAGGGAATGGAATTTCTCTAAATAAGCAGTGGTGTTAAGGAACAAGAGTACTGACTTACACCATCCATGACCTGTGCAGAGGTATCAACACACGAATGGAGGCCCATCATATATGGTGTAGGAGCATCAATATAATCTACTCCTTTGAAGAATAGTGACGGAATGTATACATGCTAAAGAAAGAAAGAAAAAACATCAAGAGAAAAATATTAAAAGCGAGTTAACAAAAGGTACCAACATTTTAGGAATGAGCATCATGAGTTATTATCAAATATGATATACACATCTTTTCAGAGAGATAACCGCAGAAATCAGCCATAACAACAAAAATGATGCTACCAATCGAGAAAAAAAAAAAAAACACTGGTGTACACAAATAAAGGAAACACTCAAGATAAAGATTTTCAAATCTAACCTGCCATCGGAATGGGTAGATTAAGTGACAAATGGCCTCAGATGCAAGAGTTAGAAGTGAATACCTGCCAAAAGAAAGTATAGAATAAACATAGATTTAACAAATGAATTAACTAATACTCTAAATGACAAACTTCTAAACAACTAACATAAATACAACATATCTGCATATATTGGATGAACCCCATGTTCAAATTTCACACAGCAATCAAATGTAACTATCATATCTCCTTTCTTGAAGTAATCAAGGGGAATCCAAATCAACGCCAAACAGAAACAGTATTATCAGGATAAGCTAGTACAGTACAAACACAAATACAATTGGGAAACTGTGCAAGTTAAAATCTACTATTTAGCTTTAAAATTTCATCGGTAATCAACATGAAATTTTATGAAAGTGTAGATGGTAGTTAAAGAACCAGACTGTGGACACTGGAGAGGTCATTGATGAACCAAAATATAACTAGGAACTATGGCCGTAAGGTCTTAAGAAGTATACTTGTTAGCTCGAAGCAAAATCCTCCTTTCAAGCAACACGGCTGTAAAAAGTTGTATTAAGTTGTCAACATCCAAGCACTGCACCAGAGGCTGAAATGATATCTGCTCCAGAAAACCATGGATGGTTGTTAACAAATGAACCAGATGAAAACAGCTAATCAAGTCTAGAAACCAAGTTTCAGGAGACTGTACATCAGCATGGGGAAGCCCATCAGTTGGTGGAGCCTCAGCAGAAAGCAGACAATTCTCAATAGCAAACAGCACTCGCTCCTTTCCAGGAGTTGGCAAAGGCACATTGGACACCATATGTGCTATGACATCCCATAGTGGTTTACTGAAATTGTTACACACTGGGAATGGTAAGAGAAACAGAAACAAAAAACCACAGATTTTTCATATTTAATCTAAGACAACTTGTGGTCACATTTATAAAGCATAAATAAAAAGAAAACTCGTAGTTATGTTCTGATTTTGAAAAAGCAAAGATTTTGCCACCATTGTAGACTTACCTAGTTCCATTCGGAGAAAAACACAGTGCAAATATCTCCTCCAGAGCACTCCGAAGTAGACGGAAACTTGGCAAGCGTGAAACTAGACAGATGCATTTGTCAGCATATGAATTTGCCTGTATACGGTAAGCCTCTGCGATATCCTCACAAACTGGATCTCGGAAAGAAATGCAGCTAACATAGATTTTAGAACCATCACCCTCTGCATCAAACTTTTAAGTCAATATGATATCAGATATGAAGAAACAAAACCATAAACGCTGAAAGTAATATCAACTGAAAAACCTATTGCAAATCATGGTGAGACGATGAGAGTATCATCATTCATCAGGGAGGATAAATGGGAAAATGCAAATATGAAAGTTAAAAGTATTTAGCAAGGACTCGGCATAAAATAGTCACCCCCCAAATCAGAATGTAGAAAGAAAGAATGATTACTTTATTCTGAGGTAGCAAGAAACCATCAGTGAAAATCACTTATAATCTTCTCTGTTGTGGTCTAATACTTCTATCCCCAATAAAAATTCCATAGTTTCTATCAAATATATCTATATATATATGCGCCCAACATGCACCCCGGTCCTGATTTGAGTATCGCAATGGCCCCGGTGCAATATATGTTCAATCCCTAATCATGTATCAACAGTTCAGCATATCTAAGTAAACTTCCTAAATCAATATCCAACTTCCTAAGCTACTCCCAAGTCCCACCAAATAAAAGCAAGTAAAAGCTAGCTAAGGTAAACTGGAGAAACCATGCTTGCACAAAAACATACCAGTCAAAACCATCGGATAGCTCCTCGGAAACGTGGAAGGATCGTTGGAATCAAATCCTGATGCATGGAACGCAACACCAGCAGGTAGAACACACTGAAAAGGAACAACGTTCACTGGCATCAGATAAAATTAACACAATAAGGAAATTTAGTAAACGCAACGACGAACACGAACACTTCAGAAAAACGGGAATGCATATGAAAAAGAGGTTCGTTGAGGAAGAAGCAGTTACAGTGGGAAGCTGAGGAGGCGGAGGAGGATAGAGAGTGTGAGTCGGAGGAGGATACTGGTCGAGGAGTGAAGGAGTATACATGCAGCCAGGGCCATGGTAACCTTTGATTCCATCAATGTTTCGAATCTCCGGTCCGATCCCACACACAACGAAGTACTCAAAGATTGGAGGCATTGCCTTTTCTTCTTTAGGAGATTCGTCAATGGCGGAATTGGAGATCTCTTCTCCCCCGTTTCTCCCCTCAGGAACCGGGAGAGAAGAAGAGTGCTCCGAGATCTGGTGTTCTATCTCTTGTTTTTGACGATGATGGAGTTGAGTTAGTCGATAGATCAATTCAGGAGCTTAAGCAATAATCAGTCGTCAGGTGTGAAACTGCATCGGAGTTTCTTTTCTGCGGAGAGGTTGATTCAGGACGGAGAAACGAGAAAAGAAAAACCGTCACTCAGAAACAAAAAATTAAAAAACGAAAAAAAGAAAAAATATATATAATACAAGGAAGTGAAAAAAATAAATTAACCATCAATTCTTAAAAAAAGTTTATTTATTTAATTCATTTTTAAAAAATTTTATCAATAAAATTATTTTTTAAAAATTAGAACTAATTTAATTAATAAAATTTTTTAGAGATAAATTTAAAAAATATTCCATAAAAGTTTTAAAAATTAAAAAAAATATCTATTATAAAATAAAAAATTGTTAGAATTTTTATTTAAATTAATTAAATATATTATTTATCAATTTTATGTATTTATTGATATACACAATGTATCACATCGAGTGTTATAACCCAAATTTAATTAAACTCATATTTTAGTACCTGAGTATTCAACATATGATACAATAAAAATTGAATATATCCTGAACGTATTCAAGATATGATACGTAATTAAAAACGGATACTCAGTACTTAAAATATAGTCGTATTTTAAATGAGGTTACAATATTCGAAATACGTTCGAAGATTATATATACTGGCTTTGTCGAGATATTCTGTCATTTATGATATTTTTTAACATTTGATAGCTTTTAAACTTTTAAATCTAATACTTAAAGTATAAATAACTCTCCAACAATATGTGCATGACAGAGTAATTAACCAGCTAAATGTGATATGGCTCATAAAGACATAATTGAAGTATTGGATTTCGAAATCAGTTTTTGTCTCTTTTAATTTGTGAAATTAATTAGTTTACATATTTAGAATTTATTAATTAGTTTAAGGTAATGTTATAAAGACGAAAAAAATAATCAGAACTTACCTTATTTAACATTTATTAATTGTGATAATAATTAATAAATAATAAATAAAATAAATTATGGCTGTTTTTGACTGATTTTCTTTAGTTACTAAATATTTATATTAGTTTATATGTTAAGACTTAAGAGAGTATTTTGAATTAATTAGTTAATAAAACATACATGAGAGTATATTATATTAATTTATGTAATTTATTCAACATGTCAGGATAATTAGATATAAGTAGTTAAATTAGATGTTAAGATATTGACATGTAAGATTAGATTTTTTGCTTCAATTACGTGCCATATATTTAATTTTTATCATGTCATATAGAATATCAGTTTAATTAAATTTGGGTCATAGTACTAAAAAATATAACACGTTGTGTATATTAATAAATGCATTGTGTTTTATCTATTTTGATAAATAATTTATTTAATTAATTTAAATAAAAAATTCAAAATTATTATAGACTTACTAGTGCATTCTCTGGTGCCATGGACGAGTATGTCACCAAGGAATGAAATTATGTTACATATGATATAGAAATACAAATACAATGTTGTTAACTTGAATTCAAAGTATTTAGAATACATTACTGATTGATACAATTAGAAAAATGCTAAAGAGATTATATATTGTACTGACATGGTCATGAAATATTTTAGAATACTTCTTTATACACAACATTTATTGTCGAGTTTGACGACAATGATTCAGTATTCTGAATCACTACACGCAAGCCACTCTTTGATGTCACTCTTGATAATGCAACATATAATTGACCGTGTGTAAATATCGGTCTAGGTAAATATAATCCAACTATGCTTAAGGTATGTTCCTGAGATTTGTTAATGGTCATAGTGAATGAGACAATGATCGGAAACTGTCTGCATTGGAATCAAAATGGCAAAGCTTGGTTATTGGGAATCATATTCATTCTTGGTATTAGAACGACTTGGCCTATTTTGCATCTTGTTAGCGTGATGCATTCAATTACATGGTTATCTAATCTCCTTACCTATAATCTTGTTCCGTTACATAACCCGTTTGACTGATCAATGTTACGCAGTAGCATGACTGGAAGACTCACTTTCAGAGTCAATTTATAAGGCGGCAAATCAGAGCAATTAATTGCATTAAGGACATCTAGTGTAAGTGTATCCAATTCAAATTCTATGTTTCTTTCTTCGAGACACAAAGTATCTGAGTTTAAATAATTTTTCACATCGGCATCCACACGTTGCATTATAAATGAGTTAACATCGTTGACAACTTCTAGCGTTGGGGTCAAGATTGAATGACCTTTGAAGAATGATGTGTTGTTGATATTAACCAACAGGTTGGGAAAAACAAAGTCAACCAATTAGTCGAAATCTTGAATTATAATTTCACTGGACATTACCACAATAGACTCACCATCAGTGGAATCTCCAGCAATAGCATCACCTATGTCCAGCAACCATGAAACAAACTGAGAAACATTAATGAGTGATGTATAAGTTGCTCTAACAGTTAAACGCATGTTAATTATTAGTCTTAATACATTACAGTGTTGCCATAGGTAAGATGAGTTTATGGCTGCTTGGACAATATCTTGGCGAGATCCCATTGTAATTACAAGTAGAATTTGCTTGAAGTCACCATCTAAAACCACAACCTTTCCTCCAAATAGTAGTTCTGGATTATAGTAAGGCTCAAACCTAATAATGTCCCTTAGGCATCTGTCGACAGCTTCATAGCATAGCTTATTCAACATCGGTGTCTCATCCCATATAATAAGTTTTGCTCTGCAAACCAATTTAGACAATGTGGTGCCTTGCTTAATGCAACAAACCGAGTCTTCATTCAAGTTCAAGGGTATCTTAAATCTTGAATGTGCAGTACGTCCATTTGAAAGCAATAAAAAAGCAATACCACTAGATGCAACATTCAGAACAATTTTCCCTTTGCTCCTCATAGTCGTTGAGAGAGTGTTGTAGAGAAATGTCTTACCGGTTCCACCATACCCATGGACAAAAAAAAAGCCACATTGGTTTCCATTTACAACATTGATAATCACATCGAATGCTTTCCTTTGATCTACATTCATGTTTGTTAAGTTTGTATCCAACTAATTGTGCAGAACATCGACATCAAAGTTCAATTCATCCATGATTAACCGATAATCTAACCCTTTAATAGTGCCAAAGCTTGGAAAAGGCATCCCATCAAACTCTCTTAGTGATCTACCATTAGCCTGTAGTTTTTCTTCTATCTTTAAAAGAGTCATATTCATTATCTAGTCTTCGGATAGTTGCAGGTCTATCAAGGATACACAACGACGCACATATTAAGTAGATATGAATTACTTGAATTTAATATGAATTAGCACCAGAAACAAAGATGTAATAATTCAACTTACCTACAGACTGCATGGATTTTCTTTGAAAGTAAATAATATCTTCAGACAAAATATCATAACATTGCTGACACACATTTTCAGGTCTACCCATATTATTTGACAATAAGAGCACCACGAAAAGGTCACGGATGTAGTTTGCAGAAGTCCAGTTACCTGCTTCCAAGATGGTATCAATAAATTTTTTGTCATCTTGCAGAAGGTCCAATGCATAACATGCTTCTTTGAACGTGCTATACACAATGCCTGCAATTGTACGTATGTCAACAAAACTTACACACCCCTTTTGAATGTTGAGCAGAAGTTTTAGGTAATATTCTTCACCACTTCCTCGTGGAACATGAGTAAGTTTGCCGATTGAGAAGCCTTGTTTCCTTGGCATCCACAAAGAAATGTCTTCCTTCCACACGAACTTATTTGAAAACTGGCTATATGTAAGAGTACGACCAAATGGAAATAACCTATTTGCAAGCATCCAAGCTAGCATCTTTGTAGGCTTGTCGTCCACCTGTCAATGATGTCAACTATGTTTTCATAGTCTCTAAAAACCACCGGATGTTCATCTGGCAACTAAAAAGGTAATCTAATTACTAAAGGTTTTTTTGTATGTCGTACCAAAATATTTTCCAAACAGCTTCGCAGGCTGATATGTACCTACAATCATAATAATTCCTAATCTCATCAATAACCTTTTCAAGTTGTCCTTCTTCATTACTCTAATAGAAAGAAGCAATGACATGATCATTTCCTTTGTGAACATATTTAAAAAGATATTTTATTGGTAATGTTTGACATGTATGCTCAACGTTGATATGGCAACAGTACTTTAGCAACAACGATCGGTTGTACGGGACAATGTATGAGTTATTGAGAACTATGTTTTTCTTCATGATTGTTCTGCCATTATCTCTTCTTCTATACTTGGGGAAGCCTGCCTCATCCATTACAGTCCTTAATCTAAATTGTTTTGAAAAAAATTTGGAGCAACAACTGTTGGACATGCATGGGTTAGTATTGTTATGCCTGCCACATGGACCATGGACCATGAACTTCAAAACTGTTGTATATAGTTTAGGCCTGCTATGCTTGTCAGGGATCTCTGTTGATATATGCTTGTCTATATCCTCAGGTGTTTTCAGTTTAAATAGAGGATGCATGAACAACAGTATATGAGCGTGCTGTAAATTGCACTTCTAGAATTCAACTATGCACGCGTCTACAAATAAGACAACCAATTAAAAAAATGAGGTAACATGTAATTAAACATAATATTATCTATACTTACAGCTAGATATTTTGCCAAAGAACTTTCCTTGCTTGAAGTATGCAACCAATTGACTCAGCTTGATATTAAAAATTCTTGAAACTATGTCAGGCCGGTCTTCTGCTTTGAATCTCATATCTTTCAAAAGACGCTTAATTTCATCCCACTCAGAGTTGCATGTTATATTGATAAAGTAACTTGGGTAACCCGCATACTTGCAAATTGCAAAGGCATCTTTATAGTTATTAAACATGTATCTAGGTCCTCCAATGAAGCTGCGAGGAAGGATTATCCTCTGCCCAGTTGACACATCATTTGCCTCTCCCGAACCAAAGACTCATGTAGTGCATTATATTTTTCAACCCTTAATTTTGGTTGATTGTGTCTAATGAAGCTAAGTCGTTCTGCCTCGATCATAGTATATGCATCAACTGAGAATTGCTGAAATAATCTCCTTCTTGATTGTAGAAGTATTGGTGATTCATTGCATCGAATTTGTATTCGGTATGCAAAAAACTCCCTCATGCTGATAGTCTTCCTTTTCATATTAGCATCAAGTCCATAACGAATGGATGTCTGGATGTCAATCCTAAAACCATCTTCTCCGTAAGGGAATAATAACGGATATTGAAGAGCCAAGTACAACGGATGTAGAACGTCAATCCTTTGTAACCTGTTTGACATGAATTGTACTATAATATCCCTCTCAAGAATTGAGTCATCAATGTCCCCTACAACTAAAATTGCAACATCAAACTGTCAAACATAGTTGGTGAGTTATATACTCTTCCATCCTTATTCCAGTTTCTGATTAGCTTTAATTTGATTTTTGGGTTTGAACCCTCTGTAAATCTATCTCTAGCAAACCGAAAGGTCTTTGCAAGAGGATTGTGCATATTTAACATCTCTTTAAGAGCAGTCACAATCTAATAGTCAATAATATTTGTTGCTTCTGTAGAGCTGAAATTAGAACAAACATGTTGTATAATATATTACGTACACGTAGAGATGAACAATTATAGTGCATTTTTAAGTTGTGTGGATAATAAATGATTTTAGATGCAGATTTATAACAATAAACAGGAATTACCTCACAGCAGTTATCCTGTTTTGCACTTCATTCTTAGTGTCATATATATACTGTTGAGCAAACCTTGGCTTATTATTGTCAGAAGGAATTAAGCTTCCAATGGAATGGTAGTTTTGACCACTCAATAAAAAAAAGTTGGAAATGCTGACCCGTTATTGATAGCATGATTGACTTTTTCAACCATTGATGTAAATGAAAACATGGAGTTAAATTTTCTTATATTTTTTTGGAAGTACCTGGCTTTGTCGTTATTCATACTATGTAGGTCCTGTAGGGTTTGTGGTACTATTTTTAGTATTGGTAGTTCTACTTTACCATCCATGCAACATAGTCCAAATTTTGGTACAATATTTCTCCTACTTTTCGATAGTCTCTCGCCTTCCCACATTGATGCATTACAGTACAAACAACGGTGTACTGGATCACTTACATCCCAAGCATCTGAAATTTGAAATGGCATGTCACATGATAATGAATTCCATATCTAAGTTTCATGTGTCAATATAAGCAAATTATGCACTAATTAATTACATCTGCATGAATAGTAAATCTATCGTCAAATCTTCTTCGTGAAAAGCTGCCACATTGTATACCAAGTGTTGATGGTCTTGATCTGTTGATAACTTTTTTGAATAGAGGCAAAAATATATTAAAATATATTTTGTTGAACATTGATATATTTATATTTTGAGATACACAAAATATATATAATTTGAAACTAAAATTATGTATGTGCATCAGAAAAAAAAGAGTTAAAATAAAGAATATTAATTAAAATTTATTTAAGAGGTTAATTTTTTTCAATTAATATCAGTTATTTTTTTAAATTATTTTATTTATCTTAAATTTAAACTCAATTCTCTAAAAAATGAGAAATTTTATAATTTAAAAAAGTTAATTAATATTAATATTGGTTAACTTAAAATTGGGTTCTTATAATTTTTTTATTATTTAATATATATATAATTTTTTTCTTCTCTCACGAATTTTGGAAAAAAAAAAGTTTAAAGATTTCACTTATATTTTAAAGATTAAATATGAGTTTAGTGATTAACTATACTCATTAGCTAATTGACTAATTTTAAAAAGAACATTATCACTACTTATTATTTTATTTATTTCTAATTGTGATACTAAATTAAATTTAATACGATATATATAACTGCATATTAAATTTAATAAAATAACATAATTATCAAAATAGTCATTTATAATTTAATGTGGAGACAAAGACAATATAAGAATGAGGTCAAATATATTTATTTATGTATAATTATTAACATTTGTGTTTTCAAAGCCTAGTGGAGCAAGTGCCCCCCTCTGGCTAACCTAGGTCTTCTTATAAATGTATTTTTTTTTTTTTAGATGGACAGTCTTCCCTATTTAAATAATAAACTAATGCACTAATAAATAGAAATGTACCTTCTTCCAAATAAGCATAATAATGTTCCACGAAGTCAGAGTCCAGCCTAATGTCGTCAAAGATGTCGGTCGCTGCATTATTTTCAATGTTTTATGTATACATGAATATAATGAATATAATTATTTGTTCATTTAGCTTATTAACGATATCTTGTGGCCACCATGCTAACCTTTTGTTAATGAAATTTAAGGGTAAAATACAATTTAAAGGAGTTAGTTAGAGGCCTTACCTTGATCCTCCGTCATTAAATAATTGGTATTTTGGGTACAATTTATTGTAGCTGAGGCTTCGGGTGCTCCATAAGGAAGGTGTGTCTCCTATGATAGTGATCCATTTTGTACATTCCGTGCAAGTTTAATACTTAATTATTATGATCCATCAGCTGTTTGGTACATAATCCTCTAACATTAGGGAAGTTTAAAAGAAGGAGCATGTTGCGAAAAAGCTAACCGTGAATATGATGATGGAGTTCGGTGGCATTGTAGTAAAGGTTATGGTTGTTTACTTTAGAATTGACTACATGAAAATTTTCTATTAACGAAACCGTGGAGCGCTTGTAAGTATGCTTTGCATTAGATGTTTCACATACATGGCTCCTTACTTAGTTGGTTGCATTTTGACTTGCAGTGATGCAAATATAGGAACGAGAATGCAATAGAAAATTTTCATTAGTACCATAATGAATTTCAGATAATCTATAAGCAATGCATATACCTCGGACACTCAAGAAAATTGAGTCATTATGTCCACCATTGGATCCGGTTATTAGTTCCGATATCAACTTCAATGAGTGTTCCATTGTTGGTATTATAGATTTTGGGAAGGTTTTCCATACAACCATTTGAGCGATGGCGATATATTTTTTGAATCCTTCCAATGATGGAATCATGAGCTTGGTGGCTACTTTGGTGAATTGTAAAGTAAATGGTCATAATTTTATTCTCACAGAATACTTGATGGACCAAATTTGCTCGTTGAACCAATTAAACAGGTCAAGAGAGTAAGTAATACCATTAGAAATGTCTGCAAGAGGAGTATGCCTCGGGTGAGAAAAGTTGGGGTGGTTTTTTTTTCTATGGATGTAGTAATGGCATTTTTAGTCCCATGCAGTTGAGGATGATCAACCACATTTGTTAATGAGGATAAATTGATTGATGTGGCCGATTGCTGTGATGAAGACGATTCATGCATAAGCATGTCTGAGTTTTCTCTTAAGGGGAAGTATTGTTGTCCTGCTTGAACCTAAAACATTTAAATCACACATTGGAAACAATAAAAAATGAGAACCCTAATGAACATAGTTAAGGAATCAATTTAGCCTAACTATATATAAACAAGATGCAAACCCATTGTTGTATCTTGTTCAAGTGATGGCTGTTCTCTGTCTTTTTTGGTCGTGCAATATTAATCTCCTCCTTAACCTGGCTAATTTGGGACTCAGCATATATTCATTATAATCCATCGTACACAACACGACCAAATATATGTGATTCTTTAAATAAAAGACTCAAGGTTTGGACAACGACAATGTTTAGTACATATAGCTTCAAACAAAACTAAATTAAATTTGTGGAAGCAGCATATTTGGAGTAAATAAAGAATGATACAAATGAAGAAGGAGATAAAGGATTAAGAAATCTAGGCAGGAATTTTGAGTGCAGCATATCAAGTAATGCTGTTACTTAATAGAGGGTCGATCTGCATGGGTTGATAATTTTATTATATTCTATTTCTATTCTATTCTAAAAATCAACATAGAATGGTACATATTGAAGATCTATATATATATATATATATATATATATATATATATATATATATATATATATTATACATTATTATGTCTAGCGATTGATATATGCTTTTATTTATATTTATTTGTAGACACATCTCAACATATCTATGTTACTAATTTTCTTATATTTATCAAAAAATCTATAAATATAGCATATTTTTTAATCATTTGTTATGGGTCATGGTCTTTGTTATTGGGCTTATGCCCGTGACAGGCTCATATTAAAAATGAGTATGTGGACCTATTATATAATCCTATTATAATTCTTATTGCCAAAAAAAAAAGTATAAAAATTAAATAAATATAAAATTATATTTTTGGATTGAATTCTAGGAGGAAAAAAATGTAGTATTTGAATTCTAATAAACCATAAATTGATAAGCAATTTATTCAAATTACATTTAAAAGATTTTAATTAATTGTATAGCTTATTAAAATTAGAATCTTTTAATTTTAATATGTTTATAGTTTAAAATTTTTATTTCATATACTTATTATTAATTAGAGTTGAACTATTATTATTATTATTGATAATAATTTAAAAATCAATGCTCACTTGAATTGTAAATGACAAATGGTCTGAGTTTGTTATGAGTTAATGTGCATTTAATACATGTAGTGTCATTTATTGAATTTATTACAATGCTTATTGCTACAAAAAAACTACAAAAATTTGATAAATAAAAAATTACATTTTTGGATTGAATTATAGCAAAAAAAAAAATTGTAGTATTAAATTCTAACAAATCATAAATTGATAAGCACTTTATTCAAATTACGTTTAAAAGGTTTTAATTAATTTTATAGCTTATTAAAATTAGAATCTTTCCATCTTAATATGTCTATAGTTTAAATTTTTTATTTCATATACTTATTATCAATTAGAGCTGAACTATTATTATTATTATTATTATTATTATTATTATTATTATTATTATTATTATTATTGATAAATTTTAAAATAATAAAAACCAATACTCACTTGAATTGTAAATGACAAATGGTTTGAGCTTGTTATGAGTTAATGTGCACTTAACATATATAGTGTCATTTATTGAATTTATATGCATCATATGCAATGCATGTGCTTGTCTTTTTAGTATCACGATAAATAATGTAATGCATCATCAAGAGAAGAAAATACCAAAAAGAAATAATAGAAACAGAAATAATTGATACGATCAAAGTCTTCAATCTAAAAATTCTGCTTGTTCTTTTACATTGAAAGGCACATAAACTTAATACATAATAACTACATCACATGGAGCCAGAACATGGTCATGAAAAGTAACTACATGAACCATATCATAGTTCTTGTAACAACTCTAATTTTTGCACTAATGTGAGTTTTTCTTAAAATAATATTTTAAAGCGATTTATTTTATTTTGATGAGTCGACTTTGAACTCCGAAGTAAAATAAATAGTAATATAATTTTATTATTATGTTATTTATTTATTTTTCTTGCTCTAATTATAATGGAGTCTAGATAATAATATTAATATTATTATCAATTCTGACTTTTACCGATAAAATTAATTATTGGTATTTCCTGATGAGCTTAAAATTGCTAATGCTTCGTCAAATATCTTTTAATTCCTAAGTTACTAATGTCATTTATGTTAGTAACTCATATATATTTAAACTTATTCTTATTATTATTAATATTAATATTATTAACCGAAAGAAGAAAAAAGAAAAAGAACTAAAAGAGAATGATGTATTAAGTAAAAAGATCTCTGTCACAGAAGGGCAGAGAGCAGTTACTGAGAAGATTTTAATGAATATCTGCCACAGTAGAGTAGATAAAAAAGAAGGTATTAATTAAAGAAATCTCTACCGCAGTAGAGTAGAGAGCAAAGATTAAAAAAAAAATTGAGTGCTGTTGGGCCTTAGTGCCAAATGTCTAGTGAGGACGGCGATGTGTAACGCTCACTTGATACTATAAGGACAGCTCAGTGAGGACGGCGATGCGTAACGCTCATGGACGGGACGTTGGTTGAGATAAGGATGACTGTACGAAACGCTTATCTCAGAACCAGTGTCGGGAATCGGGCAACAAACTGACACATGAGCTCATGGCCTGTATAGAACTAGACATGCACCATACTTGTTTGTGCATATTGGTTTGTGATTGTGTTTTCTATGATTTGTTGTGCTTGTGATTGGATTCTGTGTTCTGTAATTGCTGAGTTGGATTATACTTTGTTGACTGTTGTTATCGACTGATAACGTAATGAAACGAACTTAACTTCTAACTCTGACTCACTAAGAACTCCTCAGTTCTTACCCCTTCCTTCCTTCCCCATCAGATGTGATTGAGATTTCCTCCTCTGACGACAGTGGATGCTGGAGAACCGAGTATGTGACTTTTTGGGAGTTTTTGTGATAGCCTAGGTTTGGTATTAGTCTCTCACTTTTGATTAGACTCACTGAGAGAGTAGGGTATACATAGTTAACTAGGCTAGTTCGGCGCCAGCTTATGGGTTTTTTGT
The DNA here is from genome assembly GCF_014773155.1 of Arachis stenosperma. NCBI lineage: Eukaryota > Viridiplantae > Streptophyta > Magnoliopsida > Fabales > Fabaceae > Arachis > Arachis stenosperma. The sequence continues at coordinate 41,083,434 of NC_080379.1, forward strand.
ATGGACCAGGGCCTGAAGTGTTGATTTGTACATATATATATATATATGACATTACCCTTATATGTATGTATGATCTATGTTATATGTTATGTTTATATATAATGTTGGCCTTGTGTATGTTTTATTTGATTTCCTATTATGGCTTGTGTATGTTTAATTAGTTGTCCTTGCAAATCTTTTTTATAAAATAAAAGTTTTTCTCCAAAAATTTGATAGTGCGCTAATACGACTATAAGCTTAATAATAAATAGCTAAAGTTTTAAGTGAGCAAGTCGGTGATAGTCGGTTTCTGGTATGATCATGATGTACTGAAAATTAGGTCGTTACAGTTCTCATTTCATCTAATTGTTGATTGTTGATATTGTGCCGGTCCGACTATATGAGAACATCTATTAATAATAGTTCAAAGAGTAACGCAATCCAAAAGAAAATCATATGTGATATAGGCATATGACCAAAAGAGGTGATAACAAACCAAAACTAATGTGGTACATACTGTATCAGTGTTTCTAGACTTCAACATACATGAAAGATTCATTCAAGGGATATGTTGTGAATATCAAAATACTACCAATCCTTAATAAGTTATCCCTTACTAAACCTCTTCACCGTGTATTAAGTTCCACTTCGATGAACATAACTGTCATCTTCCAGCGGAGTCCCATGTGATATTGAAATCCACCATGCTGGAGTAAACATACATGATAAAATCTAGATGGAAAGGCATGCATTGCAAAATTAGTAGGAACAGTCTGTACAGACACAAAGCCAAATGTTAGCATAACAATGTTAAATAATATAATCATCTAGAACTTGAGTGATTTTATATATTTCATCGGCACATAATGTAATTACCAAGTAGGAGCACTGAATGTCGTGATTAGTTAACTTGCGTACAAATAAGTAATAAGGTGCGTTGATGCTACATTTGTCTCGGGAGTATAAACCGAAAGGTCTACCATTGAAGCCAACAAAATCGAAAGGACGTCCACGACAATCGACTAACTGTCCAACTGAATAAGTTGGCATGAATTCATGAAATTTAATAGGCATGGTAGTAAGAACTCTGTTCAAATCAGCGGGTTTGTCAATGTGGTCATCGACGTAGTTGTTATTTCCCATACTTGGTTGCTGCATACTGACGTCCTCTTCATTAACAGGCGGGACAACATTCAGATCAATATCTAAATACTTTGAAATTAGCTTGCATTTTGGAATCTCTAAAGCAACATCATGAGGTTCAACATTGCTTGTCCTTTTAAAGAAAGGTTTTCTTTCAACAGGCACTACATGCTTACTGTAACGGTCCTTGTTGTTCGTCTGTCTGTTGGTCACTTTAGCAGATTTTTTCTTCTTCTTGTTCACTTTGTACATTCCATAGTGGAATCACTCAATCTCATCAAATAAAGGGCCAGTTTGAATAACTTGTTTGCCATTATATGAGGAATTATCATCTAAACGACCTTTCATATAGTGGTACAGAATTGGGAGGCTTGCCATCTTATCATTCCTGACCTTAATAACATAAAAGATATCGCTGAAAAGGTAGCGGAGCTTTATGGTCCCCCCCTGTTTGAGGCCATAAAGTTGAACCAAGAAGTGTAAGCTTCCATAATATAGGTGGTGTTGTATCCCTTAGCTATTCTTAGGGTAATTTGGTTCCGATTGGTGTCTACAACTCTCATATTGTCATCCAAGAAATGGTTGTATTTCCTATAGAATAGGCTAGAGATAGAATGCATTTTCTATGGCAAATGAAGATAGATGAAGATTGATTAATAAAAAATGGAAATGAATGGAACGATGTATAGCATAAGTGTCAACATTCAAGTCTCATGAAAGTTTTAAAAAATAATAGATGAATTGACTACATAAAAGAATAATTTCAACAATAATAAGCATTTTATACCGCAAAAGGATCAACTGTGAGGTAAAAGACACGACATTGTTTATCAATGTCAGAGGCTTTGTGATCGTTGTGCATTGTAGGTACTAAAAAGAAGTTTCTTCAATAATGGACCGAACCTAGAGAAGTAAATGAGGTACTTTCATACATGTGTTTTTGGGAGAGTTAAAGTAGTATATGGAAGGAGCAGAAAACACTTTGCTTCATACTAAATAGCATTTCCATCAATGAATGCAACAGAAATGACAAAAAGGTGCATTGAGTGCAATATATATTTAGTTATCTTTAGCTATGTATGTATTTATTACTATTTATAGGTGATTTACAGATGATGAGAGATATTTCAAATTAGCTAATCTGAATAAGGTTTTTCTACTTGTCTTATCTGCCGATTAAGTAATAAGTAATATGACAATTTAGGTTGTTTAAAAACTCATTGTAGGGACCTGTAGCAAAATAGGGATAGATAGTTTTAGATATCATCATTAGTCTACTCTATTGATAACTTGTCACTACCCAAATTGTGAAGTATGGCCAACTCTATAAAAGTAGATGTGAAATTTGTGCCAGAATGACCATCCCTCAGGCCTTGGTAATGACTCAATCCTAATTTAGCAGTTGAGTGTTCAAACTGCGTGTGTACATGATCTTCTAAAGGATTTATATTGTACATGAAGTGGGTTACTATAGTTATGAAAATGATGTTAGAGCAGGTGTGGGGTGTAGTTGAAGACGAATCGTGACAGCTGGTTGACAGCCTGCTAAGAAGTTTGAAGTCGGCGGGTTCTGAATTATATAATGGAATATGATAGAGTGAAGGCTTGCATACTCTCAATTCATGGTTTGAGTAAATATATTGTTCCAGAATAACTATGATGGGAATTAATAAAGCCTAAGGAAGCCACATAATAAATCTTGTGTTACGATATGGTTCATAGATTGCAATGCCATTATTAATTAATATTTTTCCACATTATTATTTTAAGCAGATTATGTATATATGCACTATACTTTGTGTTCAAATTTTTTTCAATGGGTTTGATTTCATATAGTAATCATAAGGACCTACATGGTGTATGAAGAAAAGTGTATTTTAATGTGCATGAATCATTGATTAACTACTCTGCATATGAATGGATTCCCTCTTGGGCTATTTGTTATTTACTTTTGGAATTATATATTGAAAAGTAACACTCCTTGCAAGGGAATCCGATAATTCCTTATGCAATTGTGACCACAACATTTAATTAAAAGAAGAATTTGCGCCATTGATATAGTGTGATAATTCACTATTATAATTATAAAGAGAATCAAACAAAGGATTGTCTTTTTATTTCTCATCCACATTATAAGCATAACAATGGTAAGTTGCAATCTTCAAATATGAAAGCAGATATGAAATTTAGACTATTTATAGGGTGAAACACTATCGAACCATTTTCATATTTGTTCCATAATAAGTGTGAATTGTCATAGATTGAGCTAGATTGGAATTTTTTGTATACAAATTAGTTATTTATGCAGCAAAACATTCCTCTCATAGATCAGCGATATTGAAATCGGTTAGCGTTAAAGAAAAAGCCGACATTTATGTTGGAACAATGAAGTAAATAAAGTTCAGCATGACTTAGCTATTAAATGGATTTAAACGCGTGTGCACAACCAAGAACATGAATTAAAAAAACTTGCATTCTAATGAAAAAAATTACTCAAATCACAGCTTGGCCATAACATTGACTTTGGAATTAAATCTAAATCACGAAATTAAAGCTAACTGAAATAGAAGACTACTCACTGGCTAAAACCCAAACTAATGTTACCATTTTTCATATCTTAAGGATCTTTACGTGAATCATCGTCTCGTCATTTGAAAAAATAAAAAATTGCAAAACAGTTCCAGATTTAACCTAGTTTTCTTTTTTTAGCTCCATCTCAACCCCATGCGGTAACAAGAGCCATTGTCTAGAATCACCTTGACATGGTTGTGTTTGCTAGGAAATGCACTCTCAGCAAATCTAAGAGGAATGATTTTGTAATTGAGGACCACAGAAAATGGAAAAATTTAAACAACTTGTTAGGTATTTTTGGATGAAGTATACTAAGCACGAAAATAGAAAAGTTTAGGATGATTACCACGGCACTGTTGTCAACCTGGTTGGAAGTGAGAAGATTAAGGCAACTATAGACGTGAGGTCCTTGAATGTTTGAGTCGGGGCTACCGGTGGTTAAAAGTGTAGCGTATTGGTTCGATTCGACCTTCCCAGTGAAGTGAGTTTGTGGTTTAATAATGAAACAAACATGATTGATGGTACCATTGCAATATGGGGATGCCTATTGGGAAACTTGGGTTGGATCCTGGCCAAATCTGTTGTATTTCTTAGGCATGGTATGTGACGTGCTGGCAGCAGAGTGGTTCGAGTCTTTCTGAAGAAAAGACTTAGACAGCAGAAAAGCACTGAGGAAACCATCCTGTCCCTGGAAGCCTGTGAGCTGAAGATCTTGCTTGTAGACAGTTTTCACCTCGGAGATGTTCCCAGTTGAAGCAGGGGAAGGTATGGTGGCAATGGGATTATGAAGAGTTTCATGTAGAAAGCTATTTTGCAAATTAACTTCCAAAACTGGCGTATCTTCATAGTTCGAATGAACCAAATCTGAAGGAGTCAAAACTGGTGGTGTTTGTTGGGCAGAAAGGTTCTTGGCTGGTGGTTTATTTTTGTGCAAAATATTAGAAGTTGAATATGTAAATTCATTTTGCATCATAAAGCTATCCTTGACTTTCATAACAACAAATATGTCCTCCCCAACGTATAATAACCTCATCCAGCTACCATGGTCGAGCCTGTAACATGTGACCAAATTATGAAATACATAGAGTATGTAGCTAGTAGGAAACCCTTTGCTCAATGATAGCACAATTTGATTGTCATTCATGTCTATTACAATCACCCTATCTCAAAGATGTTCCCTATACTTCCTATAAAATAGGGAGGGTAACTCATGTGTAACCTGAAACAGAGATTAACATAATCATAAGTTTCTTGTTTTTTAAAAAAAGAAGAAAAAATATATATGAATCTTTTGGGAGCTATTTATGATTCAGGGGTGAATAAATAAGACTTATAGCTTGAGGATCCATATGAAGATAAAATATACAACTTTTGTCAAAGTATGCAAGAATGAGCCTACTCTCCTCCATGGTTGGTAATAATAGAGGTAGAAATATGTATGGAATTGTTGTGATAGTTAGCTTATGACTATTCTACTGGCCCTTATAAAGTAACCAGCAATGTCTGTTTAGACTAAAAAAATGCAGGTATGGTGTTTGAATAGGATAGTTGTAAATATATATTGACTTTCCAAAGAAGAAGACAGGCACATGAAGCCACTTTATATATTTTATCTTGGAATAGCATGAACAGATGTAGATAAAGCACAGTTTTTAAGAATGAGAGATCATACACAAAGGACACTTGTGCTTTGATGGGGTAAGGTAAGAAATATTCAATAGGGATTCAATAGGGATATAAGGAAATGATGATTTCAAATAAATCAAATAAATCAAATAAATATATCAATAAAGGAGGTTCCAAACATCATTCCCTGATGCCAGTTATTAGAAAAGTAGATTTATATAATTTTAGTAAACAATAAATTTTAGATTTTATATTGAATTAGAAATTAAAAATTTGGAAATGAAAAAAAGGTACATAAGAGTATGTAAGAGTTCATATCCTGTCTTTGGGCCTCCCTTTTAGAGTGCCGGTTCATTTATTGACATGCAAATTGTCTCGTATACATGCTTCAGTCACTATTACTCTAATTGGTAACTTAAACTATACAATTCTAAAGACAACTGCATAAGGAATCTATATTAAAATAATAAAAAAAGTGACATCTTTTTTAATGGATATGAAAATGATTAAAAAATGTCCGAACACATCTTCCATGATTTGAATCATTATCCAGATTGTTTATCATAAGTCTTAGGTTATATATTAATTTAGATTTAGATAGTAGGATGCAATTATTAAACAACACACTACGATTGGATTAAAGGAACCAAACATAAGAAGCAAGCGCATATCATAGATATTGCTTTTGCTCCACATACATAATAAGCATTACACGCACACAATGACTCGCATGGTTTGATTGCATTAGACCATGCGTTATTGGATGACATAGCTAAAGGAAAAAAGAAACAACGACATCACTTCATTAAAGGACACTACACGAAACCATAATTATATGCAACATTGATACTGGGAAATATTCTATGATACTTGAGCTTGATCATTAGTCTACCATATATTTTGCTTGAGAATCTATCCAGACACTAATCTTGGTAGACTTTATCAACCTCGAAAATGCCATCTTCGAGCTTTCTACACTTCGATGATGATCCATTCTTAGAGTCTAGATAAAGATCAATGAGTTGCTTAGACCATCCACCACTAATAATGTTTCTTTTGGGGGGTTAAGAAAGCATCATTAGAGTTTTCCACCAAAGCCTCAACAGAAGGAGAACTCGTGCCCTGCATTTTAACTATTTTTTAACTAAATATATGACCCCTTTAATGCTCAACTTAATGATTTTCACCATTTGATAGTTACCTTTGGCGTGTCGGTGGAAGCGGGTGCGGCGGTGCAGGCGACGTGATAGCTCTCGGTGGCTTCATGGACGGCGACAGTTTGTGAGGAGTTCAGCGCGAAGCTGACAGCGACTTCCTCACGACGGTGCAAATGGCAGCAACTCCCTCCCTCTCCTCTCTCTCTCTCTCTCTCTCTCTCTCTCTCTCTCTCTCTCTCTCTACCCTCGGTTCTCTCCTGCGATGGTGGTGCGGCGTGATGGCAAGCTGCGTGGCCGTGAGGCGCGACACAGGACGGCTCTCCTTCCTCCTTTTCCCCCTCGGTCCCCCCTTCTCTCTTTCCTTTTCTTTTCTTTATTTTTCTATCATTGCTGCTGTTGTGTTAGTGTGTATTAGGAAAAGGATGGTGGTGGGTAAGTGGCGGTGGCTGGGTTAGGGTTTTATGTGTTTGATTTTAGAATTAGGGTTTAATTTGGGACAAATGTAAAATTATGAATTTTTGAGTAAATTAGAGTTTTGTTAAATTTTAATAAAATTAAGGTATTATATTAAATTAAATTCTAAATTAATTCCTTAAAATTATTTTAAAAATATTATTTAATTATCAATTTGATGATTGGCTTTTAAATAAGTATTTTAATTTAAAATATAAGACAATATAATTAATTTTCTTTGTTTATAAGAATTAAGATATTAAATTCCAAAATCTTAATTATTTAAACCAAATCATATCAAATTCTTATTATTTTACATTTGTTAAACTTTATAATCTAAATATAGAAAATAATTTGATAATTATAAAATCAGATAAAACCTTAAAGTATTTTAAACTCAATTAATCAAAATTTTCTTTAATTATCTTTAATAAAATAATTTCTGAGACTAAAGTACTTCTTAATGAATAAATAAATCGAAATTAACTCTTAATAAGATTTTCTGAAATTTCTGGGTCTTACACTTAAGCCATGATATTTCTACTAGAAAGAATATTATATAACCTTTTCTAATATTAACTACCTAATACTGAGCCTTTATGTCGATATCGCGTACCAATTTTTAGAAAATGTTAGAAAATTTTGTTTTTATTCATTAAAATCACATGTCAAAGATCTCTAAGTAATAATAAAATATCAATATTAATAATACTAAATGTTATACAAGTAATTCAAAATAAATTTAAATACAATACTTACCCCCTCTGTATAAAATTAAATCTTAAGCAACAAGAGCGAGTGGACTCTATGAAAGTAACTTGATTCATAAACAAATTCTACTAATCGTCTGCAGTTTCAAACTGAATTTTTAAGTCTGTGTCACTGAAAGGGTAAAAAATTTTGGGGGTGAGACATAAACTGCAAGTTCTCAATAAAGGACGAGAATGCCATGAAAGTAAATATTAAAATGCAAACAGTTAAGTTATCTGAGAAATATATATTCTTTCATCATTTTTCTATCACCGAAATTTTAATTTCAATTTATATAAAATAACTAATTATAATAAATATTGTACATAAATATTAATTGACTTAAACTTAAAGTATTTACAAAATCAATTTAATCATTCCTAATAATTAGTCTCTAAGAGCTCAAATTAATAAAATAAACCATAATTTATTCATAATAAAAATTACTTAAATTCAATTATGTAATTATTCCATTACTGAATTTTAATCTCTATTGCAAAATATTCAATTATAATAAAATTACATAAGAATTCTGATTAATATAAAAATAAACTTATCTCACAAATCATTTAATTATTTTTAATAAAATAATTCCTAAAAATAAAGAGCTTAAACTAGTAAAATAAATTAATCTTATTTTATATTGAATTTCTAAAAATACAGGATGTTACATTCTACCCACCTTACAAAAATTTTCGTCCTCGAAAAAAATATAAGATGGAGGAAAGGTTTTTATTCACATCCCCTTTTAACCATTTCAAAGAATGCAAGAAAATCATATCACATGAATATAGAAGAAAATATACGAAGTGATGCAAAAGTTGATCAAATAACTTGACACGAACTAAATTTTAAAATCTAGAAGTTAACAAATGGGTGCAACGTTTGCTTAGAATTCTCGACGAAGCGTGATCACCCCCTCTCGTCATCTCAAAACTCCATGACTCCTTGTAACCTCGTTGATGTATGAGCATCTTAGCTAGTTTAGTAAACTTTTAGTTTATTTTCATGCATTATAGCAAATAAATAAGCGACTTCATGAATTATCCTTGCATGTAGTAGATAATTAAACATGAATTGAATTTGTGACTGTTTCATGGATATACAAGTTGAATTTAATGCAATAGGAAACACTAAGTGAAGTTGCAATCATAAGAATTATTGTTGCACTTAGTATATTAATTCATCTTGTATATTAGTTTGGTGCACTATGTTTAATGGTTGATAGGAAATCAATGAGGAAGGCATGCAGGAAACAAAGTATTCATGAAGCAGAGGAAGAGAGGGAGCATTGCTCAATGTGGCATTGGCAACTCCCACATGCAAGGCGCCCCCTCAAAGAATGCCAACCCCAGAGGCCATTGGGGTATGTTGGCAATGCCAAGTTACAAGGGCGTCATCTCAAAGAACACCAACCCAGGAGGCCACTGGGGCATTGGCAACGCCAAGTTACAGGGGCGTCAGCTCAAAGAACGCCAATGCTGGAGGGAAATGGGCGTTGGCAACGCTCATAACAAGGGGCGCCAGCTCAAACAACGCTGGCAATGGTGGCATTGGCATTGGCAATGCAAGAATCTAAGGGCGCCATATCAAGTGAGCGCTAGTGCAATAAACCAAGGAAGCATGAAGCCAAGAGTGGCGTTGGCAATGCCAAGTATAGAAGGTGCCCCTTTAAGACAACGCCTTGGCCACAAGAGTGCTCTTGGAGGTAAAGAAAGCTGGCACTAACAACGCCCACATACAAGGGCGTCCCCTCAAGGTAACACCTGCGAAACAAGGGAGAGCCGGAAGCCAAACAGGACGTTGGCAATGCCAAATATAAGGGGCGCCAGATTGGAACAACGCCCCACATCACATAGAAGCCCCCTGGAAAGCGTGTTCTAGCAATGGCAACTCCAACATAAGAGGCGCTTAAGTGAAACAACACCCATGTCCCAAGAGCTACCCCTGAAGGTATGAAACCAGGCGTTGTTAACGCCAAGAACAACTGGCACCACTTTGAGATAACGCCCACAAGCCAGCCCTGGAGTTTGGCTTCTAACGTTGTCAACGCTAGGAAGAGAAGCGCCTCTTTGAAAGGGCGCTAACAATGAATGTAAGGCTCATGAAGCCATCCGAGCAGTGCATGCATAAAGAGTGTTGAAGACAATGAAGGAAGGAAGCATGGTGTTATTAATGCTCATTGTTGAAACGCCCAAATGTTATAATGCCAAGATGATCCTGGGAGTGCACTTGATGGCATTGGCAACGCCAAAAGTAGGAAGCACCCCCTAGTGAAATAACGTCTGCGATAGTGGGGTTGAAAATTTCAGAAATACCATGCGTATGCATGGTGAAAAATTCTGCAAGTGTGCGCATGCATGATGGTGAATATGTGTACACACAGGTGTACAAGCTGGCATAATGAAAAAGAAGTATTGGTAACGCTAGTTAAAGGGGCACCCTCTCAAGGTAACGCCTACGATAAAGCCACAAGTCTGGAATCCCAATTTGTGCTTGGAGTTAATAACGCCACATTTAAAGAGCGTTAACTCTATTTAACGCCTGGAATCAATTGTGAAGCCTGACTAAGGCGTTGGTAACGCCAAGTTTCAAAGGTGTTACTTCTATTAACGCCACGGCACTCAGGAATCCCTTGAGCCCACAAGCCCAACAAGATCCAACTTGAACGCAAAGTTCAAAAGGAATTAAGAAGCAGAAGTAGTATAAATAGGGGGGTTGGAACTTGTAAAAAAAAATTTGGGAACTTTTATCTTTACTTCACTTTTTGCCTTCTTAACTTTTAGCTTTGACCTCCATTTTTTGGAGAATTATGTAACTTGAATAATGAGTAGCTAATTCTCCCCTATTAGGGAGAGGAGCTCTGTTAGAATCGAAATGAATTAATGATCATTTTCTTTTCTTCTCTATTCTATATTTGTTTATCTAAGAAAGAGTCTCCAATCTTCACAAAGCCAATTCTATCGAAAGAAGAATTGAATCTATTAGAATTCTATGTGAGCCCTGAAAAAGAGATCATAATAATTCAGTTTGAAACTCTTCTCTCACAATGATTTTAATCTTGATTCAAAACCTGATAAGTGACATTTAATCAATCTGAATTGGGATCTTAGGAGTTATGTGGATTGGGATTAGAATTTAGGCTTGACCTCTTTTCATGAGCATTGGATCAAGGAATTGACATTTGATCATGTTTAGAGAAATTGAATTACCAAGTAATTGGAATTCAGTTAGTTATGATCCGCCAGAGATCTAACATTGTATGAACAAGAAGAAAGAGAAGTTCATTGATTCAGGAAGATTTAACATCTTCAATTCCTAGTGCTTTAAATTCATAAACACTTCCTTACTTGATTTAATTTTCCTTCCTGATTACTTGCTTCAGTTTCCCTTCTTAAGTCTTTGTTCTCCTTTAATTCTCATTGACCTTAGTTCATTTACATTATAGAAATTTAATTTCCTTGTCATTTATTTTTCTAGCATTTATATTATTACAGTTTAATTTTCTTCAAAATTCCCAACTATTTACTTTCCCACTTTTTACTTCCACTCATTTATTTCCTTGTTATTTAGTTTTCAGCAATTTACTTCACTGTCAAGTTATCTAAGCTTTAATCAAACCTCATCAAATTGATTGTTTATCTAGAACGGCCAATTAATTAAAGTTGCTTGATCTATCAATCCTCGTGGGATCGACCTCACTCATAGTGAGTTATTACTTGATAACGACCCGGTGCACTTGCCAGTGAATATTGTTTATCAAATCCGTATCACTCGTACATTTACCAGTTTCACTTTTTATGTGTACAAATAGCGTCCCTAAGAACTAACATATCACTTGCTATATTTAAGAACTGTACGTGACATGAAAATAATCCCGAAGAAATACTAAACTTGAGAAGAAAAGGACAAATGGCACCGACGATATTTGCGAGAAATTGGAAGAATACTTAGGTTCACAATTGGACAAGGATGTATAGAAGCAACAGAACACGCCAGAAAGAGAGTCCAATCATATATTAAAAGGGAAACTTAAATCAAAGAACTCTAATAAGAATAATAAGAGGAAATACAGTATGTTAGTTTTAAGTCAAGCTGAATTAAAGCAGTATAGAGTTCTCAAAAGAAAAAAAACTAGGATCAGTGGCACCATCCACAAAATGTTTAGGAATACAATCAAATAAGGTGTCTATAAAGAATGAAAAAACTTATGAGGGAATTAATTCACTTTCTCAAAAAAAAAAATGGTATGAAACAAACATTTTTCTAAAGAAATACTAAAAGCATAAAGGAATCATTATGTCAAAACAATTTCAAATTGAAATGAATTAATTTTCAAATAAAAATTAATTGGGAGGAGGGCAAAAATATTTTTCCAAAAATCTTGGAAGATACTTAGGTGCATATTCAAGTAAAGATACGCACAAGAACTTCAATAAGGTTGACAAAAAATCAAATTTTAGCTAAAAAAAATAATTCAAGGTAAAATGTTTCTTATTAATTAATAGAGGATAAGTGGTGTATTGTAGTAAGCAAGTTCAAATTTCATAAAGAAATTTCAAGGTTCATATAAAATAGTGCATATAGAATTTAAAGCGATTTTACCCAAAATTCAAAGAATGGTTGTGAATACAATCAAGTAAGAAAAGAATTGAATCAAAGTTTTCTCAAAGAGGATCCGAAACAAGTATTCAAGTAAGAAATTACAATAAATGATATATCACACCAAAACAAGTCTGGAATTTATCAAGAAATTATATCGTCAATGTAGAGGAACACAAAATCGAAGACAACCTGATATAAGAGTCAAATCAAAACTTTTTTAAAAAGATCCAAAACAAAACTCCGAGAGGATACTATAAAATATGATGCATCATAGTAGAGCAAGTATTCAAATCACCTCGAGGGATTATATAGCTCAAGCAGAGAAATATGGAATCAATAACGGTGTTGCAAGGATCTTAACATAATTAATTAAAAGTGTGAGCCGATCAATAATTCAAATTATATCTCAAGAAAAAGAAATAAAACAACGAATTCTAAGATAAGAGTTAAAAGAATATATGATTTGATAAATAGTGTAGTATGATTAAAATGCATACGTCAAACACAAACCAACTAAAGGAGGATTTCTAACGTTTCCAAAGATTCGAGGATCGGTGTCGTACCAAAATAATTTTCATGGTCAAATCAATAAACACATAATTTATGAGGAGAAATATAAGCAATATAAAAAATAAACATTTCAAACGATTCAAGTAAATAGTTAGGACCACAATCAAGCAGAAATATACAAGAATGATAAAGTATGGTTAGAATGGAGTTGAATCATATCCTAAAAGGGAATTTTGAAACAAGGAATTCTAATACAAGCGATAAAAGAGAAAATGGTGTACTAAGTTACACGGAACGAACAAAGATTACACTTCGCAACGGAGTAAATCCTTAAAAAGTAACCTCTAACACCACCCAAACCTCATGACTCGCATTACCTATTACTTCTATTTCGTCTATGGTAATCCATCAGTGTTTTCATGTACATAAACCATTAGTATTAAGTTGGTCATATTTAATACCATGAGGTATGCAATTGTAGACTAACAGCGTTAATCAACAGATAGTCATGCATATAAAACATAAATTCTCGTCACTAAGACAAGTCATAAGGCATGGCAAATACTCAAAATATGCAGTAAAGCATAGTCAGTCCACTCCCAAGGCTCTACAAGAAGGACTGCTCTGATACCATAATATATATAATGTCTCTTCTAGTAAAATATCTTGCTTAAACTATGGTATTTCTACTAGAAAGAATATTACATAACTTTTTCTAATATTAACTACTTAATACTGAGCCTTTATATCGATATCTCACTCCAATTTTTAAAAAATGCCAGAAAATTTTGTTTCTATTCATTGGAATCAGATGTCAAAGGTCTCCAAGTAATAATAATAACATAGATACTAATAATACTAAATGTTATACAAATAAATTCAAATAAATCTAGATACAACACCTACCCCTTTGTATAAAATAAAATTTTAAACAAGAACGAGGAAGCTCTATGAAAGCAACTTGATTCATAAACAAATTCTACTAATCATCCGCAGCTTCGTACTAAATCTTCAAGCCTATGTCATTGAAAGGATAGAAAATTTTGGGGTGAGAACTAAACCACAAGTTCTTAGTAGAGAACGAGAATGCCGTGAAAGTACAGAATAAAATACAAATAGTTAAGTTATTTAAAAAATATATATCCTTTCATTATTTGTCTATTACCAAAACTTTAATTTCAATTTATATAAAATAACTAATTATATTAAAAAATGTACAAAAATATTAATTTACTTAAACTTAAAATATTTACAAAATCAATTTAATCATTCCTAATAAATTAGCCTCTAATAGTTCAAATTAATAAAATAAATCGTAATTTATTCATAAAAAAATTACTTAAATTAAATTATGTAATTCTTCTATTATTGAATTTTGATCTTTAATATACAAAATTTTTAATTATAATAAAATTACATAAGAATCTTGATTAATATAAAAATTAACTTATCTCATAAATCATTTAATTATTTTTAATAAAAGAGTTCTTAAAAATAAAAAGCTTAAACTATTAAAATAATTATGTCTTATTTTATAATTAAAATTCTAAAAATACGGGATGTTACAAGATGGGTGACAATGAGGAGATGAATGGCGACAAGAAATTCGGGTTCGTCATTCACAGCACTCACACTTTTCTGTATATAACCGTAATAATCACTCTCAGTCTCTCATATGCAATACATCATCCGAGCTAAAAGACAAAATAAGTCTCTCATATGCAACACACTATCCGAGTTAAAAGATAAAAGAAAAATACACAATAAAATGATTGTAGCAATTTTAAACTGCCACATACAATAAACTAAAAACCACCACTTAAAAATGATAAACATTATGGCAGAGGATAAAAGCCCCAAAATTCACAGAAAAAATGGCGATCGTCATAAAATTAGTGTTATTTTATTCTTTTTTATTTTATAATGAGAGTTTATAATTTAAAATTTAGAGTTTAAAATTTGTTATTTTTATTTGAATTGTGTTTTTTTAATTTAAATGTATTAACTTTTACAAAGATTATTATTTTCAATTTGAAATATCGTAAAAAGAAAATATTAAACATTAAATCTAATGTGTTTTTTGTATTTCTTAAATTCTTAAGGATGACTGGCTGAATTTTATTGATTATCTAATCGTATTGCATTAAAAAACATATATTAAACTATTTTCTATCACGCTCAGAACCGAAACTACAAAATACAAGTTATTTAAAATCAATAATTATTTTTTAGGCAAGTAATAACATTTATTTGTGACGGCTTTTTACTGGGAGGTCTAATATAATTTGAACAGAAATTTTTTTTTAATATAATATAAACGGTCCTATAATATATATATTTTTTTCTAATGTACATCACTTGTTTTTAGGATGTGTATTTATTTGTCAGGTGTGGAATGCTTAGATTTCAGCCTTTAGTAGACAACGATGATCTTATTCGGAATCGATGAAAGAGCATTTTCTTAGTTGGATAGAAGAATCGAGAAGGATGGTGGAACATAATCACCAGTTGAGGAGCTTTTGTGTGATTGTCTAGAACCTATGGTTAGAAAGGAATAGAAAAATTTTCCAGCACACACGCAAAGAAGTTGAAAAAATTATCAACATGTCTTCAAATAGTGTTAATGAGTGGAGCGGTGGAGACCCCTTTAGTTGTTGATGGTTATGACGGAGATGACATGGAGACCGTTTTCGTGTTGTTGTGGTTTTGGTTAAGTTAGTGTTTTAGTTTCTATGGTTCTGGTTACTCCATTTCTATTGTGTTGAGCTGTCTGCTTTCAAAAATATATATATATATATATATATATATATATATATATATATATATATATATATTAAGTTGGTCCAAACTTAACAAAAATAATTTACACAATATACATGTGAATCACACACTTCTCTTTTTTGTATTTTTTTTCTTTTTTGTGTATTTTTTTATTGTCATTCTTTTATTTCTGTTGTTGTTGCTGCGCTTTTTTTTTATTTCTCCTCCTCCTCCTTTTCCTGCGGTTAGTAATTATTGTAATATTTTTATTTTTTATTTAATTTTTTCTTTTTTTCTTATTTTTATTCTTGTTAAGAAGATGGAATAAGAAAAATTATGAGAAGATAAAATAAGAAAGAAAAGATGAAGATGAAGAAGAAAAAGAAGAAGAGAACGATAATGAAGAAAAAGAGGAGTAGAGTTTTGAATTGTGCATAATTTATCAGAAAAATAGCACTGAAATTTTTTAACCGTGACATAGGAAGTTTTTTAATTTTGATACAAAACTTTTTAATCATGACACAAGTACTTATTAAGAGGGTGAAACAAGAAGAATTATGAGAATGTAAAACAAAAGAAAGAAGATGATGATAATGATGAAGAAGAAAAAGAGAAAAAATAGTTTTGATTTATTTAGAATTTATTAGAAAAATAGTACTAAAATTTTTTAAATGTGATACTGAAAATTTTTTAAGTATCACACCGAAAATTTTTAACAGTGACATATATTCTGTTAAGAGAGTGAAATATGAAAATTTTGAGAATATAAAAAAAGAAAATAAATTTCTTAACCGAGATACACATTTTTGTTAAGGAGGAGGAAAAAAATTTTGAAAATGTATAAAATTTATAAAAAAATAATATCAAACATAATTTTTGTATCATTTTTAATGGATTTTTTGTGTCATTAACAAAAAATTTATGTGATTTTTATTATCGTTAAATTAATTGTGTGATATTAAAATAAGAAGAAAAAGATAATGATAATGATAATGATAGTAATACTAATAAAGATGAAAGAGGAGGAAAAAAAAAATAGAGAAAAAACTAAACGAAAAATAAAAAAATAAAAGAAAAAAAGAGAAAAAAAAGAAAGAAAAAGAAAAAAAAAAGAGGTGAAAGAGAAATAACAAGAACGAAAATAAAAATAAAAATATAAGCAGCATGCGCATAAATTATTAATTAAATAATTAATACTTAATAGTGGTAGGTATAATTATTATTGTAGTAGTTGTTAGTGCTGCATCAAAAATTTTTATTATAGTAGTTGTTAGTTGAATAGTTAAATACAAGTGGTCCGTTTTGGACAGCAGCAAGGCTAATATTGAAAATTCCCACAGAAAAAATCTTCTAACCAATCTAAATAAGGTTACTACCCAGAAGCTAAGTAGAACTCCAGAGTGTGTAGACATACGCAATAAAAGAATAGCCTAGCTAGCATATAATGTATAACTAGATGTAGCAAAATCCTTGTCTAATTTGTATGAAAGCCCTCTAAATCAAAGCCAAGAAAGTTAGTAAACCAAACACATCTACCAAACAAAACTATGTTTCCAGCAACCATACCACTACTTCCAGTGCTCTTTGTCACACTCGCCCTCCCCATCACCGTATTGTTCCTAAAAAGAAAACATCATGATAGATCACTCCCACCGGGACCACCGGCATTTCCGGTCTTCGGTAACCTGCCCATGCTGCTGGGGAAGTTCCCACACCGCACACTCCAAGCCATGGCCCAAAAATACGGCCCAATTATGTCCCTTCGGTTAGGGCAGATCCCAGCCCTCATTGTCTCAAACTCCGAAGCCGCAGAAATGTTCTTAAAGACACACGACGCTAGTTTTGCGAGCCGTCGCAAAACCCAGGCAAGCGAGTACGTATCATACGGCTCCAAAGGGCTGTTGTTCTCGGAGTACGGTACGTACTGGCGCAACATGAAGAGATTGTGCACGTCGCAGCTTCTGAGCGCGTCGAAGGTGTCGTCTTTTGCTGGTGTTAGGGAGAGAGAAGTGGAAGCGACGGTGAAATCGATCAAGAGAGCTGCAGCGAGAGGTGAGGCGGTGAATATTACTGAGGCGGTGAATCATCTTGTAGAGGATACAACGTATAAGATAGTGATGGGGCGTAGTAGGGATAATGAGGTTGATTTGACTGCCCTAGTTCATGATGCTATTAGCGTCAGTGGAGCCTTTAATATCGCAGATTATGTGCCCTGGCTTGGATCTTTTGACCTTCTTCTGGTACTTACATTATGAAACACATGGAGTAATTCCTGTCTTTTATTTCCATCTTTTTCGATCAGATAAGATGATAAGATGCATTATTAGTTGGCACATTCTAGAATGACTAGGGTGACTACGATAAAAATTAAAATAATAACCCTTTTATTATTTAATAATATTTTTTAATTAAAAAAATTATTATCAAAATATTTTTATACTAAAATTTATCCTATCAGTTGAGATGTTTAATTTAAACTTTCAGGGATCCACACGAAGGTTGAAGAAAATTGCTAAAGCTGTTGACCAAGTGTTGGAGAAGATAATTGAGGAGCATCACACTAGAGGTTCTGGTTCGGGTGCATGCCATGCCTCGAGGGACCACAGGGATTTCATTGACATATTACTCTCCCTTATGAACCAACCCGTTGATCCACGTGATGAACAGAGCCAAGTCATGGATCGAACCAACGTTAAGGCTATACTCCTAGATACTATTGCAGGCTCATTTGAAACTTCTGCAACCGTTATTGTATGGGTTTTATCCGAGCTGTTAAAGCATCCAAGAGTGATGAGAAACCTTCAAGACGAGCTAGCTAATTTGGTTGGATTGAACAAATTTGTGCAAGAGACCCATTTGACAAACCTAAGTTACTTGGATATTGTGATCAAAGAAACATTACGATTACATCCTGCTGGAGCATTTTTTCCCCGCGAAACAATTAAAGATACTATGGTTAATGGTTATCATATAAGAGAAAAGACAATAATCATAATAAACTTATGGGCATTGGGAAGAGATCCTAAGGCATGGTCTAATAATGCTAATGAGTTTTATCCCGAAAGATTTTTAACTAAAAATTTTGACTACCGTGGCTACAGCTTTCAGTTTATACCATTTGGTTCTGGTAGCAGAGGATGTCCTGGAATACACCTAGGACTAACTATGGTGAAACTTATTGTGGCTCAGTTAGTACATTGCTTCACCTGGGAATTACCATCGAACATGACGCCAGATGAGTTGGACATGAACGAAAAATTTGCACTCACACTGACTAAAGCCAAGAACTTACATGCTGTGCCAACGTATCGTCTTCTTTGTGAAGTCTAAAGGATACACCTTGATTTATTATGCGTACTTGTTATTGACTCTACTTTTTTCACTACGATATGTTCTTTTTTCCCGTATGTAATAGTACATGTCTCACTTTAAGACTTAATTTAACACTATTTTATAAATTTATGATTTCTATCAACTTATATGCATCTAATTTATCCCCTATTAGATTTAATAAATGGCCAAGATTTTGGTGGCAATGCCAAGGGTGGATATGAATGACTGAGGTTTCACCAACAAATGAAAGAGAGCAACACTATGACGATAATTGATCATACTGATAATTAAATCATTGGTAGCTCATCAACTTATCCATTAATGGGGTCATGACAAACAAAAGTCCATTAATGGGGCCACTCAGCCCTCCCAAGAAACTTATTTTGGCTTACCGGAAAAAAATGTTTATTTTGGATATACAACAAATATAAATCATAATTAATCCATTAATAGATAAATTAATTATACTGGTTATTAAATCATAGCTCCTAGAATTTGACTTATATTCTACAAATTAAATAGACGAGATAAAAAAAATCTAAGTTACAAATTAAAATCTGAATTTAATTTGAAAGATATTGAAATAGCCACCAACTACTTTTTAATTTTGATATTGGTCTCACAATGTTAGAGTTCGGTGTATTTTTACCCTAATATGAATTAGTTTTCAAAGATCTTATCCTTAATCCTCAAATTTGTTAAAAGCACTTGTCTGTATAGTTTTCACAAATCTGAACACCTTCTTATTTGTGTACCACCAAATCTCAAATTTCTGTTTTCATAAAATTAGACCATCAAATTTTTTTTGAGTTCTATTACGGATTTTTTTAATAAATAAAAAAATATTTTATTTATTAAAATAAATAATTTATAGTATTTTTACAAAAAATTATTATATCCCTTATCTCGTTTATAGTGTAAACAAAATAAGAATACACATATCTCATTTATATCATAAAAGAAATACACTAGTAAACGAGATAAAACATAAAACGTGGCTGTATCACGTTTATACACATGGTGTGTAACGATTTTATCTCATTTATACTATAAATGAGATAAGAGAGGATGCGGTGTATATATATAATTCATTTACATCGTTCTTTAGATAGACATTTGTCCCATTTTTGGGTTTATGTTAAAGTATGTATGTATAACCATAATGAAGATACTTTTATAAAACTAGGATACCATATATGTTAGGTGGATGAATGCATTATTAGTAAAGATTAATTGGTAGGGTATGAGTTTAGGCATTAATAAAATTAATTTATTAGGTAAATGTTAATTTAATTTTGCTTTTATTTAAGTTAATTTATTAACTAAATATTTATTAATTTAGTTATTAATTATTTAAATAAATTTCGTTATTTAAATTAATATATTAACTTGATGTTTATTAATTTAGTGATTAATTATTTAAATAAATATTTTTATTTAAATTAATTTATTAAGTAGATATTTATTAATTTATTTATTAATTATTTAAGTAAATATCTTTATTTAAATTAATATATTAACTCAATATTTATTAATTTAGTTATTAATTATTTAAGTAAATATTTTTATTTAAATTAATTTATTAACTAAATGTTTCTAGTTATTTGTTAAGTTAATTTACTTATGAGTTAAATTATTATGTTAACGTTTATATGTTTATTAGTTTTGTTAACTTTGATAGTGTTATAGCTTTATAGATTTCTATTTAGGTTATTTTTTTTATCAAAGGCCTCGCTTGGTTTTTTCAAGGCAGGTGAGTCACACACTTGCACCACCAGATGCCATTGTTCCCTATTTGAGAGAGGCTAGCTTTGACGACACGGTGCTACTAAAAAATTTTATGTTTGATAACTCCCTGATTACGATATTTGTAGAGCGATGGCATATTAAGACCCACACTTTCCACTTGCCATGAAATGAGTGCACAATCACCTTGCAAGACATTGCGTATCACCTTGGGTTACACGTGCATGGAGAGCCAGTAGGTGGGTATTTTCGGAATTTTCAGACATGGTATGAGACTGAGACCTGGGAGTTGGTGGAGCGGCTACTTGGTGCCAGGCGTCCTGTAGTTCAGCAGTAGGGTGCGCAGAGGAAGGAGTGTTTCTCCCTCAGGTTGATATGGCTTCGGGAGTGACTCTGGCAGATGCCCAATACCCATGATCTAGACACCCTCCGACAGTACACGAGGTGTTACATACTACTGATAATTGGGGGTTACCCGATGACTGACAAGTCAAACAATCAGGTCCATCTCTGGTGGCTGCCATTGCTTGAGGACTTTGATCAGCAGTGTCGTGCTCTGTCTTGGGAATTGACGGTGCTTGCAAGGACGTACCACTCCCTATGAAGTGCAACACATCAAGCCACCACAGACATCGCAGGACGCACTCCGCTGCTAGTCTCTTGGATATACCAGAGATTTTTCCAGCGGTGTCCACCTGAGTGATAGATTTATATGTACCCCATGGGGTTGCGAGATAACAGTTACTTATGGTTTTCTTCTTCTTCATTTATGTAATTCAACATGATGTTTGATAAATTGAAGCATTGTTATTCTTGTAAATGTCCACAGGTTGATAAGTATGACGCAGCAGAGTAGCGACCAGCATAAGCAAAGAGTCTTCCGAAGGCGTCGGGACTTAGATCAGCTTCAGTTAGATGAGGTAAGCGAGATTCTTTTATTCAGTTACACTGCATGAATTAATTATGTTGTTTTAGTACCTATTACTGATGATTATTTTACAACATAGTTCTTATGGACGCTGTCGACAACCTTGCACTGTAGGAGCTCTGCCTGCTATGGCTAAAGAATGAGGTAGAGTGGGGGACATGATGTGTGTTGTTTCCCTTGTCTGTTTCAACATTGTAGAGTTTCACCATATTGACCAAGTGAAGTACCAGTTTGGTGGCGAGCAGCCAGTGCTAGCTATCCCAGTCAATGTCGACAGGTTCTTAACCACCACAGGATGGGGGCAAGGATGTATGGTTGCCTACCAAGCTTTGGGAGTGATATGATGGTTGGAGGGCTCGGTTTGAGGAGGGACATCGGATATCCATTCAACCGTTCACAGACTATCAGCCTACGCAAAAGTATTGAAATTGGTTCTAGCAGCCTTGCCGCATTAGACACCTGTCAAGGCAGCATGTGCTTGATGACCCCAAGCTATTGGACTTACTCAATGATGTCCAACCTACTGCCAGCTAGCCAAGGGACATCCTACACCTTTTCCAGGATGTGCCTGATTGTCGTTGGCATGCTAAGGATGTTCAGCCGGACACCCAGAGGCCTATCAGGAGAGAGGGGGTGCTAGAAAGCACGAAGGAGCATGGAGGGACAGGGTTAGGCCTCGTAGGGAGTGCTTGGATGTGAAGTTTGAGGAGGAGGCTAAGTATAATCAACAGGAGAAGCATGGTGATTTGCTAGGCGACTAGGATGACTCACTACCTTTGTCACCCCTCCTCCACCTTCACCACCACCTCCACCATCGGGTTCACATTCCCAAGCAAGTTGGGACACTTGGGATATTGCCCTGCCTGATTGGCATGACCTCGGGACATCCAGCAGTCATCAGGAGCCATCGATGGTCAAGGAAATCTAGTTTTAAGAGGCATTCCAGATTCGTACCACTGACTAACATATGATGTAGTGTCTCGCAGACCAGTTTAGCACGGGGAGGGAGCAAAGCATAGGGCATGTTCATCAGCATTCGTCTACTTCTATGGCTACCACAATTTGGGTTTCAAACACTTTACTAGGGTTTGGCACTTCATATGGCACACATATCCGACCCGGTGCCTAGTATGCGACACCACCATCGGTGGACTATGGTCTCTTGAAGACGGCATCCCAACTGATGTCGCCACCTCCGTGTCCTCCCCCTACTCAACCTCAGCATCAGCCCCTTTCATATGCTACAGTGCCTTAGTCGGAAAATTACTTTGTCCCTCATCATCCACTACCTCCGCAGCTACCACCCCAATCACAAGATCCCTCTCCTCACCCACAGCCTCCTCTAAACCCACATCCTAGCAGACTTCACCGATAGGCACAACCTCTGCAATGTGGTACTGGACATTTCCTGCATTATCCGAGTGATTAGCACCGATGATGTTGTTATAGTGTTACTCTATATTATTTCATATGTTGTTAAAGTTGTATTTTGGTAACATTATCTATGTTTGTATACATCGTTAATGTAACTTGTACTCTCTATGTTGTTTAGTTTGTGAGCCACCTTTTATGGTCTCTGTATAGATGTTATATATAAATGTGTTATGTTGTTGTATTTCAAATTTTAAAATTCAAGTACAATATAAACGACGTATGAATGGAAACACCATTTGGGTACAAGATAATCAAAGTAAATACACATCACCTAACATTCAGTTTTATAATAACCGAAGTAAGCAAAGAACAAAGTGAACAATCAAAGGAACTACACAAATAATAATCACAAATACCAATGAACAAAATGGCGACATTAAGCTAAGCCTCGTCTGTAGGCTGGTTTGCACAACCTCTCCAGGTATTGACCGGTTTGCCTGCATAGACCACACCTTTTCTCTTGGCACTCACCCTCATCCATCTCATTATGAAATCTGGTGGAAACAGATTTTCCAGTAGCCTTTCTGCACATGGCTAGATTAGGATGCACCCGTGTCCTATGTCACTCCATCCAAAGCTTCTCATTTAGTATTGGTGGGAACTCCGCCTCATACACCTTAAAGATAACCTCCTGCATGTAAACCAGATGCATGTAAGGTTCCGATTCGACACTTGCAGTGGCACAAGCGGCAAGTGCATGACGACATGGAAAATAGAGTGACTAGAAAAGGCCACACACACACGTGCCAACCATCAACCAAATCCAGAATGAACCTTACAACCAACTCTCAAAAGGCTCTAACTCATCAACCACAAAAATTGAAGCCCGTCTGTCGCAGTGAGTAATGCACATCTTCGAGATTCTCTCTCTGTTCTTCTCAATAGCAGCTATCAGCCATTGGGAAAACTGATTTCCCGCCCCCAACTATGCTTGTGCCCCCTGCCCTTCCTGATGAACAACTACTGCAACCTCTCGTAGGTGCATCGCACGATGGTTGAAATCAATAAATAATGTGTATCCTTAAATACTGCATTTATGCACTCGGAGAAGTTTGCCCTCATGTGCCCAATATAGCAGTCGATGTCACAGTATTGTAGTTAGATCTCTTTGTTGAACCTACCAGCCCAGTCCGCCATCTCTCGCGACAAACCTCTCAAGGCATCCATGTACCACTCGTACACAACCTTGCTTGGACTATAAGCAGTATTTATATTATGAGATATCGCTTGCCCTCTGCAGACTTGAAACACGACATAAAGTTCTCCGCCATGTGCCTGACACAATAAGCATGGAACGCTTTAGGTTGCTGCCAACCACTGTCATCAACTCTCAGTGCAGTCTTGATTACCTGGGATCTATCAAAAATAATCAACAGGTCTTCTTGTGGGGTCACATGTCGTCTCAAATTGGTTAAGAAGAAAGAGCAGGACTTTGTGGTCTTAGACTTAATAATTGCAAATGCAACAAGAAGTATATTGCTGCTACCATCTTGTGCCACTGCAATAAGCAAAACACCACCATATTTATGGTACAGATGTGTGCCGTCGATAGAGACAATCTTGCAATGCTTGAAAGCCTCTACACAGGCATGGAAGGCCGAGAATACCTTATCAAACATGCTACAATCACGCACCACAAGGTTCCCATCATAGTACGATACGACCCTTAACTCACAGATTGTTTCGAGACAACTCTGAAGTGCTTGAAGCAACTTCGGCACCTTATTGTATGATTCCTTCCAATCACCGTATATATGTGCAATTGCCTTTTACTTCGCCATCCAGACTTTTCTGTACGAGGGTTTGAAATGATAGCTTTGTCTTACTGCACTTTGTAGAACAAGGATGCTGACGGAGGGGCTGGACTCTATCAAGGGCAGGATGATACTGCATATGAGACTGCTGTCCAACCATCGATGGTCTGAGACATGGTGGGTGATAAACACATGTGTGCTCTTCCAACCCTACGCACCTCCCTAACGAAAACACATACATGGTTGGCATTTACACCAAAATATAACAATCATATATGAGAAAATACACCATAGTTAAATTTGAACTCACTAATATCTGAGATTCTATTGGAGGGCAACACGGGGACTCCAAGGGCATCCTACTGCATATTGCCGGCAATGCACATGGTATTTTAATCGATCCGACTCCACAACTTGGTACTCAGCACTTTGCGAATGCTGTAATTCTTCACACCCTGCATTACGACATCTCAGCTCATGAATCTGTGGCCAACCGTGTTGGAAAATGGAGTTCTCTCATGCATTGTATCCAGATCCAATGTTTGATAGTGATTAGGTACAGTTGATACGGCCGGAATAGGGTGTGGTGCAGGCAAAAGATACCGAACTGATGCCTCAACCAACATCTCTGGTACAAACTCCTCCTTATCATCATCTTTAGAAGAACCACTATCGCTGCTATTCACAATATACTCCTCGTTGGAGTTCTCACCATCCATGTCCATGTTTTTCACTGGACTAGCAACGTGTATCGGTGGTGGTGCGAAAGGTGGGTCATCCTGCACAAAATCCGAGTGGACAGATCCACCACCACTAACATCATCAACCTCCACAGTAAGCTTCATCACTTGTTCCTCCATGATTCTCCCATAGATGTCAAATATGAGGCGCACATGCTCGTCGCTATGGAGGCAAAACAGACGAAATAGAAAAACTCCATTTTTCAATCAGTGCTAGCACTCTATACCCCACCCTTCCGATCTCTTTTCTCCCACTACCACTAACACTACTCAATATTAGTCTCTTCAGCTCTGGCAAAGAATTTACTTGCCGAATGCGCAATAGAATGGGTTTATCGCACTCAAATATCATCCCAGTGTCACTGTTTCTCATATGACAATTTGGATACACACTTACAACCACATATCCAGTTATCTACTACTACTAGACATTTTGGCTTATTTTTCAGAAGAAAAATGAAAGAGAAGAAGAAGTGAAATGTTTGTGAAGAAACCAAAAGGTTGTACACCCTTTGATAGCTGCTAAAATTTTGTTGTAACGTATTTCATTTACATTGTAAATATCACAACTCTTTATGTATCTCGTTTACAGTGTAAACGAAATAAGAATACACATATCTCGTTTACACTGTAAAATAAAAATACATGTTTGCCTTCTTGTGCCTCATACGAGATAAAAAATATGATGAATTTTTGTAAAAATGCTACAAATTATATATTTTGGTAAATAAAATATTCTTTTATTTATTTAAAAAAATCCATTCTATTACCATTCAAATTTGAGAGCTCGATTTATTAATTAAAATTATTAAAAATAAACTCCATATTGAAAAAAAATACACCAACCTTTCACTACACAGTAGATAACACAATTTTTCTCTATATTTAAAAAAATTAACCACCTACCAACTATATTTTAAAATAGTAGAACACTTTTTAAGCATTAATTTTAAAAGATTAAAAAATACTTTAATTAATTTTAATTTAAAATAAAAGTGTAAAATATCCTATAGTTATATTTCAAAATAACCTTGTAGGATTAATATTAAGAAGACTAAAATACTATTTTATAATAAAGATTATTTACTGTATCAAAAATTATAAAGTTAAAAATTAAAAAGATCAAAATATTATATTAAAATTGATTTATATTGTTGATTGTACTAGAAATCAGATTCTTTTGAATTAGTTTTAAAAAAACTAAAATCCTTTTAGCACAATTTAAATAACTAAAGTAACCTCTTTAAAACTCACATAAAAATAACATTTTAAAAATTTTAAAAAGACTAAAATACCTTCTAAATTTAAAAATGTTTTACTGTATTAGGTATTAAAATTTGAATAACACTAAAAAGAATAAATTTTATTGCGTGGTTCATTTTACGAGAGTAAAAGACCTTTACAATTAATGTAACAAATACAAAAATATTATCGTAATTCATATTTTAAGTCATGATGTACTCTGTTGCCATTTATTTTAAAAATATTAAATTACCCTTATAGGATTGAATAGGATGGTTTGATTGCATTAGGAATTAGAAATGTTAGTTAATTTGATATTTAAAAGACAAAAGCTTATACTTAATTTTTTAAAGACTTGTATAACTTTGCATGAAAAATCTTAGAAAATAGTAAAATACCATTTTATGTCTGTTTAACTATATCAGAATTCGAAATTCTAACTAGTCAAAAAGACAAAAATACCCCTATACTTACATTATAAGAGAAAACATCATTTGTTTTTCTTTTTTGTTTTAACTTTTCATACAATTGAGATCAGCAGGATGCATTCATAACTTTGTATATTTTATAAACGTGATTTCAGTATCTATTTGAGCTTCATCACTAAAGTAAGGAATATAATTAGTTTTTCAAGTCATTAATACCATTTTCAATTCAAAATTATTGATGTGTCTCAATGCAACCTATTTTAGCCTATCAGTGGCTGTAATTCATACAACTCAGTTGTGCAAATATGAATTTGAATTGTTTAATTTAGACTTTAGATGATCTAGAAATTGTGTGAAGATCAAAATTAAAATAAACAAAAAGACTGATCGAAAAAAATCAATTAGAACCAAGGCAAAGGAGACAAAAAAAATTATTAATTGATAATAATATAATATTACACATCAGTTAGTAGAGAATTTTTTTTTCATAATAATATATAAATATGGTGTAAAATAACATAGCATCTTACAGCTTTCTAAGAATTTTATATGGCCCAAAAATTACTACAAAAAATACATTAAATTATCTGGATAACCACTCCATAAAACCACCTCTTCAAGATTGCAATGCGTATAAATATGCCTATGCAAAATCCTGTTTAGACAAACTGCCGCATAAGAGTCTTTCCCGTTCTTTTCATTCACTTCTATAAATGCAGCATGAAACGGATCAAGAAAAGAAAAACCCAATACTTATAGAATATATTGTCCTTATGTAATAACATCTCCACTCTTTAATGATATGATCATTTGCCTAGATACCCGAAGTTTTCAAGAAAATGACAATAAATAGAATCCTAAACTAAACCACAATGATATGAAGCTGGTGGTGCCCTTGTAGGATTTATGAAGTTAGAAGATTTTCTTATTGTTCTGATTATTGAAAGAGGTGTTTTTGATTTTCTCAACAGGATATTACCAAACATAAAGCAAAGAAAGTTTTATCTATTGAAGAACAGTCTCATGTTAATAGCGCGTTCTTTATTTTCCTTTTCCATAGATATGACTAGAGTTTACCAACAGTGAAAACAGACGTCTGGAACTAAATTACTTGCTTTTGCTTTTGATAAATTTTATATATAACTAATTCTTGAGAATACTGCATAAATAAGATAAAAGAACAGAAACTTTTCTTTTTAATCTTTACTTAGGTGATAAAATCTGATGTGAGATGTAGATTTCTTGGTGAAAGAAAGAAAAAAATGTGTCTATTATATTAGTAAAAAAATCACATTTACCAAAGCTAAAGGTGTAGTTATATATAGTGAAAAAGAAAGAAAAAAAAAAGCATAATATTATCTACCTCTTCATATTTTTTTATAAAACTGTCATACTAGCTATCTTTTCATATTTTTTATACAGCTGTCACCTACTAATGTCACACAATATTAACTATCACCAGTCACCTTCATATATAATGTATTAGTAGTACTCATTCATTAATAGCCTCCGAAAGTGTATAAATTATACTTTCCTAATTTACTATATATCTCTTCAAAAGAACTTGGTGGAAGTGCCTTTGTAAGGATATCACTATTCTCTTGATAGAATTGGCATGGGCTTTAGAAACCGTTTTGAACTTTTTCTCTAACTTTGTAACTATCAATCTCAATGTGTTTCGTGAAATATTGGGTTAGCCCAATATATCTAGCAGATTGGTTATCATAAAATAGTGTCATAGGACTGGTAACTTGATTTTGAAGTCATTCAAGATGTACATAAGCCAAATTCCTTCACAAGTTGCAAGAGCCATTGCTCGATACTATGCCTCCGAAGATGATCGAGCAACTATTTGCTATCTTTTACTTTTTTATAACACCAAAATCTTTTAAGAAAGAAGCAATACCCGGACATTGATCTTCGGGTATCCGAGCAAGTACCCGAATCAGAATCTGAGAAACCATGAAGGGACAAGTCATAAACAGACTCAAAAAGTAATCTTTTTTTAAAGGAGCTCCTTTCAAGCACTTCAACACATGTAAAGCTACTTTGAAGTGCTCATCTATAGAACAATCTAGAAATTGACTTAACTTACTAACAGCAAAGCTTATGTCAAACTTGGTATTAGTGAGGTATATCAACCTTCTAATGAGTCTTCTATATAGCTTAGTATCATTTAATAATGTTCCTGATGACTTTGAGAGATGAATTAAATAATTCATAGGTATACTGGTTAGTTTTGAATCTAATAAACCATATTTTTTTAGAAGATCAAGAGTATACCTTTTTTGATATAAATCTATTTCCCTTTTTCTCCTAGAAACTTCCATGTCCAAGAAGAATTTTAGTTCAGCTAAATCCTTGATTTTGAACAAAGTGTCGAATTTCATCTTCACACGTTTGATCTCTTTTATATCATCTCTTGCCATAACCAAATCATCGCATAAACAAGAATATAAGTGAAACTTGTCGGAGAAGATTTGGAGAAAAGAGAATGATCTGCCTTTGATTGTGAGTAAGTAGAAGCAATCAAGACAGAGCATAACTTAGAGTTCTACTGACGCTTAAGACCATATAAGGATCTTTCCAGCTTGCAAACCATTCCTGACTACGCATTTAAACCGGGGACAACTTCATATAGACTTCTTCAGGTAGATCACCATGAAGAAGGTAGTGGTCACATCTAACTGATGAATTAAACCAATTCTTACTAGCTGTAATTGCTAACGGAACACGAAGGGTAGTCATTTTGATTACAGGACTAAAAGTATCAAAATAGTCATATCCTTGTGTTTGAGTGAAGCTCTTGGCCACAAGCCTTGCGTTGTGTCTCTCTATAGTCCCATTAGAGTTATACTTAGTTATAAATACCCATTTACATCCGATTACATACTTTTCTTTCGGTAGAGTAGTAAGTTTCTAGGTCTTTCTTTCCCCCAGTGCTTCAAGCTCAGCTTTGATTGCTTTCTGCCAACAATCACTTAAAATAGCCTGTTCATAGCTTTTTGGTTTTAAATTTGTGAAAATTGTAATGGAAAGGTGGTGCGGAAAATTAGAACTCGCACAACTTCACCGGCAAGTGCACCAGGTCATCCAAGTAATACCTCAGGTGAGTGAGGGTCAATCCCACGAGAATTGTTCGATTGAGCAAGTAATAGCTATTTTGATGGACTTAGTCAGGTGAAAATAAAGAGAGTTATTGTTGTTGGCGCATAAAACAAGAAAGTAAAGAAAAGCAATTAAAGATTGGTGAAGAGATAATATATGGAAGCAGTTAAGGTCTCGGAGATGTTTATCTTTCTGGATTAATACTTCTTACTAACTATTTTAATAATGAATGATTCATTCCATGACAAACTGTAAGTGATTAATCCTAATCTCTTAGTGATTAATCTTCTCTGATCCTACTAAAATGCCACAGACAAGGTCAATTACTTTTGAATCAGAGTATAAAGCTCAGCATTCTAGTTTATACCACAAAGGCCGTAATCACTCCAAATCCCGGTTGAACAGATGTTCCCATGTCCCCAACGAGTTGTGGATTAGCCGTCTAGGAGGTGTGTTCTCAAGCTGTAGTTCAAGTGATCTTTGGTCGAGCATCACCAGAACTCATGTAGAAAAAGAGTCATACTTTTGTTCTACCCAGTTTCATTAGTATGAAGAATGAGTCACACCTTAGAATGGAATCAAACATATATATTAAAATAGAAATGTAATAATATTAATCCATAGGAATAAACAGATCTCCTAACCTTAACCAGGAGGTTTAGTTGCTCATGACTTATAAGAAAAATAGAGAAGAAGATCTAAAGTAATCTGTCCATAAACCTAAGTGATCTCCTCTTTAAATAGTAAATACTAGACCTAAAAGATGTTAATTTAAATTTAAAAGTTACAAGGATAAGATAAAATAAGCTAAGGAGTGCTAAAATCAACTTTGGGGCCCACTTGGTAAGTGTTTGGGCTGATTCCTGGCGTTCAACTTTACTTTTGGGCGTTGAACACCCATAGGGGAGGTGAGCTCGCTGGTTTCCACTCCCTGGCTGGCGTTGAATGCCAGTTTTGGGCGTTCAACGTTGGGGTTACTCCTTCTTGGGTGCTAAACGTCCAAGCTTGGTGTTTAGTGCCGATTTTGGCAGTCATTTTGGAAGTAAAGTATAAACTATTATATATTATTGGAAAGCTCTGGAAGTCAGCTTTCTAACTCCATTAAGACCGTGCCAATTGGACCTTTGTAGCTCAAGCTATGCTCGTTGGAATGTAAGGAGGTCAGGATTGACAGCATCTGCTATCTTTTCTTCGTCTCTGCGAAAGACTCTACCAAATTTATCCAAAATTCTCTTAAAATCATAAAAATAACACAAAAACTCAAAGTAGCATCCAAAGATAAATTTTTTCACTAAAACATAGTAAAATTTAGTATAAAAACAACAAGAAAATTGGTATAAGATGCTCACACATCAAAAGGGTTTTGTGTGATTGTGATAGAGAATTGTAACTCAAGTAATTAGAAATAGGATATCATTTTGTGATTGATGATTGGACCATACTATCAGAGACAGTGGTTTGCATATATTCATAATCATCAAGGTATTTTACCTTGTGTCTTTCTTTAAGAAATCTTCTTAGTAAAAAAGGCAGATTAATATCAGTGGACTAGAAATTAGATTAGTTTTCATCAAATGATGGGTTAGTATGTGATACTGGTGCTGCTGGTAAACACAAAGAGATGGGTAAGGTTGGCTGTGGTTGAACATCAATTATGTTTAAAGGAGTGTTTGCCAATGTAAGTTGAATGGAAAGTAAATTTAAGGTATGGAAAGGTAATGTACTGCTATCAAAGACATTTATAGGATCATGATTATGTAATGTAGTCTTAGTGTCTTGATTAGAATTGGAAACATATTCAAATTGATGAGAAACTTGATTATTCTTATATGGAAAGGAATTTTCATAAAAAAAAATTACATTTCTAGATATGAAAAATTGTTTGTTATTAATGTCCATCAAAAGATATCCTTTTATTCTTGCTTTAAAGCTAAGAAAAATATATTTTCTTCCTCTTTTATCCAATTTCTTTCTATTTACAACTAAAATTAAAGCAAATGCAAGACATCAAAAATTCTAAAATGTTGAATATTTAACATTTTACTAAAATAAATTTGATCAGGGCTTTTATTATTAATAGATGAACTAGGCACTCTATTGAGAATATGTACATCATGTATTGTAGCATATCTCAAAAAAATTTTAGGAAGATAGGCCTTAAAAATGAGTGCTCTAATAATATTCAAAATATCTTGATACTTATATTCTATAACTCCATTTTGTTGAGGTATCTCAATACATGAAGTCTGATGAATTATTCTCTATCTTTCATAAAAGAAATTCAAGATAAATTTAGCTCCATTATCATTCCTGGTATTTTTTATTTTTGTTTAAAATTAGGTTTCAATTAGTTGCACAAATTGTTAGATAAAAGAAGGAGTAATTTTACTTTTATTTTTCATAAAAAATAGTCAAGTGAACTGGTGGACGAAATTGTGATCACATGCTCTTTGTACTTGTATGAAATTTAATAATTGGCTTTATTTGAATTCACAACTCCGTTCAACTAACCAGCAAGTGTACTAGGTCGTCCAAGTAATAAACCTTACGCGAGTAAGGGTCGATCCCACAGAGATTGTTGGTATGAAGCAAGCTATGGTCACCTTGCAATTCTCAGTCAGGCGGATTCAAGGATAATTGGATTATTAGTTTAAATTTGATTAATGGAATAAGTAGAAAATAAAAAGGGATAGAAATACTTATGTAAATTAATAGTGGGAATTTCAGATAGGCGTATGGGGATGCTGTGCTCCTCTTGAATCTCTACTTTCTCATTGCTTTCATCCAATCCTTCTTACTCCTTTCCATGGCAAGCTGTATGTAGGGCATCACCATCATCAATGGCTACTTTCAATCCTCTCGGGAAAATGGTCCTATGCGCTGTCACTGCACGGCTAATCGTCTAGAGGCATCACCCTTGCTGATGGCTACATCCCATCCTCTCAGTGAAAACGTTCCAAATGCTCTGTCACAGCACGGCTAATCATCTGTCGGTTCTCAATCAGGTTGGAATAGAATCCATTGATTCTTTTGCGTTTGTCATCACGCCCAGCCTTCAGGAGTTTGAAGCTCGTCACAGTCATTCAATTCCGGAATCCTACTCGGAATACCACAGACAAGGTTAGACTTTCCGGATTCCCATGAATGCCGCCATCTATCTAGCTTATACCACGAAGATTCTGTTGGGGAATCTAAGAGATATGCGCCCGGCCTAAGGTAGAACGGAAGTGGTTGTCAGTCACGCGCGTTCATAGGTGAGAATGATGATGAGTGTCACGGATCATCACATTCATCAAAGTGTTGTGCAACATATATCTTGGAATAAGAATAAAAGAGAATTGAATAGAAAGTAATAGTAATTGTATTGAAACTTAAGGTACAGCAGAGCTCCACACCCTTAATCTATGGTGTGCAGAAACTCCACCGTTGAAAATACATAAGTGAAAGGTTCAGGCATGGCCGAATGGCCAGCCCCCTCAAACGTGCTCAATGGCCTCCTAAGATGAAGAATAAAACAAAGCTGAGACCAAAGATGAAACGTGGTCAAAAGACGACTAATACATTAGTAAAAAGTCTTATTTATACTAAACTAGCTACTAGGGTTTACATGAGTAAGTAATTGATGCATAAATCCACTTCCGGGGCCCACTTGGTGTATGCTTGAGCTGAGCTTGATCTATCCACGAGCTGAGGCTTCTTTTGGAGTTGAACTCCAAGTTATGACGTGTTTTGGGCGTTCAACTCCGGATCATGACGTTTTTCTGGCGTTTAACTCCAGACAGCAGCATGTACTTGGCGTTCAACGCCAAGTTACGTCATCAATTTCCGAATAAAGTATGAACTATTATATATTGCTAGAAAGCTCTGGATGTCTACTTTCCAACGCCGTTGAGAGCGCACCAATTGGAGTTCTGTAGCTCCAAAAAATTCATTTCGAGTGCAGGGAGGTCAGATTCCAACAGCATCAGCAGTCCTTTTGTCAGCCTTTTTCAGAGTTTTGCTCAAGACCCTTAATTTCAGCCAGATTTTACCTGAAATCACAGAAAAATACACAAACTCATAGTAAAGTCCAGAAATGTGAATTTAACATAAAAACTAATGAAAACATCCCTAAAAGTAGCTTAAACTTACTAAAAACTACCTAAAAACAATGCCAAAAAGCGTATAAATTATCCGCTCATCACAACACCAAACTTAAATTGTTGCTTGTCCCCAAGCAACTGAAAATCAATTAGGATAAAAAGAAGAGAATATACTATAAATTCCAGAACATCAATGAATATTAATTATAATTAGATGAGCGGGACTTTGTAGCTTTTTGCTTTTGAACAGTTTTGGCATCTCACTTTTTCCTTTGAAGTTTAGAATGATTGGCTTCTCTAGGAACTTAGAATTTTGGATAGTGTTATTGACTTTCCTAGTTAAGCATGTTGATTCTTGAACACAGCTACTTATGAGTCTTGGCTGTGGCCCTAAGCACTTTGTTTTCCAGTATTACCACCGGATACATAAATGCCACAGACACATAACTGGGTGAACCTTTTCAGATTGTGACTCAGCTTTGCTAGAGTCCCCAGTTAGAGGTGTCCAGAGCTCTTAAGCACACTTTTTTTGCTTTGGATCACGACTTTAACCACTCAGTCTCAAGCTTTTTACTTGGATCTTCATGACACAAGCACATGGTTAGGGACAACTTGATTTAGCCGCTTAGAACTGGATTTAATTTCCTTGGGCCCTCCTATCCATTGATGCTCAAAGCCTTGGATCCTTTTTACCCTTGCCTTTTGGTTTTAAGGGCTATTGGCTTTTTCTGCTTGCTTTTTCTTTTTCTTTCTATTTTTTTTTTCGCCACTTCTTTTTTTTTTCACAAGCTTTTGCTTTTTCACTGCTTTTTCTTGCTTCAAGAATCAATTTTATGATTTTTCAGATTATCAATAACATTTCTCTTTGTTCATCATTCTTTCAAGAGCCAACAATTTTAACATTCATAAACAACAAGATCAAAAGACATATGCACTGTTCAAGCATACATTCAGAAAACAAAAGTATTGTCACCACATCAATATAATTAAACTAAATTCAAGGATAAATTCGAAATTCATGTACTTCTTGTTCTTTTGAATTAAAACATTTTTCTTTTAAGAGAGGTGAAGCATTAATGGAATTTATTCATAGCTTTAAGACATAGTTACTACATACTAATGATCATGAAATAAAGACACAAAACATAGATAAACACAACATAAAAAACCGAAAACAGAAAGAAATAAAGAACAAGGAATGAATCCACCTTTAGTGGCGTCTTCTTCTTGAAGGACCAATGATGTTCTTAAGCTCTTCTATGTCCCTTCCTTGCCTTTGTTGCTCCTCCCTCATTGCTCTTTGATCTTCTC
Organism: Arachis stenosperma; assembly: GCF_014773155.1. Taxonomy (NCBI): domain Eukaryota; kingdom Viridiplantae; phylum Streptophyta; class Magnoliopsida; order Fabales; family Fabaceae; genus Arachis; species Arachis stenosperma. Next base: position 41,119,094 of record NC_080379.1, read on the forward strand.
TTATTTCTTGGAGAATGATGGAGTGCTCATGATGTTCCACCCTTAATTGTTCAACATTGTGGCTCAAATCTTCTAAGGAAGTGTTGAGTTGTTCCCAATAGTTGTTGGGAGGAAAGTGCATCCCTTGAGGCATCTCGGGGATTTCTTGATGATGAGCTTCCTCATGCATCTCTTGAGAACCGTGAGGGTCTCTCTTGCTTGCTCCATCCTCTTCTTGGTGATGGGCTTATCCTCTTCAATGAGAATATCTTCTTCTATGATAACTCCAGCTGAGTAACATAGATGGCAAATAAGATGAGGAAAAGCTAGCCTTGCCATAGGTGAGGGCTTGTCGGCTATTTTGTAGATTTCATTGGAGATGACCTCATGAACTTCTACTTCCTCTCCAATCATGATGCTATGAATCATGATGGCCCGATCCACAGTAACTTCAGATCGGTTGCTAGTAGGAATGATGGAGCGTTGAATGAACTCCAACCATCCTCTAGCCACAGGCTTGAGGTCCAGTCTTCTTAGTTGGACTGGCTTGCCTTTGGAGTCTCTCTTCCATTGAGCTCCTTCCACACATATGTCCATAAGAACTTGGTCCAACCTTTGATTAAAGTTGACCCTTCTAGTGTAGGGGCGTTCATCTCCTTGCATCATGGGCAAGTGAAACGCCAACCTCACATTTTCCGGACTAAAATCTAAGTATTTCCCCCGAACCATTGTGAGATAATTCTTTGGACTCGGGTTCATACTTTGATCATGGTTCCTAGTGATCCATTCATTGGCATAGAACTCTTGAACCATTAAGATTCCGACTTGTTGCATGGGGTTGGTTAGGACTTCCCAACCTCTTCTTTGGATTTCATGTCGGATCTCTGGATACTCATTTTTCTTGAGCTTGAAAGGGACCTCAGGGATCACCTTCTTCTTTGCCACAACATCATAGAAGTGGTCTTGATGGCTCTTGGAGATGAACCTTTCCATCTCCCATGACTCGGAGGTGGAAGCTTTTGTCTTCCCTTTTCCTTTTCTAGAGGATACTTCGGCCTTAGGTGCCATTGATGGTAATGGAAAAACAAAAAAAGCTTATGCTTTTACCACACCAAACTTAAAATATTGCTCGTCCTCGAGCAATAGAAGAAAGAAGAGAAGATGATGAAGAAGAGAATATGGTAGAGAGAGAGAGATGTAGGTTCGGCCAAGTGAAGAAGAAGGGGTTGTGTTGTGTGAAAATGAAGTAGAATAGAAGGGTATTTATAGGGAGAGGGGGAAGTGTATGTTCGGCCATTTAGGGTGGGAATGGGTGGGAAAATGTTTTTGAATCTTGAAGGTAGGTGGGGTTTATGGGGAAGAGTAGATGGATGTGAGTGGTGAAGGGGTGATTGGGAAGAGGAATTGAGGTGATTGGTGAAGGGTTTTGGGAAGTGTGACATGGGGAAGAGTAATCACAAAACTAGGATTAGGAGGTAAGGTAGGAATATGGTAGGTGGGGATCCTGTGGGGTCCACAGATCCTGAGGTGTCAAGGAATTCCATCCCTGCACCAAATATGCATGTAAAATGCCTTGGCACACCATTCTGGCGTTTAAACGCCCATGGGTGCATATTCTGGGCGTTCAACGCCCATGTAAAGCATGTTTCTGGCGTTGAACGCCAGTTTCATGCTTGTTACTGGCGTTCAGCGCCAGCTTTTCTTCTCTAGGCACATTCCTGGCGTTCAGCGCCAGAATGTTGCTTGTTTCTGGCGTTCAGCGCCAGAATGATGCTCTGTTCTGGCGTTGAACGCCGGCCAGATGCATCTTACTGGCGTTGAACGCCAGCCTGTGCGTCCTCCAGGGTGTAATTTTTTTCTTCTGCTGTTTTTGATTCTGTTTTTAATTTTTATGATTTTTTCGTGACTCCTCATGATCATGTACCTAATAAGACACAAAATAACAATAAAATAGAATAAAATAAAAATTAGTTAAATAAAATTGGGTTGCCTCCCAACAAGCGCTTCTTTAATGTCAATAGCTTGACAGTGGCTCTCATGGAGCCACAAGGTGATCAGGTCAATGTTGTATAGTCCCAACACCAAACTTAGAGTTTGGATATGGGGTCTTAACACCAAACTTAGAGTTTGGTTGTGGCCTCCCAACACCAAACTTAGAGTTTGACAGTGGGGGCTCTTCTTGACTCTGAACTGAGAGAAGCTCTTCATGCTTACTCTCTTTTGTTACAGAGGGGTGGCCATGTGCCTTAAACACAAGGTAGTCCCCATTCAAGTGAAGGACTAATTCGCCTCTGTTGACATCTATCACAGCTCCTGCTGTGGCTAGGAAAGGTCTTCCAAGGATGATGCAATCATCCTCTTCCTTCCTAGTGTCTAAGATTATGAAATCAGCAGGGATGTAAAGGCCTTCAACCTTTACTAACACGTCCTCTACTATTCCATAAGCTTGTCTCAATGACTTGTCTGCCAATTGTAATGAGAACAAGGCAGGTTGTACCTCAATGATCCCCAGCTTCTCCATTACAGAGAGTGGCATAAGATTTATCCCTGACCCCAGATCACATAGAGCTTTTTCAAAGCTCATGGTGCCTATGGTGCAAGGTATTAAGAACTTGCCAGGATCCTGTTTCTTTTGAGGTAGAATTTTCTGAATCCAAGTATCTAGTTCACTAATGAGCAAGGGAGGTTCACTTTCCCAAGTCTCATTACCAAACAACTTGGCATTCAGCTTCATGATAGCTCCTAAGTATTGAGCAACTTGCTCTCCAGTCACATCTTCATCTTCTTCAGAGGAAGAATAGTCTTCAGAGCTCATGAATGGCAGAAGGAGATTTAATGGAATCTCTATGGTCTCTATATGAGCCTCAGATTCCTTTGGATCCTTAATAGGAAACTCCTTCTTGCTTGAGGGACGTCCCATGAGGTCTTCCTCACTAGGATTTTCGTCCTCCTCCTCCCTTGTGCATTCGGCCACGTTGATTATATCAATGGCCTTGCACTCTCCTTTTGGATTCTCTTTTGTATTGCTTGGGAGAATACTGGGAGGAATTTCAATGACTTTCTTACTCAGCTGGCCCACTTGTGCCTCCAGATTTCTGATGGAGGATCTTGTTTCACTCATGAAACTGAAAGTGGCATTTGACAGATCAGAGACTATATTGGCTAAATTAGAAGTGTTTTGTTCAGAATTCTCTGTCTGTTGCTGAGAAGATGATGGATATGGCTTGCTATTACTCAGCCTATTGTGTCCACCATTGTTAAAGCCTTGTTGAGGCTTTTGTTGATCCTTCCATGAGAAATTTGGATGATTTCTCCATGATGAGTTATAGGTGTTTCCATAAGGTTCACCAATGTAATTAACCTCTGCCATGGCAGGGTTTTCAGGATCATAAGCTTCTTCAGAAGCTGCTTCTTTAGTACTGTTGGATGCATGTTGCCATCCATTCAGATTTTGAGAGATCATGTTGACCTGTTGAGTCAACACTTTGTTCTGAGCCAATATGGCATTCAGAGCATCAATTTCAAGAACTCCTTTCTTCTGAGGTATCCCATTATTCACAGAATTTCTCTCAGAAGTGTACATGAATTGGTTGTTTGCAACCATATCAATGAGTTCTTGAGCCTCTTCAAGCGTTTTCTTTAGGTGAATAGATCCACCTACAGAATGGTCCAATGACATTTTCGAAAATTCAGAGAGACCATAATAGAATATATCTAATATGGTCCATTCTGAAAACATGTCAGATGGACATCTTTTGGTCAGCTGCCTGTATCTTTCCCAAGCTTCATAGAGGGATTCACCATCTTTTTGTTTGAAGGTTTGAACATCCACTCTCAACTTGCTCAGCTTTTGAGGAGGAAAGAATTTATCCAAGAAGGCAGTGACCAGCTTATCCCAGGAGTCCAGGCTATCTTTAGGTTGTGAATCCAACCATATTCTAGCTCTGTCTCTTACAGCAAAAGGGAAAAGCATGAGTCTGTAGACTTCAGGATCAACTCCATTCGTCTTTACAGTCTCACAGATCTGCAAGAACTCAGTTAAAAACTGATAAGGATCTTCAGATGGAAGTCCATAAAACTTGCAGTTTTGTTGCATTAAAGCAACTAGCTGAGGTTTCAGCTCAAAATTATTGGCTCCAATGGCAGAAATAGAGATGCTTCTTCCATCAAATTTGGACGTTGGCTTTGTGAAGTCACCAAGCATTCTCCTTGCATTATTATTATTTTCGGCTGCCATCTCCTTCTCTTGTTCGAAAATTTCTGAAAGGTTACCGTTAGAATAATTTAATTTAGCTTCTCTTAATTTCCTCTTTAGAGTCCTTTCAGGTTCTGGATGAATTTCAACAAGAGTGTCTTTTTCCCTGTTCCTGCTCATATGAAAGAGAAGAAAACAAGAAAAGAAAGAGGAATCCTCTATGTCACAGTATAGAGATTCCTTTATGTTTGTAATAGAAGAAGAAAGGGGTAGAAGAGTGAAGAAGGATGGATTCGGATTTTTGGATGAAGAGAGGTGAAGAGAAGTGTTAGTAAATAAATAATTAAATAGAATAATAAAAGAGAAGGAAAATTTCGAAAATAATTTTGAAAAAGGGGTTAGTATTTTCGAAAATTAGAGATAAGATGTAATTAAAATTAAAATTTAAAACAATTAATTAATTAAAAAGAAATTTTTAGAAAAGGGATGAGATATTTTCGAAAATTAGAGAAGGAAAAGTAGTTAGGTGGTTTTGAAAAAGATAAGAAACAAACACAAAGTTAGTTAGTTGATTGAAAAAGATTTGAAATTAAATTTTAAAAAGATAAGAAGATAAGAAGTTGGATAAGATATTTTGAAATCAAATTTTGAAAAAGATAAAGTTTTGAGAAGGATAAGATAAAAAGATAAAATAAAAATTTTAATAAAAAGATATTTTGAAAAAAATTTAATTTTTAAAATGACTTAACTAACAAGAAACCACAAGATAAGATTCTAGAACTTAAAGATTGAACCTTTCTTAACAAGAAGGTAACAAACTTCAAATTTTTGAACCAATCACATTAATTGTTAGCTAATTTTCGAAAATTTGATAAAAAGATAAGAAAAATATTTTGAAAATAATTTGAAAATTTCGAAAATGATAAAAGAAATGAAAAAGATATGATTTTTGAAAAAGATTTTAAAAAGATAAGATTTTTAAAATTGAAATTTTGATTTGACTTGTAAGAAACAACTAATTTTGAAAATTTTTGATCAAGTCAACCCAAAATTTCGAAAATTTGGAGGGAAATAAGGAAAAGATATTTTTTTTATTTTTGAATTTTTAATTATGAGAGAGAAAAACAACAAAAATACTCAATGCATGAAATTTTTAGATCAAAATAATGAATGCATGCAAGAATGCTATGAATGTCAAGATGAACACCAAGAACACTTTGAAGATCATGATGAACATCAAGAACATAATTTTGAAAAATTTTTGATGCAAAGAAAACATGCAAAACACCAAACTTAGAAATCTTTAATGCATGGAAAATATGAATGCCAAGATGCACATGAAAAACAACAAACAACACAAAACAAGAAAACATCAAGATCAAACAAGAAGACTTGTCAAGAACAACTTGAAGATCATGAAGAACACTATGAATGCATGGGATTTTCGAAAAATGCAAGAAAAAAAATTTTTTTTTAAAGCATGCAATTGACACCAAACTTAAAATTTGACTCAAGACTCAAACAAGAAACACAAAATATTTTTGGTTTTTATGATTTTCTAATTTTTTTGTATTTTTATTAATTTTTTCGAAATTAAAGTTTGGAAAAACGAAAAATAAAAGAAAAAATTTTGAAAAAGGTTTTTGAAAAGAAAATTACCTAATCTGAGCAACAAGATGAACCGTCAGTTGTCCATACTCGAACAATCCCCGGCAACGGCGCCAAAAACTTGGTGGACGAAATTGTGATCATATGCTCTTTGTACTTGTATGAAATTTAATAATTGGCTTTATTTGAATTCACAACTCCATTCAACTAACCAGCAAGTGTACTAGGTCGTCCAAGTAATAAACCTTACGCAAGTAAGGGTCGATCCCACAGAGATTGTTGGTATGAAGCAAGCTATGGTCACCTTGCAATTCTCAGTCAGGCGGATTCAAGGATAATTGGATTATTAGTTTAAATTTGATTAATGGAATAAGTAGAAAATAAAAAGGGATAGAAATACTTATGTAAATTAATAGTGGGAATTTCAGATAGGCGTATGGAGATGCTGTGCTCCTCTTGAATCTCTACTTTCTCATTGCTTTCATCCAATCCTTCTTACTCCTTTCCATGGCAAGCTGTATGTAGGGCATCACCATCATCAATGGCTACTTTCAATCCTCTCGGGAAAATGGTCCTATGCGCTGTCACTGCACGGCTAATCGTCTGGAGGCATCACCCTTGCTGATGGCTACATCCCATCCTCTCAGTGAAAATGTTCCAAATGCTCTGTCACAGCACGGTTAATCATCTGTCGGTTCTCAATCAGGTTGGAATAGAATCCATTGATTCTTTTGCGTTTGTCATCACGCCCAGCCTTCAGGAGTTTGAAGCTCGTCACAGTCATTCAATTCCGGAATCCTACTCGGAATACCACAGACAAGGTTAGACTTTCCGGATTCCCATGAATGCCGCCATCTATCTAGCTTATACCACGAAGATTCTGTTGGAGAATCTAAGAGATATGCGCCCGGCCTAAGGTAGAACGGAAGTGGTTGTCAGTCACGCGCGTTCATAGGTGAGAATGATGATGAGTGTCACGGATCATCACATTCATCAAAGTGTTGTGAAACGTATATCTTGGAATAAGAATAAAAGAGAATTGAATAGAAAGTAATAGTAATTGTATTGAAACTTAAGGTACAGCAGAGCTCCACACCCTTAATCTATGGTGTGCAGAAACTCCACCGTTGAAAATACATAAGTGAAAGGTTCAGGCATGGCCGAATGGCCAGCACCCTCAAACGTGCTCAATGGCCTCCTAAGATGAAGAATAAAACAAAGCTGAGACCAAAGATGAAACGTGGTCAAAAGACGACTAATACATTAGTAAAAAGTCTTATTTATACTAAACTAGCTACTAGGGTTTACATGAGTAAGTAATTGATGCATAAATCCACTTCCGGGGCCCACTTGGTGTATGCTTGGGCTGAGCTTGATCTATCCACGAGCTGAGGCTTCTTTTGGAGTTGAACTCCAAGTTATGACGTGTTTTGGGCGTTCAACTCCGGATCATGACGTTTTTCTGGCGTTTAACTCCAGACAGCAGCATGTACTTGGCGTTCAACGCCAAGTTACGTCGTCAATTTCCGAATAAAGTATGAACTATTATATATTGCTGGAAAGCTCTAGATGTATACTTTCCAACGCCGTTGAGAGCGCGCCAATTGAAATTCTGTAGCTCTAGAAAATCCATTTCGAGTGCAGGGAGGTCAGATTCCAAGAGCATCAGCAGTCCTTTTGTCAGCCTTTTTCAGAGTTTTGCTCAAGACCCTCAATTTCAGCCAGATTTTACCTGAAATCACAGAAAAATACACAAACTCATAGTAAAGTCCAGAAATGTGAATTTAACATAAAAACTAATGAAAACATCCCTAAAAGTAGCTTAAACTTACTAAAAACTACCTAAAAACAATGCCAAAAAGCGTATAAATTATTCGCTCATCATGAACCTACTTTTGTCTTTTACTATTGTTAAAAAAATACTTATGGCCAGCAAAAGATGTGGTAAAAATATGGCTCATTTTTGTTTGACTTAAATGAAAAGGAAATCTTCTTTGTTTTGCATAATGGCATAGTTCATAAGGCTCATTTTTTAATGGACATACAATAAAAGGATAACTCTTTTTCATTTTTTGTAACTTATCAATTGAGAGATGTCCTAATCTACAATGTCAAGTTTCATGATTTATAGTGTCTGTGACAACAACAACACTAACTGAATTACTGGTGTTGACTAGTTCTCTATTTTTTGCTTCTAAGTTGACATAAGTTGCATCTGTATTGAAGATATACAAGCTACCTCTTTGTCCAGCATGACCAATCATTTTCAAGAAAAAGTTTTCATGTATCTCACAGTGTGTATTGTTAAATAAAAATTGACAAGATAAAAAATTAGTTTCTCCAGACACATATATGAGATTAAAATTGAAAGAAAGAACATATAACACATTTATATAACACATTTATAAGGTAAAAATTACGGGTTAAAATTATAGTTCCACTAATTATTGATGTGGTCTCAGTTTCATTTGGAAATTTGATTAATGCAAGATCTATTTTGTGATGAGATAAAAAGTATGAAGAGAAAAAGTAACATATGCAATGACACCCGTGTCAATTATCCAATGGTGTGTGTAAAAGGATGTGAAACATTATTAAAATATGGTGTATACCTGTTGAAGGAGCTATCACTATGTTTATGGCTTGTGTTTGAAGAGAACTATGAACAAGATCACATTTATGTTGTTGGGATAGAGAAATCAAGTTGGAAAACAAGTTGTCTAGACTCTTACTATTCTCCCCTTGAGTTGAATGCACATCAGGTATGTTGCCATCTCCACATGTTTTCTCAACAACAATCATATTATTCACATTTGCTGCTCTAATTTTTTTTTGCAAATAAGGAGAAAATCCATGCTTATGATAGCAGGTCTCTATGGGGTGTCCAATCTTTCTGCAATGAGAATAACTTTTCATCATTCCTCTTTCACCAGTAATTCTGCCTTGGCCTCGGCCACGTCCGTCTCTGCCATCTCGATCTGTGATATCAGAATTTGCATTAAACGTTGTACCGAACCCTCTATTGTTTTCATTACCTTTTCCTCCAACATTGACAGCATTAACCAGCATCCTTTCTTCACTTTGATCTGAGTTGGTTAATTGTCTTTCTTGTTGCAAAAGCAAAGAGTAGATGGAATTCACACTGGGTAGTGCATCAACATAATCTGTGATTTTACTGTTGTGTACTGCTCATTTAACCCTCTCAAAATTCAAACAGTATGTTCTTGGTCTTTATATTCTCTTATGAACTTCAGTCCATATGAGCATGATTCTCCATAGGCACAGGCTGTGATTGGTTTGAACTCATTAAGTTCTTTCCAAATTCCCTTAAGTTTAGCGAAATATGCAGTGATTGATAGATCTCCCTACTTTATCACAAACATCTCCTCTTGAAGATCAACTATCTGAAATAAATCACCTTCATAGAATCTGTGCTTGAGATCGTTTCAGAGAACCAAGGCCACATTACACCAAAGAACACTCTGAAGAATCTCTATGCTTAGGAAAGAAAGCAACCACGATAGTACAAATGTGTTTCATCTGTCCCAAGTTTCATAAGTTGAGTCAGTTTTATCAAGTTTCAGAATGGTTTCATCAATGAATCCCAACTTATTTTTTTATTTGGTGGATAAGCAAACCGATCTCGTCCATGAGTGATAATTTCGAGTCGTAAGAGGAGTTTGAGTTAGTGATAAACCTGGGCTTTCATTTGGATGGAGGTAGAAGGTACTTGTCTAGTCTTGAATCGGGTTTAATATTGATCTCCCTACTTGCGTTTGAAGGCTGACAAGTTAATTCATCAATCTCGTGAAGTTTTGTAAATCACTTACTGAAAATGTTTGCAGTTGCGAATTTTCTAGATTATCCACTCCCGTTTCTCGATCTGCCATGGATGTCATAGAAGGAAGGGGCAAAGTTTACAATTCTTCTCCACGCTCACCGCACCACTGAACTGTAAATTTCTTGATGAAAAATGAAGGTTCCGCTATGCAAGCTAAGGAAGAGAGAAATGTGTCTATTACATTAGTGAAAAAATCACACATTTACAAAGGTTGAAGGTGCAGCTATATATAGCCAAAGAAAAAGAAAAAAAAGTATGATATTAGCTACTTCCTCATATTCTTTATACAGTTGTCATCTACTAGTGTCACACAATACTCACTATCACCAATCACCTTCATATATCATGTATTAGTAGTACTCATACATTAATACTTAGTATCTGGTATGCGAAATTGTGATCACTACTTTTCACAACTCAAATAATCCCTAGTAATGGCCCCAAAAACTTGGTGCTCAATACCATGGCATAAACACAACTTCGCACAACTAACCAGCAAGTGCACTGGGTCGTCCAAGTAATAAACCTTACGCGAGTAAGGGTCGATCCCACGGAGATTGTTGGTATGAAGCAAGCTATGGTCACCTTGTAAATCTTAGTCAGGCAGACTCAAATGGGTATAGATGATGAATAAAACATAAAGATAAAGATAGAGATACTTATGCAATTCATTGGTAAGAACTTCAGATAAGCGAATGGAGATGCTTTGTCCCTTCCGTCTCTCTGCTTTCCTACTATCTTCATCTAATCCTTCTTACTCCTTTCCATGGCAAGCTTATGCAAGGGTTTCACCGTTGTCAGTGGCTACCTCCCATCCTCTCAGTGGAAATGTTCAACGCACCCTGTCACGGCACGGCTATCCAGCTGTCGGTTCTCGATCATGTCGGAATAGAATCCAGTGATTCTTTTGCGTCTGTCACTAACGCCCCACAATCGCGAGTTTGAAGCACGTCACAGTCATTCAATCATTGAATCCTACTCAGAATACCACAGACAAGGTTTAGACCTTCCGGATTCTCTTGAATGCCGCCATCAATTCTAGCCTATACCACGAAGACTCTGATCTCACGGAATGGCTGGCTCGGTTGTCAGGCGATCAACCATGCGTCGTGTATCAGGAATCCAAGAGATATTCACCTAATCTAAGGTAGAACGGAGGTGGTTGTCAGTCACACGTTCATGGGTGAGAATGATGATGAGTGTCACGGATCATCACATTCATCAAGTTGAAGAACAAGTGATATCTTGGAACAAGAACAAGCTGAATTGAATAGAAGAACAATAGTAATTGCATTAATACTCGAGGTACAGCAGAGCTCCACACCTTAATCTATGGTGTGTAGAAACTCCACCGTTGAAAATACATAAGAACAAGAGTGATCATTGGCTTTGGTCCCAAAGAGGGAACCAGAAGAACCAAGATCTGATCTAAGAACTAGATGTCCGAAGATGAAAATACAATTAGCAAAAGGTCCTATATATAGAGAACTAGTAGCTTAAGAATTACAAAGATGAGTAAATAACATAAAAATCCACTTCCGGGCCCACTTGGTGTGTGCTTGGGCTGAGCAATGAAGCATTTTCGTGTAGAGACTCTTCTTGGAGTTAAATGCCAGCTTTTGTGCCAGTTTGGGCGTTTAACTCCCACTTTGGTGCCAGTTCCGGCGTTTAACGCTGGGAATTCTGAAGGTGATTTTGAACGCCGGTTTGGGCCATCAAATCTTGGGCAAAGTATAGACTATCATATATTGCTGGAAATCCCAGGATGTCTACTTTCCAACGCCGTTGAGAGCGCGCCAATTGAGATTCTGTAGCTCCAGAAAATCCACTTTGAGTGCAGGGAGGTCAGAATCCAACAGCATCTGCAGTCCTTTTCAGTCTCTGAATCAGATTTTTGCTCAGGTCCCTCAATTTCAGCCAGAAAATACCTGAAATCACAGAAAAACACACAAACTCATAGTAAAGTCCAGAAAAGTGAATTTTAACTAAAAACTAATAAAAATATACTAAAAACTAACTAAATCATACTAAAAACATACTAAAAACAATGCCAAAAAGCGTACAAATTATCCGCTCATCACAACACCAAACTTAAATTGTTGCTTGTCTCCAAGCAACTGAAAATCAAATAAGATAAAAAGAAGAGAATATGCAATGAACTCCAAAAACATCTATGACGATCAGTATTAATTAGATGAGCGGGGCTTTAGCTTTTTGCCTCTGAACAGTTTTGGCATCTCACTTTATCCTTTGAAATTCAGAATGATTGGCTTCTTTAGGAACTCAGAATCCAGATAGTGTTATTGATTCTCCTAGTTAAGTATGATGATTCTTGAACACAGCTACTTTATGAGTCTTGGCCGTGGCCCAAAGCACTCTGTCTTCCAGTATTACCACCGGATACATACATGCCACAGACACATAATTGGGTGAACCTTTTCAGATTGTGACTCAGCTTTGCTAGAGTCCCCAATTAGAGGTGTCCAGGGTTCTTAAGCACACTCTTTTTGCCTTGGATCACAACTTTATTTCTTTCTTTTTCTCTTTCTCCCTTCTTTTTTTTCGTTTTTTTTTTCGCTTCTTCTCTTTTTTTTTTGTATTCACTGCTTTTTCTTGCTTCAAGAATCATTTTTATGATTTTTCAGATCCTCAGTAACATGTCTCCTTTTTCATCATTCTTTCAAGAGCCAACAACTTTAACATTCATGAACCACAAATTCAAAAGACATATGCACTGTTTAAGCATACATTCAGAAGACAAAAGTATTGCCACCACATCAAAATAATTAATCTGTTATAAAATCTGAAATTCATGCAATTCTTCTCTTTTTCAATTAAGAACCTTTTTCATTTAAGAAAGGTGATGGATTCATAGGACATTCATAACTTTAAGGCATAGACACTAATGATCATAAGACACAATCATAGATAAACATAAGCATAGAAATTTCGAAAAACAGAAAAATAAAGAACAAGGAGATTAAAGAACGGGTCCACCTTAGTGATGGCAGCTTGTTCTTCCTCTTGAAGGTCTTATGGAGTGCTTGAGCTCCTCAATATCTCTTCCTTGCCTTTGTTGCTCCTCTCTCATGATTCTTTGATCTTCTCTAATTTCATGGAGGAGGATGGAATGTTCTTGGTGCTCCACCCTTAGTTGTCCCATGTTGGAACTCAATTCTCCTAGGGAGGTATTTAGTTGCTCCCAATAGTTTTGTGGAGGAAAGTGCATCCCTTGAGGCATCTCAGGGATTTCATGATGAGGGGGGTCTCTTGTTTGCTCCATCCTTTTCTTAGTGATGGGCTTGTCCTCATCAATGAGGATGTCTCCTTCTATGTCAACTCCTACTGAATAACAGAGGTGACAAATGAGATGCGGAAAGGCTAACCTTGCCAAGGTAGAGGACTTGTCCGCCACCTTATAGAGTTCTTGGGCTATAACCTCATGAACTTCTACTTCTTCTCCAATCATGATACTATGGATCAAGATGGCTCGGTCTAGAGTAACTTCGGACCGGTTGCTAGTGGGAATGATTGAACGTTGGATAAACTCCAACCATCCCCTAGCCACAGGCTTGAGGTCATGCCTTCTCAATTGAACCGGCTTCCCTCTTGAATCTCTCTTCTATTGGGCGCCCTCTTCACAAATGTCAGTGAGGACTTGGTCCAATCTTTGATCAAAGTTGACCCTTCTTGTGTAAGGATGTTCATCTCCTTGCATCATGGGCAAGTTGAATGCCAACCTTACATTTTCCGGACTAAAATCCAAGTATTTCCCCCGAACCATTGTAAGCCAATTCTTTGGGTCCGGGTTCACACTTTAATCATGGTTCTTGGTGATCCATGCATTGGCATAGAACTCTTGAACCATTAAGATTCCGACTTGTTGAATGGGGTTGGTAAGAACTTCCCAACCTCTTCTTCGAATCTCATGTCGGATCTCCGGATATTCACTCTTTTTGAGTTTGAAAGGGACCTCGGGGATCACCTTCTTCAAGGCCACAACTTCATAGAAGTGGTCTTGATGCACCTTTGAGATGAATCTCTCCATCTCCCATGACTCGGAGGTGGAAGCTTTTGCCTTCCCTTTCCTCTTTCTAGAGGTTTCTCCGGCCTTCGATGCTATAAATGGTTATGGAAAAACAAAAAAGCAATGCTTTTACCACACCAAATTTAAAAGGTTTGCTCGTCCTCGAGCAAAAGAAGAAAGAAGAGAGTAGAAGAAGAAGAAAATGGAGGAGATGGAGGAGGCTTATGTTTCGGCCAAAGGGGGAAGAAGTAGTGTTTAGGGTGTGTGAAAATGAAGGAGTGAAGATGGGTTTATATAGGGGTGAGGGGAGGGGTAGGGTTTGGCCATTATGGGTGGGTTTGGGAGGGAAAGTGGTTTGAATTTGAATGGTGAGGTAGGTGGGGTTTTATGAAGGATGGATGTGAGTGGTGAAGAGAATAGTAGGATTTGATAGGTGAAGGGTTTTTGGGGAAGAGGTATTGAGGTGATTGGTGAATGGGTGAAGAAGAAAGAGGGTGGTGGGGGTTGGTGGGGATCCTGTGGGGTCCACAAATCCTGAGGTGTCAAGGAAAAGTCATCCCTGCACCAAATGGCATGCAAAAATGCATTTTGAGCCAATTCTGGTGTTAAACGCCGGGCTGGTGCCCATTTCTGGCGTTTAACGCCAAGTGCTTGCCCTTTTCTGGCGTTTAACGCCAGTCTGGTGCCCCTTTCTGGCGTTAAACGCCCAGAATGGTGCCAGACTGGGCGTTAAACGCCCATCTGCTAGCCTTACTGGCGTTTAAACGCCAGTAGGCTCTTCCTCCAGGGTGTGCTGTTTTTCTTCCTGTTTTTCATTCTGTTTTTGCTTTTTCAATTGATTTTGTGACTTCTCATGATCATCAACCTACAGAAAACATAAAATAGCAAAAGAAAATAGATAAAATATAACATTGGGTTGCCTCCCAACAAGCGCTTCTTTAATGTCAGTAGCTTGACAGAGGGCTCTCATGGAGCCTCACAGATACTCAGAGCAATGTTGGAACCTCCCAACACCAAACTTAGAGTTTGAATGTGGGGGTTCAACACCAAACTTAGAAGTTGGCTGTGGCCTCCCAACACCAAACTTAGAGTTTGACTGTGGGGGCTCTGTTTGACTCCGCTTTGAGAGAAGCTCTTCATGCTTCCTCTCCATGGTGACAGAGGGGTATCCTTGAGCCTTAAACACAAAGGATTCTTCATTCACTTGAATGATCAATTCACCTCTGTCCACATCAATCACAGTCTTTGCTGTGGCTAGGAAGGGTCTGCCAAGGATGATAGATTCATCCATGCTCCTTCCAGTCTCTAGGACTATGAAATCAGCAGGGATGTAATGGTCTTCAACCTTTACCAGAACATCCTCTACAAGTCCATAAGCTTGTTTCTTTGAATTGTCTGCCATCTCTAGTGAGATTCTTGCAGCTTGTACCTCAAAGATCCCTAGCTTCTCCATTACAGAGAGAGGCATGAGGTTTACACTTGACCCTAAGTCGCACAGAGCCTTCTTGAAGGTCATGGTGCCTATGGTACAAGGTATTGAAAACTTCCCAGGATCTTGTCTCTTTTGAGGTAATTTCTGCCTAGACAAGTCATCCAGTTCTTTGGTGAGCAAAGGAGGTTCATTCTCCCAAGTCTCATTACCAAATAACTTGTCATTTAGCTTCATGATTGCTCCAATGTATTTAGCAACTTGCTCTTCAGTGACATACTCATCCTCTTCAGAGGAAGAATACTCATCAGGGCTCATGAATGGCAGAAGTAAATCCAATGGAATCTCTATGGTCTCATTTTGAGCCTCAGATTCCCATGGTTCCTCATTGGGGAACTCATTGGAGGCCAGTGGACGTCCCTTGAGGTCTTCCTCAGTGGCGTTCACTGCCTCTTCCTCCTCTCCAAATTCGGCCATGTTGATGGCCTTGCACTCTCCTTTTGGATTTTCTTCTGTATTGCTTGGAAGAGTACTAGGAGGGAGTTCAGTAACTTTCTTGCTCAGCTGTCCCACTTGTGCCTCCAAGTTTCTAATGGAGGACCTTGTTTCAGTCATGAAACTTTGAGTGGTTTTGATCAGATCAGAGACCATGGTTGCTAAGTCAGAGTGGCTCTGCTTAGAACTCTCTGTCTGTTGCTGAGAAGATGATGGAAAAGGCTTGCCATTGCTAAACCTGTTTCTCCCACCATTATTGTTGTTGAAACCTTGTTGAGGTCTCTGTTGATCATTCCATGAGAAATTTGGATGATTTCTCCATGAAGAATTATAGGTGTTTCCATAGGGTTCTCCTAGGTAATTCACCTCTTCCATTGAAGGGTTCTCAGGATCATAAGCTTCTTCTTCAGATGAAGCATCCTTAGTACTGACTGGTGCATTTTGCATTCCAGACAGACTTTGAGAAATCAAATTGACTTGCTGAGTCAATATTTTGTTCTGAGCCAATATGGCATTCAGAGTATCAATCTCAAGAACTCCTTTCTTCTTATTTGTCCCACTGTTCACAGGATTCCTTTCAGAAGTGTACATGAATTGGTTATTTGCAACCATTTCAATTAGTTCCTGAGCTTCTGTAGGTATCTTCTTCAGATGAAGAGATCCTCCAGCAGAGCTATCCAAAGACATCTTGGATAGTTCAGAGAGACCATCATAGAAAATACCTATGATGCTCCATTCAGAAAGCATGTCAGAGGGACACTTTCTGATCAATTGTTTGTATCTTTCCCAAGCTTCATAGAGGGATTCTCCTTCCTTCTGCCTGAAGGTTTGGACTTCCACTCTAAGCTTACTCAATTTTTGAGGTGGAAAGAACTTTGCCAAGAAGGCATTGACTAGCTTTTCCCAAGAGTTCAGGCTTTCTTTAGGTTGTGAGTCCAACCATATCCTAGCTCTGTCTCTTACAGCAAAAGGGAATAGCATAAGTCTGTAGACCTCAGGGTCAACCCCATTAGTCTTGACAGTGTCACGGATTTGCAAGAATTCAGCTAAAAACTGATGAGGATCTTCCAATAGAAGTCTATGGAACTTGCAATTCTGTTGCATTAGAGAAACTAATTGAGGCTTAAGCTCAAAGTTGTTTGCTCCAATGGCAGGGATAGAGATGCTTCTCCCATAGAAGTCGGGAGTAGGTGCAGTAAAGTCACCAAGCACCTTCCTTGCATTGTTGGCATTGTTGTTATTTTCGGCTGCCATGGGTTCTTCTTCTTTGAAGATTTTTGTTAGGTCCTCTATAGAGAGTTGTGCCTTAGCTTCTCTTAGCTTTCGCTTCAAGGTCCTTTCAGGTTCAGGGTCAGCTTCAACAAGAATGCCTTTGTCTTTGTTCCTGCTCATATGAAAGAGAAGAGAACAAGAAAATATGGAATCCTCTATGTCACAGTATAGAGATTCCTTGAGGTGTCAGAGAAAAAGAAAAATAGAAGGAAGAGGGAGAAGAATTCGAACTTAGTGAGATAGAGTTCGAATTGTGCATTGAGTAGGAGTGGTACTCCATAAATAGAAGGATGTGAGAAGAGGGGAAGAATTAAGTTAAAAAGATTTTAAAAACATTTTGAAAAACTTTAATTGATTTTCGAAAACCAAGAGTGGGAAAGAAATCAAGTGATTTTTGAAAAAGATTTTGAAATTAGAATTTAAAAAGATATGATTGAAAACTATTTTGAAAAACAATTTTAAAAAGATTTGATTTTAAAAATTAATGACTTGCCTAACAAGAAAAGATATGATTCAAACATTAAACCTCTCTCAACAGAAAAGGCAACATACTTGAAATGTTGAATCAAATCATTAATTGTTAGCAAGTATCTTTGAAAAGGGAAAGAAATTGATTTTGAAAAAGATTTGATTGAAAAGATTTGATTTGAAAAAGATTTAATTTTGAAAAACTTTGAAAACTTGGAAAAAAATTGATTTGAAAACAAAATCTTCCCTCTTGTGCCATCCTGGCGTTAAACGCTCAGAATGGTGCACATTCTGGCCTTTAACGCCCAATGCACTACCCTTTTGGGCATTAAACGCCCAGCCAGGCACCCTGGCTGGCGTTTAAACGCCAGATTTCCTTCTTTACTGGGTGTTTTGAACGCCCAGCTTTTTCTGTATAATTCCTCTGCTGCATGTACTGAATCTTCAGTTCCCTGTATTATTGACTTGAAAATAGAACCAAGATCAAATAAACAATGCATGCAAGACACCAAACTTAATATGAGACACTAGACTTAACAAGAAACATAAAATCTTTTTTTGGTTTTTTTATGATTTTGTAAAATTTTTTTTTTGTGCTTTTTCGAAAATTATATGAAAAAAGAAAATAAAGGTTTCAGAATTCTTAATGAGAATTCCAGGAATCATTGCAATGCTAGTCTAAGACTCCGGTCCAGAAATTAGACATGGCTTCACAGTCAGCCAAGCTTTCAAAGAAAGCTTCGGTCCAAAACACTAGACATGGCCAATGGCCAGCCAAGCCTCAGCAAATCATTGCTCCAACAGCAAGTTTGATAGAAATCAACAAGCTCTTGTGATGATAAGTTGAAACCTCGGTCCAATAAGATTAGACATGGCTTCTCAGCCAGCCAGATTTCAACAGATCATCATGAAACTCTAGAATTCTTTCTTAAAGAAATTCTGAAAAAAATTACCTAATCTAAGCAACAAGATGAACCATCAGTTGTCCATACACGAAACAATCCCCGGCAACGGCGCCAAAAACTTGATATGCAAAATTGTGATCACTACTTTTCACAACTCAAATAATCCCTAGTAATGGCCCCAAAAACTTGGTGCTCAATACCATGGCATAAACACAACTTCGCATAACTAACCAGCAAGTGCACTGGGTCGTCCAAGTAATAAACCTTACGCGAGTAAGGGTCGATCCCACGGAGATTGTTGGTATGAAGTAAGCTATGGTCACCTTGTAAATCTTAGTCAGGCAGACTCAAATGGGTATAGATGATGAATAAAACATAAAGATAAAGATAGAGATACTTATGCAATTCATTGGTAAGAACTTCAGATAAGCGAATGGAGATGCTTTGTCCCTTCCGTCTCTCTGCTTTCCTACTGTCTTCATCCAATCCTTCTTACTCCTTTCCATGGCAAGCTTATGCAAGGGTTTCACCGTTGTCAGTGGCTACCTCCCATCCTCTCAGTGGAAATGTTCAACGCACCCTGTCACGGCACGGCTATCGAGCTGTTGGTTCTCGATCATGTCGGAATAGAATCCAGTGATTCTTTTGCGTCTGTCACTAACGCCCCACAATCGCGAGTTTGAAGCACGTCACAGTCATTCAATCATTGAATCCTACTCAGAATACCACAGACAAGGTTTAGACCTTCCGGATTCTCTTGAATGCTGCCATCAATTCTAGCCTATACCACGAAGACTCTGATCTCACGGAATGGCTGGCTCGGTTGTCAGGCGATCAACCATGCGTCGTGTATCAGGAATCCAAGAGATATTCACCCAATCTAAGGTAGAACGGAGGTGGTTGTCAGTCACACGTTCATGGGTGAGAATGATGATGAGTGTCACGGATCATCACATTCATCAAGTTGAAGAACAAGTGATATCTTGGAACAAGAACAAGCTGAATTGAATAGAAGAACAATAGTAATTGCATTAATACTCGAGGTACAGCAGAGCTCCACACCTTAATCTATGGTGTGTAGAAACTCTACCGTTGAAAATACATAAGAACAAGAGTGATCATTGGCTTTGGTCCCAAAGAGGGAACCAGAAGAACCAAGATCTGATCTAAGAACTAGATGTCCGAAGATGAAAATACAATTAGCAAAAGGTCCTATATATAGAGAACTAGTAGCTTAAGAATTACAAAGATGAGTAAATGACCTAAAAATCTACTTCCAGGCCCACTTGGTGTGTGCTTGGGCTGAGCAATGAAGTATTTTCGTGTAGAGACTCTTCTTGGAGTTAAACGCCAGCTTTTGTGCCAGTTTGGGCGTTTAACTCCCACTTTGGTGCCTGTTCCGGCGTTTAACGCTGGGAATTCTGAAGGTGATTTTGAACGCCGGTTTGGGCCATCAAATCTTGAGCAAAGTATGGACTATCATATATTGCTGGAAAGCCCAGGATGTCTACTTTCCAACGCCGTTGAGAGCGCGCCAATTGGGCTTCTGTAACTCCAGAAAATCCACTTTGAGTGCAGGGAGGTCAGAATCCAACAGCATCTGCAGTCCTTTTCAGTCTCTGAATCAGATTTTTGCTCAGGTCCCTCAATTTCAGCCAGAAAATACCTGAAATCACAGAAAAATACACAAACTCATAGTAAAGTCCAGAAAAGTGAATTTTAACTAAAAACTAATAAAAATATACTAAAAACTAACTAAATCATACTAAAAACATACTAAAAACAATGCCAAAAAACGTACAAATTATCCACTCATCAGTATCATTTAGTTACAATAAAGTAACTGATTTAAACATACAAATACTAAAGACAATGGCTAGAAGCAGATACCAGAGTATATAAGTATTAAGTAAATACAAGCAACCTGTATTATTCCTATAAGGATTAAAAGCTAATATGTAATAACTGACCTAATCACGTTCTTATTGATGGTGCTATAAGTGTAGGAATTTAAAAGATCAAAGATATTTGGTCCTACTTATGGCCAATTTTGGCAAATTTATTACTTTTGTTATTATAGAAATCAAGATGGAAAATAAGTCACGTTTAAATAACAGCCATATTCTATTCTAACATTGCCAGGTAAACACACAAAATAAGTTAGGTGGATGCTACTGTGAGAATGAGAAATTTTTTCTATATGCGAGGAACTTATGTGGAGGCATAGAATTTATGCAAGTGTCCTCCTGCAAGTTAAAATTTTATCATTAGGCAAATCAGTACTAAAAATAGCAGCTTTATTAAAAATAAATTTATTCTTTATATATATATATATATATATATATATATATATATAAGTTCAAATTATTTGTTCTAAATAATTAAGGCCACTAAAACCAAAAAAGAATTGTTATGGACACGAATTCCAGTTTCAATGGCCCAATGATAACTCAGCTACCAAGCTTGAATCACTCTTTTTAAGCCCAAGATCTTAACATCCACAAATCGACGTATTTCTAACCGATATTTGAATTTAAATATCCCTTATCTCTTATCTCATTAACCCTACTTCTGAGATCCATTATGACTTAATCATCAGAGTGTCTTTGCAGGTTACCCCTCGCCTTTCACACAATCAAACCGGAAACCGTGAAGTTCACTAGCTCGGAGAATAGTGGGTCCCGATATTTCAGATAACTCACGAACATTTATATCATCTACGAAAAACCACAGTTAGAAAGCTCAATGGCTTTCGCATTGATTGGTAACCAATACCCACCCGTAGGGGATGGAAAATACGATCCCCCTAGAGAATACCCACCCAAAGAGAATGGGAAATACAATCCCCCTGAGAACCACCAAGCACAAAACGGGGGAAGAATTGCAAGTGTAGTCCACACGGTGTTGACACCCAGTCATCAGCCATGGAATAGATGAAATTCTCACCCAAAACTGTATCTCTTCCCTTCGGAGGAACGGGATCCAACACCGCATAAATCATCTAGGAACTGCAACACAGACTGCAGAACTTAGAAAGAGAAGTCACCGTTCGGGATCGCTATCAGCCAATGCCAAGTTTCGAAGCCCACTTAAGGACGCAACCTCAAGGGAGGCATCAATCCAGATCGCTAGAACAACGAACTGACAGACACCGGGAAAGAAGCAACCAAAGCCACCCCAAGAACGAAGAGACAAGATCCCCAATTTGCGAATTTATGCCCCCTTTATCGTCAAATTTACTATAAAAAATTTCGATGGTAAACCATTGTAGGTCACTAAAACGCATCCTTTCACTAAATTGAGTTATCGTCGAATTTTTTAGATGGTAAACCCGAGGGTAAAGGACGCGCCAATTTAATTTATTTTCTCTCCAAATATTACCGTCGGAAAATAGAATCTGCCGGTAATTACTTAACCTTACGAATTCAACGTGGTTACTGCCGGTAAATTTGACGGTATATCCGCCGCTACCTTGCGATACTAGATCCGATGGTACTCAACGTTTTTCTTGTAGTGGGTGTGAACATCGTGAAAGAGGTAATGGCAGGTCCCCGGTAGGGAAAAGAAGGTGGTGTGACATACCCATCGTCATGAGGGTCACCCTTTTCGAGGAAAGGGTACTTTGAGTCAGTCTGCCAAAGAATTTTGACAAGTCGACAGAGATTTGCTACAACGGAACCAAGGATCCCCAGGAGCATATGACTGCTTTCAAAGAATGGATGAATCTGGAATATTTTCCTGATGTTGTTAGTTGCCGAGCTTTTTCAGTAACTTTTGCAGGCCCCGTGATCAAGTGGTTCAACTCCATACCACAAGGATCTATCGCCTGCTTCTCAGATATCTCCCATAAATTCTTAACCCAATTTACAAATCAGATTGCCAATGCAAAACACACTATAAATCTACTTGGAGTACCTCAGAGGATCAAAGAGTAAACAAGGAAGTATTTAGGCCGATTTAATAACAAATGCTTGGAGATAGACGGTCTCACGAACTCGGTCTCCAGCCTTTGTCTAACCAACAGACTGACGAACAAAGACTTCCAAAAGCACCTCACCATGAAGCCTGTTTGGATCATGCATGAGATGCAAAAAGTGGCTAGGGAGTACATTAACGATGAAGAAGTAAGCCAGGTGGTAGTGACCAATAAACAAAACACACTTAATTCGGCTCAAAGACCAAGAGGCCCTCCTTCAGTGGCATGGAAAGGACCATAGACCAAGCAGGCAGGCCTCCTTAACCCTTACGTATTGGGAAATTCACAAATTACACACCCTTAATATCCCTCATAGTGGAAGTTTATTAGCAAATAGCAGACCGAGGCATGTTACCAAGGGCCCAACAACTGAAGGAATAGATTGATGGACACAAATCCCTGTACTGTTACTATCACTAAGGCTACGAGCACAAAACTCAAGATTGTTTGGACCTCAAGGACGTCCTCAAACAAGCCATCAGGGACGAAAAGCTCACTGAGTTCACGAAGATCATACATGAACTAAGGAGGTCTACCCGTGAGAGATCACCCGAAGCAGGCAAAATACGAAACCCTAGAACCATCAAACCAACACCAAGGAAAGAAAATGTCGTAATCAGGAGATCCCATGAGAAGTCCAAATTCTCGAAAAAGAATGAGCTCAAGATCCTCGTGACAACTATTTCAGGACACTGACAATCACCCACATTCCCTAGCATCAACTTTAGCTTGTAGGACTGCAAGTTCAGTGACTTAGCAGTGGACCCACCCATGGTCATCTCTACCAACATTGGAACGGGTCTCATGAAAAGAATCCTAGTGGACACAAGTGCCGACTCCAACATACTATTTCAGAACACCTTTGATTCCCTTGGATTAAAGGATGCAGACCTCTAAACACACTAACCTAGGGGTAGTGGGTTTAGGAGACTTCCTCATCAAACCAGATTGGATGGTTAGGCTCCCGATTTACATCTAAGCCGGATGTCAAAAGAGATCGGTCATGGCTGATTTCGTGATCCTTAAGCACTCTATTACATATAATGTCATCTTGGAAGAAAATACCATAAACGACTTCTATACAATAGTATTCACCAAGTTCTTGACGATAAAGTATTGGACCGATGACGGGACCATTGGAACTATATACGATGATATTGAGTTGGCAATTGCCTGTAATAACGCCAGCTTATCCCTACGAAAAAATGTCACGATGCGATAAGAATCTTCGTTGCTGGGCTAGACGCGAAGGCTCAAAGAATGTCCCCGTCTAGAACCTCAATAGGACCTTGGTGCACAAAATTGTGATCTCTAATAATGGCATTCAACTTGGTGTGCGCATCTACTAACTCAGCACTTTCTTCACAACTTCGCACAACTAACCAGCAAGTGCACTGGGTTGTCCAAGTAATAAACCTTACGTGAGTAAGGGTCGATCCTACGGAGATTGTTGGTATGAAGTAAGCTATGGTCATCTTGTAAATCTTAGTTAGGCTAATAATAAATGGTTATGGAGTTTTCGAATAATAATAATAAATAAACAGAAAATAAAGATAGAAATACTTATGTAAATTACTGGTGAGAATTTCAGACAAGTGTACGGAGATTCTTGTCCCTGTTGAATCTCTGCAACATACTGCTTTCTTACTTTCAATCATTCTTACTCCTTTCCATGGCAAGCTGTATGTAGGGCATCACCGTTGTCAATGGCTACATCCCATCCTCTCAGTGAAAATGGTCCAAATGCTCTATCACAGCACGGCTAATCATCTGTCGGTTCTCGATCATGTCGGAATAGAATCCCTTGATTCTTTTGCGTTTGTCATCACGCCCAACAATCGCGAGTTTGAAGCTCGTCACAGCCATTCAATCCCTGAATCCTACTCGGAATACCACAGACAAGGTTTAGACTTTCCGGATCCTCATGAATGCCGCCATCAATTCTAGCTTATACCACGAAGACTCTGATCTCACGAAATGGAAGGCTCGGTTGCCAGGTGAGGGCAACCATGCGTCGTGCATTAGGAATCCAAGAGATACACACTCTAGCTTACGCTTGTAGAACGGAAGTGGTTGTCAGGCACGCATTCATAGGGACGGATAATGATGAGTGTCACGGATCATCACATCCATCAGGTTGAAGTACGAGTAATATCTTAGAATAGGAATAAGCTTAAATTGAAGAGAAAATAGTAGTAATTGCATTAAAACTCGATGTACAGCAGAGTTCCACACCCTTAATCTATGGTGTGTAGAAACTCCACCGTTGAAAATACATAAGTGATGAAGGTCCAGGCATGGCCGAATGGCCAGCCCCCACAAATGGCATATGAATTCGAAAATAGGGAAAAGGACCTGGTCTAAGGACTAGACGTCCAAAGATGTCCAATACAATAGTAAAGTGTCCTATTTATACTAGACTAGCTACTAGGGTTTACAAAAGTAAGTAATTGATGCAGAAATCCACTTCCGGGACTCACTTGGTGTGTGCTTGGGCTGAGCTTGAGCTTTCCATGTGCAGAGGCTTCTTTTGGAGTTGAACGCCAAGTTGTAATGTGTTTCTGGCGTTCAACTTTGGTTCGTGACGTGTTTCTGGCGTTTGACTCCAGAATGCAGCATGGAACTAGCGTCGAGCGCCAATTTACGTCGTCTAATCTCGAATAAAGTATGGACTATTATATATTTCTGGAAAGCTCTGGATGTCTAATTTCCAACGCCAGTGAGAGCGCGCCATTTGAAGTTCTGTAGCTCCAGAAAATCTATTTCGAGTGTAGGGAGGTCAGAATCCAACAACATCAGCAGTCCTTTGTCAGCCTTCTATCAGAGTTTTGCTCAGGTCCCTCAATTTCAGCCAGAAAATACATGAAATCACAGAAAAACATAAAAACTCATAGTAAAGTCCAAAAATGTGAATTTAGCATAAAAACTAATGAAAATATCCCTAAAAGTAGCTAGATCCTACTAAAAATTACCTAAAAATAATGCCAAAAAGCGTATAAATTATCCGCTCATCACAACACCAAACTTAAATTGTTGCTTGTTCCCAAGCAACTAAAAATCAATTAGGATAAAAAGAAGAGAATATACTATAAAGCTCAGAATATCAATGAATATTAATTCTAATTAGATAAGCGGGACTTGTAGCTTTTTGCTTCTGAACAGTTTTGGCATCTCATTTTATCCTTTGAAGTTTAGAATGATTGGCATCTCTAGGAACTTAGAATTTCAGATATTGTTATTGATTCTCCTAGTTAAGTTTGTTGATTCTTGAACACAGCTACTTTTATGAGTCTTGGCCGTGGCCCTAAGCACTTTGTTTTCCAATATTACCATCGGATACATAAATGCCACAGACACATGACTGGGTGAACCTTTTCAGATTGTGACTCAGCTTTGCTAAAGTCTCCAGTTAGAGGTGTCCAGAGCTCTTAAGCACACTCTTTTTGCTTTGGATCATGACTTTAACCACTCAGTCTCAAGCTTTTCACTTGGACCTGCATGTCACAAGCACATGGTTAGGGACAGCCTGATTTAGCCGCTTAGGCCTGGATTTTATTTCCTTGAGCCCTCCTATCCATTGATGCTCAAAGCCTTGGATCCTTTTTACCCTTGCCTTTTGGTTTTAAGGGCTATTGGCTTTTTCTGCTTGATTTTTCTTTTTCTTTCTATTTTTTTTCGCCACACTTTTTTTTTGCAAGCTTTTGCTATTCACTGCTTTTTCTTGCTTCAAGAATCAAATTTATGATTTTTCAGATTATCAGTAACATTTCTCTTTGTTCATCATTCTTTCAAGAGCCAACAATTTTAACATTCATAAACAACAAGATAAAAAATATGCACTGTTCAAGCATTCATTCAGAAAACAAAAAGTATTGTCACCACATCAATATAATTAAACTAAATTCAAAGATAAATTCGAAACTCATGTACTTTTTGTTCTTTTGAATTAAAAACATGTTTCATTTAAGAAAAGTGAAGGATTCATGAAATTATTCATAGCTTTAAGACATAGACACTACATACTAATGATCATGAAGTAGAGACACAAAACATAAACAAACATATGGCATAAAAACCAAAAACAAACAATAGAGAAACAAGAACAAGGAATGAGTCCACCTTAGTGATGGTGGCGCTTTCTTCTTGAAGAACCAATGATGTCCTTGAGCTCTTCTATGTCTCTTCCTTGCCTTTGTTGCTCCTCCCTCATTGCTCTTTGATCTTCTCTAATTTCATGGAGAATGATGGAGTGCTCTTGATGTTCCACCCTTAATTGATCCATATTGTAACTCAAGTCTTCTAGAGAAGTGTTGAGTTGTTCCCAATAGTTGTTGGGAGGAAAGTGCATCCCTTGAGGCATCTCAGGGATTCCTTGGTGATGAGTTTCCTCATGCGTCTCTTGGGATCCATGAGTGGGCTCTCTTGTTTGCTCCATCCTCTTCTTAGTGATGGGCTTGTCCTCTTCAATGAGGATGTCTCATTCTATAATAATTCCAGCTGAGTAGCATAGATGGCAAATAAGATGAGGAAAAGCTAGCCTTGCCAAGGTAGAGGGCTTTTCGGCTATTTTGTAGAATTCAAGGGAGATGACTTCATGAACTTCTACTTCCTCTCCAATCATGATGCTATGGATCATGATGGCCAGATCCACAATAACTTCAGATCGGTTGCTAGTGGGGATGATGAAGCGTTGGATGAACTCCAATCATCCTCTAGCCACAGGCTTGAGGTCCAGTCTTCTTAATTGAACCGGCTTGCCTTTGGAGTCTCTTTTCCATTGAGCTCCTTCTACACATATGTCCATAAGGACTTGGTCCAACCTTTGATCAAAGTTGACCCTTCTAGTGTAGGGGCGTGCATCTCCTTGCATCATGGGCAAGTTGAACGCCAATCTCACATTTTTCGGACTAAAATCTAAGTATTTCCCCCGAACCATTGTAAGATAATTCTTTGGATTTGGGTTCACACTTTGATTATGGTTCCTAGTGATTCATGCATTGGCATAGAACTCTTGAACCATTAAGATTCCAACTTGTTGAATAGGGTTGGTCAGAACTTCCCAACTTCTTCTTTGGATCTCATGTCGGATCTCTGGATACTCATTTTTCTTGAGCTTGAAAGGGACCTCAGGGATCACCTTTTTCTTGGCCACAACATCATAGAAGTGGTCTTGATGGGCTTTGGAAATGAATCTCTCCATCTCCCATGACTCGGAGGTGGAAGCTTTTGTCTTCCCTTTCCCTTTTCTAGAGGTTTCTCTGGCCTTAGGTGCCATCAATGGTTATTGAAAAACAAAAAAAAAGCTATGCTTTTACCATACCAAACTTAGAATATTGCTCACCCTCGAGCAAGAGAAGAAAGAATAGATGAAGAAGAAGAAGATATGGAGGAGAGGGAGAGAGGGTTGTGTTTCGGCCAAGGAGGAGAAGAGAGGGTTGTGTTGTGTAAAAATAAAGAAGAATGGAGGGGTTTATATAGTGGAGGGAGAGGGAGTAGGTTCAGCTATTTAGGGTGGGTTTGGGTGGGAAAGAGATTTTGAATTTTGAAGGTAGGTAGGGTTTATAGGGAAGAGTGGAAGGATGTGAGTGGTGAATAGGTGATGAGGAAGAGAGATTGAGGTGATTGGTGAAGGGTTTTGGGAAAGAGTGTTATTGGATTGTATGAAGAGGAGAGAAGGTGAGTTGAGGTAGGTGGGGATCCTGTGGGGTCCACAGATCCTGAGATGATCCTGTGGGGTCCACAGATCTTGAGGTGTCAAGGATTTACATCCCTACACCAATGAGGCGTGTAAAACACCCTTTACATGCAATCCTGGCGTTCAACGCCAGATTGATGCTTGTTTCTAGCGTTGAATGCCAGCTTTATTCTTGTTTTGGGCGTTCAACGCCCATTTGCAGCATGTTTCTGGCATTGAACGCTAGTTCCATGCTTGTTTCTGGCGTTCAGCGCCAGCTCTCCTCAGTGTGTTTTCTTGGCGTTTAAACGCCAGGATGTTGCTTGTTTCTGGTGTTCAACCCCAGATCCATGCTCTGTTCTGGCGTTGAACGCCAGCCAGATGCTCCTTACTGGCGTTTAAACGCCAGTAAGCCCTTCCTCCAGGGTGTGCTTTTTCTTCTGCTGTTTTTTATCCTTGTTTTAATTTTAATATTTATTTTGTGACTCCACATGATCATGAACCTAATAAAACCTAAAAGAACAATAAAAGAAAAATAAAATAAGATAAATAAAAATTGGGTTGCCTCCCAATAAGTGCTCCTTTAATGTCACTAGCTTGACAGCGGGCTCTTATGGAGCCTCAAAGGTGATCAGGTTAATGTTGTAGACTCCCAACACCAAACTTAGAGTTTGAATGTGGGGATTCAACACCAAACTTAGAGTTTGGCTGTGGCCTCCGAACACCAAAGTTAGAGTTTGATTGTGGGGCTCTGTTTGACTCTGTACTGAGAGAAGCTTTTCATGCTTCCTCTCCATTGTTAAAGAAGAATACCCTTGGGTCTTAAACACAAGGTAGTCCCCATTCAATTGAAGGACTAATTCTCCTCTGTTAACATCTATCACAACTTCTGCTGTGGCTAGGAAAGGTCTTCCAAGGATGATGCATTCATCCTCCTCCTTCCTAGTGTCTAAGATTATGAAATCAGCAGGGATGTAAAGGCCTTCAACCTTTACCAACACGTCCTCTACCAATCCATAAGCTTGTCTTACTAACTTATCTGCCATTTGCAATGAGAATATGGCAGGCTGTACCTCAATGATCCCCAGCTTCTCCATTACAGAGAGTGGCATAAGATTTATGCTTGACCTCAGGTCACACAGAGCCTTTTCAAAGGTCATGGTGCCTATGGTACAGGGTATTAAGAATTTGCCAGGATCTTGTCTATTTTGAGGTAAGGTTTGCTGAACCCATGTATCTAGTTCACTAATGAGCAAGGGAGGTTCACCTTCCCAAGTCTCATTACCAAACAATTTGGCATTTAGCTTCATGATAGCTCCTAGATATTGAGCAACTTGCTTTCCAGTTACATCTTCATCCTCTTCAGAGAAAGAATAGTTTTCAGAGCTCATGAATGGCAGAAGGAGGTTTAATGGGATCTCTATGGTCTCTATACGACCTTCAGATTCCTTTAAGTCCTCAATAAGGAACTCCTTCTTGCTTGAGAGACGTCCCCTGAGGTCTTCCTCGTTGGGATTCACGTCCTCTCCTTCCTCTCTAGGTTCGGCCATTTTGATTATGTCAATGGCCTTGCACTCTCTTTTTGGATTCTCTTCAGTATTGCTTGGGAGAGTACTAGGAGGAGTTTCAGTGACTTTCTTACTCAACTGGCCCACTTGTGCCTCCAAATTTCTGATGGAGGACCTTATTTCACTCATGAAGCTTAAAGTGGCCTTAGACAGATCAAAGACAATATTTGCTAAGTTAGA
The DNA here is from genome assembly GCF_014773155.1 of Arachis stenosperma. Taxonomy (NCBI): domain Eukaryota; kingdom Viridiplantae; phylum Streptophyta; class Magnoliopsida; order Fabales; family Fabaceae; genus Arachis; species Arachis stenosperma. Next base: position 41,148,711 of record NC_080379.1, read on the forward strand.
GGTGCTCTGCTCAGAATTCTCTGTCTGTTGCTGAGAAGATGATGGAAAAGGCTTGCTATTGCTAAACCTGTTTCTTCCACCATTATTAAAGCCTTGTTGAGGCTTTTGTTGATCCTTCCATGAGAAATTTGGATGATTTCTCCATGAGGGGTTATAGGTGTTGCCAAAGGCTTCCCCCATGTAATTTACCTCTGCCATTGCAGGGTTTTCAGGATCATAAGCGTCTTCTTCAGAAGATGCCTCTTTAGTGCTGTTGGATGCATTTTGCCATCCATTCAGACTTTGAGAAATCATGTTGACTTGCTGAGTCAACATTTTGTTCTGAGCCAATATGGCATTCAGAGCATCAATTTCAAGAACTCCCTTCCTCTGAGGCGTCCCATTATTCACGGAATTCCTCTCAGAAGTGTACATGAATTGGTCATTTGCAACCATTTCAATAAGTTCCTGAGCTTCTGCAGGCATTTTCTTTAGGTGAATGGATCCACCTACAGAATGGTCCAGTGACATCTTAGAGAACTCAGACAGACCATAATAGAATATATCTAACATGGTCCACTCTGAAAACATGTCAAAATGACACTTTTTGGTCATCTGCTTGTATCTTTTCCAAGCTTTATAGAGGGATTTACCATCTTTTTGCTTGAAAGTCTGAACATTCACTCTAAACTTGCTCAGTTTTTGAGGAGAAAAGAATTTAACCAAGAAGGCCGTGACCAGCTTATCCCAAGAGTCCAGGCTATCCTTAGGTTGTGAGTCCAACCATGTTCTAGCTCTGTTTCTTACAGCAAAAAGGAAAAGTATGAGCATGTAGACTTCAGGATCTACTTCATTAGTCTTAACAGTCTCACAGATCTGCAAGAACTCAGTTAAAATCTGGTAGGAATATTCTTATGGAAGTCCATGAAACTTGCAGTTTTGTTGCATTAGAGCAACTAGTTGAGGTTTCAGCTCAAAATTGTTTGCTCCAATGGTAGGAATTGAGATGCTTCTTCCATCAAACTTGGAAGTAGGCAAGCATCCTCCTTGCATTATTGTTGTTGGGTTCGGCTGCCATATCCTTTTCTTGTTCAAAAATTTCAGTAAGGTTGTCTCTGGATTGTTGTAATTTAGCTTCTCTTAGTTTCCTCTTCAGAGTCCTTTCAGGTTCAGGATCAGCTTCAACAAGAATGCCTTTTTTTTGTTCCTGCTCATATGAGAAAGAATAGAACAGAAAAGGAAGAGGAATCCTCTATGTCACAGTATAGAGATTCCTTTATGTTAGTAGAAGAAGAAAGGAATAGAAGAAGGAGAAGAGTTAAGAATCCAAACACAAGGGTGAAGATAGGTTCAGATTCTTGAGATGAAGAGAAGTGCTAATAAGTAAATAAATAAATAGAAGAAGATGAGAGGGGGAGAATTCAAAAATTAATTTTGAAAAAGGTTTAGTGATTTTCGAAAATTATAGGAAGAATTAAAATTAAAATTAAAATTTAAAACAATTAGTTAATTAAAAGAATTTTGAAAAAGAGGGAGGTAATTTTCAAAAATTAGAGAGCTAAAATTAGTTAGGTGGTTTTGAAAAAGATAAAAAATAAACAAAAGTTAATTGGTTAGTTGAAAAAGATTTGAAAATCAATTTTGAAAAGATAAGAAGTTGGAAAAGACATTTTAAAATCAAATTTTTGAAAAAGATAAAATTTAAAAAGATATGATAAAAATATATGATTAAAAAGATATGGTTGAAAAAGATTTATTTTTTTTAAAATTAAAATTACTTACTTGACTAACAAGCAACTAAAAGATATGATTCTAGAATTTAAAGATTGAACCTTTCTTCACAAGAAAATAACAAACTTCAAATTTTTTAATCGATCACATTAATTGTTAGTAAAGTTTTTGAAATTTTGAAATAAAGATAAGAAAAATATTTTAAAATTCAAATTAAAAATTTTCGAAAAAAAGTAAGAAAAATGAAAAAGATTTGATTTTTGAAAAAGTTTTGAAAAGATAAGATTTTTAAATTTGAAAATTTGACTTGACTTATGAGGAATAGCTAAGTTTTAAAAATTTTTTGACTAAGTCAACTCAAATTTTCGAAAATTAGGAGTAAAATAAGAAAAAGATTTTTTTTAATTTTTAATGATGAGAGAGAAAAACACAAATATGACCCAGAACATGAAATTTTTGGATCAAAACACATGATGCATGCAAGAACACTATGAATGTCAAGATGAACACCAAGAACACTTTGAAGATCATGATGAACATCAAGAACATATTTTTGAAAAATTTTTTGATGCAAAGAAAACATGTAAGACACCAAACTTAGAAATCTTTAATGCTTAGGCACTATGAATGCAAAAATGCACATGAAAAACAATAAAAGACACAAAACAAGAAAACATCAAGATCGAACAAGAAGACTTACCAAGAACAACTTGAAGATCATGAAGAACACTATGAATGCATGAATTTTCGAAAAATACAAGAACAAGATGAATATGCAATTGACACCAAACTTAAAATTTGACTAAAGACTCAAACAAGAAACACAAAAATAATTTTTTGGTTTTTATGATTTTATGATTTTTGTATATATTTTTTGAAAATTTATAGGAAAAAGAATAAGAAATTCAAAATTTTTAATAAGAATTCCAGGAATCTTTCAATGTTAGCCTAAAGCTCCAATCCAAGGGTTGGACATGGCTTAATAGCCAGCCAGCTTTAGGATATAAATCAAGCATGCAACAGCTGATACTTCATCCAATTCTATATACATGCCTTTTATATTGACAAGTGGAAGCCTCAATCCAAAAGAATTTGGATATGGCTTTACAGCCAGCCAGGCTTCAACATGTTACCATGAAACTCTAGAATTCATTCTTAAAAATTTAGAATAATTTTTGAAAACAAAAGGAAAAAAAATTTTGAAAGAATTTTGAAAAATATTATATTTTTTTTCGAAAATAAAACAAGAAGAAAAATTACCTAATCTGAGCAACAAGATGAACCGTCAGTTGTCCAAACTCGAACAATCCCCGGCAACGACGCCAAAAATTTGGTGCACGAAATTATGATCTCTAATAATGGCATTCAACTTGGTGTGTGCATCTACTAACTCAGCACTTTCTTCACAACTTCTCACAACTAACCAGCAAGTGCACTGGGTCGTCCAAGTAATAAACCTTACGTGAGTAAGGGTCGATCCCACGAAGATTGTTGGTATGAAGCAAGCTATGGTCATCTTGTAAATCTCAGTTAGGCGGATAATAAATGGTTATGGAGTTTTCGAATAATAATAATAAATAAACAGAAAATAAAGATAGAAATACTTATGTAAATTATTGGTGAGAATTTCAGACAAGTGTACGGAGATGCTTGTCCCTATTGAATCTCTGCAACATACTGCTTTCTTACTTTCAATCCTTCTTACTCCTTTCCATGGCAAGCTGTATGTATGGCATCACCGTTGTCAATGGCTACATCCCATCCTCTTAGTGAAAATGGTCTAAATGCTCTATCATAGCACGGCTAATCATCTGTCGGTTCTCGATCATGTCGGAATAGAATCCCTTGATTCTTTTGCGTTTGTCATCACGCCCAACAATTGCGAGTTTGAAGCTCGTCACAGCCATTCAATCCCTGAATCCTACTCGGAATACCACAGACAAGGTTTAGACTTTTCAGATCCTCATGATTGCCGCATCAATTCTAGCTTATACCACGAAAACTCTGATCTCACGGAATGGAAGGCTCGATTGTCAGGCGAGGGCAACCATGCGTCGTGCATCAGGAATCCAAGAGATACACACTCTAGCTTACGATTGTAGAACGGAAGTTATTGTCAGGTACACGTTCATAGGGACGGATGATGATGAGTGTCACGGATCATCACATCCATCAGGTTGAAGTATGAGTAATATCTTAGAATAGGAATAAGCTTAAATTGAAGAGAAAATAGTAGTAATTGCATTAAAACTTGAGGTACAGCAGAGCTCCACACCCTTAATCTATGGTGTGTAGAAACTCTACCGTTGAAAATACATAAGTGATGAAGGTCCAGGCATGGCCGAATGGCCAGCCCCCACAAATGGCATATGAATTCGAAAATAGGGAAAAGGACCTGGTCTAAGGACTAGGCGTCCAAAGATGTCCAATACAATAGTAAAGTGTCCTATTTATACTAGACTAGCTATTAGGGTTTACAGAAGTAAGTAATTGATGCAGAAATCCACTTTCGGGGCCCACTTGGTGTGTTCTTGGGCTGAGCTTGAGCTTTCCACGTGCAGAGGCTTTTTTTGGAGTTGAACGCCAAGTTGTAACGTGTTTCTGGCGTTCAACTCTGGTTCGTGACGTGTTTCTGGCGTTTGACTCCAGAATGCAGCATGGAACTGGCGTTGAGCGCCAGTTTACGTCGTCTAATCTCGAATAAAGTATGAACTATTATATATTGCTGGAAAGCTCTAGATGTCTACTTTCCAACGCCATTGAGAGAACGCCATTTGGTGTTCTGTAGCTCCAGAAAATCTATTTCGAGTGCAGGGAGGTCAGAATCCAACAGCATCAGCAGTCCTTTGTCAGCCTTCTATCAGAGTTTTGCTCAGGTCCATCAATTTTAGCCAGAAAATACCTGAAATCACAGAAAAACACAAACTCATAGTAAAGTCCAGAAATGTGAATTTAGCATAAAAACTAATGAAAATATCCCTAAAATTAGCTAGATCCTACTAAAAATTACCTAAAAACAATGCCAAAAAGTGTATAAATTATCCCCTCATCAGACCTCGAGAAAGTACAGATCGGGGACACGGAGGAGAAGTACACCTTCCTCAACCAAAACTTACCTTACTAGGTCAAAGGCCCTTGGTAACGACTCTAAAAGAAAACAGAGATTTGTTCGCATCAACTCCTACTAAGATGCCAAGAATTAACCTTGAGTTTATGTTCCACATGTTGTCAATAAAGTCGGATGCTAAGCTTGTAGCATAAAAAAGGCGAAAAATGTCAGTCAATAGAGCGGATGAGGTCAAGAAACACGCGACTAGCCTCTTGTAGACTAGATTTATTTGGGAGCTCTCTTACTCGACTTGGCTATCAAACGTAGTGCTTGTCAAGAAGGCCAACAAAAAATGGAGAATATGCGTGAACTATTCAAACCTCAACAAAGTCTATCTCAAAGACTGCTTCCTGTAACCGAGTATCGACAATCTAGTAGACTTTACATCAGGGTTCAAG